>NC_065539.1:50188000-50499750 GCF_932294415.1 Quercus robur
ACCCCTTCTTCGGTGTCTGCCCCTTGCCTCCAACTCTAAATCTCTTATGAGTCTACGCAACCGCTCAAGCTCCTCATCTCTTTCATCCAATTACCTGTGCCTCGAAGCATCCGATACTGCCCGGTTCATTTGGTACGACCTCTCTCCAAGGCCAAATTGCTCTTCCTCATGTTCATGCTCCCTATCTTCACGCTTTTTTTGCCTTCGCTCCCGTCATGTGGATCCCCGAGACGATCCCACTGAACCACTTTCAACAAAACCCTCTGACCTTCTCCTGGACATCTTCTGGGCATGAGTCTCGGCCAAATCACAACTTTGCAAGAGATTCCCACAAACGGTGCCAATTGTGCGCACTACAAACGAGTTTAAAAGGTTTGTCTTGTTCTTGGGCTCACAATATATTTGTAATGTAGGCTTTGGATTTCCTACTCTGGATGATTCTAACCTAGAGACCCAGTAAGATCTCTCCCATATTTGTACCGTTTTCCTCTCACTTTTCACAACTATTATTCTTGGTTCTCAACTTTCTTCCCAAACTTTCAACAACCCTTTTCCTTTCCTTAGCCTCCTATATTTATAGCCCAAAATTGGTGGAAAAATCATGATTACTCTTATGGCTAGTGGGAATGGAGGTCCAATATTGTTATCGCTAAGTAGATGTGTAGTTGGGAGTGGGGTGTGGTAAGAGTGGCATTGGAACTGGTTCCCACTTCAAAAAAGGGGGGGAGGGTGATATTCGGCGGCGGAATTTCTCAAGGAGTTGTCTGGCATCCGGGATATGGCCTACCTGAGCATACACACACGTCAGAGTTAGGATGCGTTGGACAACTTCCTGGCCATGAATTAATGAGCATATATTTCAACGACTAGCCCAACGAGTTCTAGGCCAAACATGAGGCCATAGGATCTGCGCCCCTGGCCCTAGTGGGCCTCAAACCCAATTTCTGACATGGGTGTCAAGGACCGTGGGTCATACGGTAGAGCTGGGGTCTAAGGCCCAAATGACTTTGGAGGCTTGGTGCCATACAATAATAATAATAATATTATTATTATTATCATTATTATTATTATTATTATTATTATTATTATTTGTGTTTGAGTACTGCTCTAAGTACTCTAAAGCCACAAGGTCTTCAGAAACGAGCCACAAACTAGTCGTATTTCAAATGGCAATAATTTCTAAGTTCATCTTCCCGAATATAATGAAGAAAAAGCAAAAACATCTTAACAAATTAATTGCTGAAAAATGATACCGGCCACTGCTTTGAGAAGTTCTTCTAAAATTTTTTGTGCTTGTCTCAACCGTATATTAAATTATTAATCACATTGGCAGGTAATTCAGCCTCAATTAAAATGTGTAGCGGATCATTCAAATGCTTACAATAACTTGCTTTTCCCCTTAATGAATCCTCTGTAAGAGTAAAAAAAAAAAAAAAAAAAAAAGAAGCATAAAAGAGATTTACGAAAGAGTCACTAATTATTGAATAAATATTGAGATAAACATAAAAAATGGTGTAACAGGATTGAAGTAGCTACTGCACACAGCTGGAATTAAGGCTAGCTGTGTTGAATTTGGGCAGTAGGGCAGCGCAGCAGAGTTTTGGTTTGAGCAAGAGAGTATGTTCAGATAATTCTTTGCCGAATTATGAATAGTAGTTGACACCCTTCAACTTTTATATTTTAGATTCTCAAAAAAAAAAAAAACTTTTATATTTTAAAATTATGAATATTAGTTGAGTTTATGTATTAAATATTAATAGTAGTAGTAATTAAATAACATCAAATTAGAATAAAATTTAGCATATATTTAAAAAACATAGAAAATATGTGATCTATTTGGTGAAATATTCAAAATATCAATTAAATAAAAAATTATTAAACAATGCAATTGTGGGGGGATGAGGATCCAAAATAGTTGATAAACTAGGTAAGGACATTTCTGAGGTGGTAAACCTCAGGAAATATTGGTGGGATTTCCTTGGAAAGTACTCACCTAAATCATTTAGAGGTTGAACTACTACAGTTGACAAGGGTACCAAGGACTCCTACCTAACCTTAGAAAGTCGAGAGTCAGAGTTGAAGGGAGCACGGCGCAACCCAAGGGAAGAAAATGGTAACTTGGCACTAAACAAGAAAGAGAAGAAAAATGAAGGACAAAGCAATCATCCATTCTGCATTAAATGCACTGCAATCACTTAGCTGGCCTCATTAATGGGGAAATGACTATGAATAGTGCCCACACAGCTCACATATTAGTGTAAAACCTTCTAACAAAGCCTTGATGGGATAGGTATCAAGAAAGTCTCATTCTAACCCTTCAAATATTGAGTCTAGATGCATTTTGGCTAACTGTATAAAGCCAAGAAGCACTTGGATCAGGGGATTTTTTTTTTTGGGAAAAAGAAAGAGAGAAGATCCAATTGTAATGTCTTCCTCGAACTAGACTCGAGGATGAAAACTTAGCAATTCCAAGGCTTTTTCTAATTGAATACATTCACATTATACTAAAGACTGATCGGACTATCATTAATTATCATAAAATGGGTATTTAAAAGGTTTTTTTTTTTATACAAGATAGAATTCTACTCTAACCTAATCTAAGTGTATATGTGTGCGAAACTCCCTCCTGGAGACTTGAACCCGGCCGTTGCCCCCCATCCTACAAACGCTTATACTTGTGGAGTGATCATCGCACCAAAGGTATGCGATGGTGGTATTTAAAAGTTGATCTTGCATCTTTCCTCTAAAAATTAATTGTGTGAGTAGAAAGTAATACGCTAACATCTGTTTACTTTGTTAATTATACTTTTTGCCGGCCACAACAATATTACTTTAAAAAAAAAAAAAAAAAAATACAACTTTACTTAAAGTTATACTAATTAAGTGTATAACATGTCATTAGTTCACACCGATGAATTGGCACGTTGATCCAAGTCACCTTGCATGGGCTTGGATTACCTTTGCCCAATTAACTATTTCTTTTTGCCTACCTTGGATTGCCTTTGTCTGCCACACATAATTAAAAAAATTATATAACTTTTTATAATATTTATGTACTATTTTTTTTAATTGATTACGTAGTTGTTTTACACGATATACACGTATATATGTTATACATATTTCGAATTTTATATATATAAAAAATGTTAGTGATTTGCTAGCCAACAAAAATTGCAACTTACTAATAGACAAAAAAGAAAAGCTTTTTTTTTTATAAAGAAAATAGGAAAGAGGATGAATAAAATATTAATTACTAAAATGACGTAACTGCACCTCTTTTGTTGAAGAAAATTTTTAGTGCCACATCCAAAATCACAATTTTGTACACAATTCGCCTAAGTAGAGAGCTGTGGTTGGTGGAAAAGTGTTCCCACATGGACTTACCATCACCTCTCCACCAACCACAACTCGCCACAAGGGCGACTTGTGGACAAAGCTGTGATTTTGGATGTGGCATTAGAATTGCTCAACAAGAATGATCTCAGAAGTAAGAACCACCACGTGAATACCATCAATTAATAAGACAGAGCTTGGAAAGTTGGAAGTATTGTGTGCAGGGGCATATCCATAAATTTTTAGTTGGGGGCGAGATAATATTTGCAATTCAAGAAAAATACAAAATATGACATATATACATATATACATGTTTTTCTGCATAAGTTTTAGAAAAAACATTAAATCTAACCAAAATTAGACTACATTTACAAGAAATAATATACATAAAAATTAAATATAACAAAGTCACTATAAGTAACCATAAAATAAATAACAATTAAATATAACCAAATTAGACTACTATGATTAAAAATCAATTCAAAATCAATTTCATTACTACTAAAAGTCTAGTACTGTAACCTCAAAGTCTCTCCATTCTCTAATGATAATTCCAACACCAGTACAACATAGGTCCTTGAATAGCTATGGAGTATGGCCTCACTCAAGAAAAAAAGAAAAAAAGAAAAAAGTGGGATATGGCTTTTAAAGGAGGAAAAGAAAAGTAAAAAAAAAAGAGATGAAAAGTAGGGATGCCCCCAAAGGATAACGTGCCTCCGCCCCTAGTCATTAAGCATGATAACATTGGTTTTTGCTAAATCGGCCTGTTCTGTCCCTTAGTGGAACCCTATGGGTTGCCAGATTCTTTTCTTACACATGTTGCCGTTTGATCTTGGTCACATGGAAATTTCGTAAAACCCTTATTCAGTGGCCTAAATATGGTGTTTAGTTGGTTGAAGTGATAATAATATCTTTTACAATGTCTTATATTTGGAGTTCAAACTATATTTTCTTTCATTTTCACTACATTTTGAGAGAGTTTCTTACCAGTATCTAAATAAAGTCAGATACTGGTAAGAAACTCTCTCAAAATCTTAGCATAGATATATGCATGTGTTCCATCATTCATGGGGAATTGGTGATGGCGTTCGGCCGATTGGCAATATATGCTTCCAACTATTCCATGAAGATAATAAATAAATAAATTTGTCTATAAAAAAGAGAGTAAAACGTCCAAAATTATCGTTTAAACTAAATAAGGGTTACATCAATCGCAGCAATCTTTTAAAACTATCAACATGCATGCCAGTATTTGGTGTTGAACACTTGAACTAAAGCCTCTATCGCGTAGCCTTATCATTATGGAGCATGACTTTTTTTTTTTTTTTTTTTAATACAAAGATAGAAATTCTTCTTTAGCCTAATCTAAGTGTTTATATGTGCGAAACTTCCTTTTGAAGACTTGAACCATGACCCTTACTCCCTATACCCCAGAAGCACTTATACTTGTACCATGACTATCGCACCAAGGGTATGCGATGGTGACTTCATTTAATATTAATACATCCACTCTTTGTTTAATATTAATTCATCCATGCATAGTATGTTAGAAAAAGGGGATTGAATTTGAGGACTATGATGTTTCTCAAATTAAAGTGTGTTCAATGAAAGCGCATCTCATGCTTTGGTTGACAACCTCAAGTTGGTCTCATACCCATCTTAAGTTTGAGGGGGTTATTAATGTATAATAGGTTGTGGGCTTTAGGCCCAGCTTATTTACTTGTATAACACTTGTACTACACACTCTGCCTCTTATATAAAGGTATTCATGTATATTTTATTATTTGAAAAATAGAATAATATTCATTTAGTATTTTTAACATACATATATATGTATGTGTATGTATATATATATATATATATATATGTGTGTGGTTACCAAAGTTCTATTGTTATATATTATCCCGGTTTATGAAACAAAAAACTAGAAAGTACATCAAGTGTGTCAAGCGGAAATGAGTGCTCAATCAATTTTTATTTTTTATCTTAATTGTAGGACTAGTTCTGAATCTTCTTATAAGGAAGAGTTATGCTTATTCCTGTACGTATGGGTTGAAGTGATTCATAGATCATTTAAAACAGAGTAGTGTATTCCCATGGAGCCCATCAATTAATGTTGTCTTAATTTCTTTGAAAGATTTTTTTTACTTTGTTGAAGGTGTGGTTTGTATGCGTTTGGTCTTCAGTTTGGTGATAAATATAAAGGACATGAAGGAATTAGGGTTTTGAATTAGGGTTTTGAGTTGCGATTTTCCCTTACATTGTTGTTGGAATTTGACCCTTTTATTTTTTGATTGATGAGAAAATGTTGGAAAGAAACTACCAATAATTTTAAGGTAAATGCAATTTATAAACATATTCTTTTATGCATAATTTTAAATATAAAAATTTGAAATTTAAACATTTAATCAATAACATAATTATTGATTTTATGTCATCCTGCAATCTTGCAAGCATGTAGAATTTGGACAAAAAAAAATCTAGTCTTATAGTAAATTTGTTAAAATTTACATCAAATAAAAATATATTGAGTAATGTAATGTAGTTTCTAGTTATATGAAAGTATAAACTCAACCTTTTATTACAATATACAATTATACAATTGCATGAGATTCCATATCTTGATAAGTTGCCATGTTCCCGAATCATCTCACCACCTTTACAATGTTATACATATTTCGAATTTTATGAAGAAAAAAAATATTAGTGGCTTTCTAGCTGACAAAGATTGCAAATTACTAACAGACAGAAAAGAATTTTTTTTTTTTTTTTTAAGAAAATAGGAGAGAGGAAGAATAAAACACGATTATTATTTTTTTAGTTTATAGCTACATTATTGCAACTTACTGTAGCTCAATGACTAAAATGATGACATACCTTAATGATCTTAGAAATTATGGACTGTTTGATACATCATTTTAAATATATGTTTTCAGTTTTTAAATAATATTACACGTATTTCTACACATTTTTTCACTTACATATATTTTTAAAAAAATAAAAATTATTATTTAAACACACGTACCAAACAGATCCTATACCTCTCTTGCTGTGAATGATCTCAAGAGTCAGAAACACCACGTGAATGCCATCAGTGAATGAAAAAGAAAAAGACAAATGTTTGCACTAAGTTTTTGTTTTACGTAATTTGACGAAACAACTACACTCTCTACACACACCGCAAACTTTTACTAATCAAGATTGGCAAATATTATAAATTATTTTTTGAGAAACAATATTAAAAAATGAAATACGTTTTATTAAATACAAAAATTACTCTATAAAAGGCCAATCTTTACATTGAAAAACCGTGTACACCAAGTTCTTGACGGAGCAAAAAATGTGGTGGAAAACTTTCTCTAAAACCATAAAGGTGGCGGTGGTTTTGGCTGTGCTCATTTTTAACTGCAAGCCTGTTGCACCTTTTAGGGCTACGCCGCTGTGATGAACTCGACAAAGATGAGTTCACATCCACAGTATCGTGGTCCGGTTCCTCCTTCAAAGCCAAACCCACGTACTAATCATTTTCCTGCACCACCAGATCCTAGTTTCCATAATTGAAGATAACAACGGAGAGACAAGTTGCTTTGGTCATCTCCGAATGCATTTTCGTTTATTTTGATTTTGATTTTTTTTTCTTTTATGGGAGTGTTCGTAGTTTGAATTTGGAAGAATATTATAGTTGTGTATGGATTCTCGAAAAATATTATATAGTTACATTTTGGGTTTGGAAGAAAATACTACTAAAATAATGTTTCTAGTTCTACTCTCCATTATAAAAAATCTCATAACAAAACTTGAATGGTAAGTTTTTACTTATTTTAATTTGAACTTACTATTAAAGTTATTATTTTTTATTTACCGGTAACAACCTGTTATTTAGGATTGTTATGAAAATATTGCAAAAAATATTGTGAATATTAAATTTTTTTGTAATTTTTTGTTCAACATTCAATGGATCAAAATTTTGAAGATATTTAACTTTATTTTTAATGTGCTCAATTGTTATTAAGGGTGTTTAAAGGCTTTTTTTTAGGGTGGTCAAGTTGTTTTTCTAAGATGGTAAAAAAAAAAAAAAAAAACCTATATTAATTTAAAACTCAATAATTTTAAGGTATATTAAAAAAAAAAAAATTCAGGGTGGTGAATACTTGGCGCGGCCCCTGGTTTGCACTAAACCCCTGGTTTGCACTAAGTTTTTGCTTTACGTAATTAGACGAAACAACTGCACACCTCAGAATGGCAAACTTTTACTGATAAAGAATAGCAAATATTATAATTTTTTTTTTTTTTTGAGAAACAATATTAAAAAAATGAAAGACGTTTTACAGTGTCATTCATCCATTGGTTAGTCCCACCAAACAAGAGTGCTGACCTGAAGAGAGTGACTAATATAGGATACTTTCTCGATGTCGATTATCTCAGAACCACCACGTACGTGAATGCCATCAGTGAGTGAAAAAAAAAATATAAAGAAACAAAGAGGCTAATGTTTGCCACCTCACGGAACTAGTCGAAGCAACACGCCGCAGTCAATGTTTTACGTAATTAGACGAAACAACTACACACACCACCGAATGGCAAACTTTTATTATTCAAGAATGGCAAATATTATAAAAATGAAGACATTTATTAAAAAAAAAAAAAAAAAAAAAAAAAACCCCTATAAAGAAACCATTCATTACATTGAAAAAACGTGTGCACTCAGTTCTTGATGGAGCAAAGAATGTGGAGGAAAACTTTCTCTAAAATCATAAAGGTGGCGGTGGTTTTGGCTGTGCTCATTTTTAACTGCAAGCCTGTTGCATCTATTAGGGCTACGCCTTTGGCTGTGATGAACTCGACAAAGATGTGGTCATATGACTCATCACAACCACTGATTCGTGGTCCGGTTCATCCTTCAATGGCAAACCCACGTACTAATCATTTTCCTCCACCACCAGATCCTAGTTTCCATAGTTGAAGATAACAACGGAGAGACAAGTTGCTTTGGTCATATGCGAATGCATTTACGTTTATTTTGTTTTGTTTTTGTTTATTTTGTTTATTTTATTTTTTTTTTGTCTTATGGGAGTGTAGTTTGAATTTGGAAGAATATTATAGTTGTGTATGGATTCTCGAAAAATATTATATAGTTACATTTTGGGTTTAGAAGAAAATACTACTAAAATAATGTTTCTAGTTCGACTCTCCATTAAAAAAAAAAAAAAAAAAAACTCGTGTAAGGATTGAGATCAACTATTAAATATAAAAAATGAATAATAGAAAAAAAAATTGTGAAAGGATTGGGTGAATTGCATCCCAAGTCACAGCTAATTAAGCTTCCACATTGTCTATAACCTGACCTCAGAGGCTCAGACAATCGTTAAAACTTCCTCTCTCTCTCATTTTCCTTTGATTTTCTCGGCAACCATACTAATCAGATCTCATGTAATTCACAATTAAACATCACCTGAGCCACTGCTCCATCACTTTCTCTCATTTTCCTTTATTGTCTTGGCATCCAAACAGACCCAAACCAGCTGTTACTACAGAATCTGTGTTGACTACCTTGCGGTTGTTGGAATGGATTTGACCTCGAGGTTTCAGGTCTGCTTGAACCCGTGGAGCGTTAAGGTGGTCCGAGTCGGACCATCAAAACAGATCTCTCTGTTTTGGTTGATTCCGGGCGCGTGAAAAATTATCGAACTTTTTGGGTATGTTAAATTAAGCCGACCCCAAAATTAGTGATTGGAATGTGATAACGGAGCCGTATTTTCTTTTTAGTCTCCAACTTTTTGTTTGGATTTTGTTATTTGCCCTTTAATATACCTTGTGGAGAAGTTACATATGTTGCAATGGCAATGGGTAACTGAAACTTTTTGTGAACCTTATCCTGACAGGCACAGTTATTGTCCTTGCAGATGTCGGCTTCACACGCCCACGGAGACAAACTTCTTGAGCGGATGTCAGGCTGTCAGCCTTAGGTGTTTGTATACTCCCAGTGTACTAGCAATTTTTTTCTACTAAAACTGTATAAAAAGAGTGAATCTACAAGGTTTTTTTTCAGTTTAGTCAAGTTTTGTCTTCTTGTGAAGCCAAAACGGTGCGAACAACAATTCATTTAAATATAAACTCAAACAACTCACTTACTCACCATTTACTGCCTCTTATGACTTATCTTCTTCTTCTCTCTACACAATTTTTTTTCTTCTCTCTTTTTCTTCCAAACCACCAATCTGTACTGTGATTTCAACTCCTTCACAACCCAGCCTCAGCACCGATCTCTCTCTACTAATCCAGATCAACAAAAAATTTGGAACCCAAGAACATTTGGGAAGAGCCAGAAAAAAAAATGGAGCTCAAAGCCTCAAACGCTGTTTGTGATCTCTGTTGGTTGGTGGATGTGCAAGAGAAGAGATAGACGGTTGCAGGTTTGAAACTCTGTTTTGTTTACTTATTTTTGGTTTCTGGTACTACGAAATCATGGTTGCTGTGAAAATTAGGGACAAATGGAAGGAAATTGAGGATTTTTGGTGTTCCCTTTCAGAATCGAAAATTCGGAGCTCAATTCTCCCAAAATACTGAGATTTGAATTTTTGTACGCATGTTTGTGTGAAAGTTTGGTTTTTTACTCGGATGGGTCAGAATATTTAGTGTTATATTTAGATTATATGAATGAAAGTTTGGATATTTACTTAGGTTGAATTTGTGTTGTGCTTGCTATTTGTAGTTGTCCTTATTTGCTGTCGTTCTTTCTACGGAGTAGGATTGGTTTTTCATGGATGAATCATTGTAATCTGTAATCTTCAGTAGAATGCCTTTTTGGTTGTTGGAGGTAAAGAGATTAGAGGCTCTATCTCTAATCTGAAGGGGCCCTGTGGTTTACCCCAAGCCTCGGTGAGTTGTGGTTTTGGCTAACAGTCCATTGAGGTCCTTGAGATGGCACAAGGTAAAAAAATATTCGTGACTTATTCTTTATATTTTCATGGTTTTGTTGAATGTTATAGGCTTTTGAGGATTTTAGATTTATAGGTCTTTGTTTTTGTTCACACTGGCAGTCATCAAGCAGAGGTTTGTGATTCCAAGGCTGCAGCAGAGCAAGGGTGAGTTGTATTTTTCGTGTTTGCTTTGATTTCAAGTTTAAATGCTTAAAACTTTTAATATATGAAGAGGCTTGGTTTTTCTTGTGTATATCTAATTGTTTAGATTTTATTTGATATGAGTAGGCATGACTTTGTGTAATTGAACAATCATCTTGATTCAACCAATGGATGAATTATTGTCTCTTTGGTTTATTTGAGAAATTATTTTGTGAAAAATTTATGAAATTATTTTGAGGTTTTTTTGGTTAGAAATATTTTTTAGTGTTCAATGATTTGGATGGATGTGATGCTGTAATTTTTAGTTTGTTTTGGAAAAAAGGTTGTCGTAACTCGTAAGGTGTTCCTCTTCCCAACTTTTATATATATATATATATATATATATATATGTTATGTGGTAATTGATCAAGAACAAGGTATTGAGCAATTTCTTCAAATTTTTTAAAATATAAATAAAACCTTAGGAGCAGCGTGTGTTGTCTTTAATTTGTTAATTTATTTTGATATCTAAGTGAGTGTAGCACATTTGAATAGTTATTTGAAATTATTTTTGCAGTTTACACTAATGCGGTAGTGAATTTGTAATTGAATAGTTATGTATAGGGATTTTGTTGTGAGAGGCGTTAGTTAGATACTTAATATTAGGGGTGTCAATTCGGGTTAGCGTGTCGGGTTCGTGTCGTGTCGAGGTAGGGGTATTCGACTAAATGACTCAACCCTAACCCGACCCATTTAATAATCGTGTCATGATCTTTCAACCCTAACCCGATCTGTTAATAAGGCGGGTTAACCTGACCTAACTCATTTGACACGCTTAATAAACGAGTCGTGTTGGGTTGACACGAATATAACACAACCCATTTCAACCTGCATAATATTAAATATAACATCCATCTAGAATTTTTTTTTTTTACATCCCAAAAAGCAGTGCACACACCTCAAGTTTTCAATCCACATTCAAAATAATATAGTTCAACAAAAATATAACATTCATCTAGAAATAAGTTATTTACACTCCAAAAGAAGTGCATACACTTCAACCCAAATTCAAAATAACAAAGTTTAACAAAAATAAAATAATATAGTTCAACAAAAATATAATATCCTTAGAACTCGCCAGATGCTAAGTATCAATATTGAAAGAATTTGAGCAAACAGTAGACTAATCCTGACTATGACCACGATTATCATCCATAAATTCTTTGTTGATGTCAAAATTCATAAAATCTTCCGCAAGCTCATCCAATTTTATTTGTGCAATTTCTATGCCGAAAAAAAAAAGGTATTTTTGTAAATTTGTAATTATATCCCTTGTAAATTTTTGTAATTACTCACTTTGCTTTTTAAATTTAAAATATATGTTGGATATAAAAGGTATTTGACAAATCTAAAATAAAATAAATATTTATTTGTTATACGAGTTAAACGGATTGTGTTAAATGGGTCATTTCGGGTTGACACAAATAAATTAGCGTGTCAAACGTGTCTATTGCGGGTTACACGGGTTGACCCGCTTATGACACGTTTCTTATCGTGTTGCTTTCGGGTTGACCCGTTTATGACCCAAACCCATTAAGGCCCAACCCTAACCCGAAAAAATCCGTGTTGGGTTCGTGTCGTGTTCACGGGTTGGGTCAAACATTGACACCCCTACTTAATATCTTTGTGATAATTTGGGGTTTTAAATGAGTACTTGGATTGAAAAGGCTTATCATTGAGATAAAATGATAATGTTACAAGCATTTTAACCTTATACTTGTCAATTATATCATAAAAAAATTTAATCTGTAATAATTATGCTATAGAAAAACAGCTTTTTTTCATTTTTATTTTATATATATATATAAATATTTGAATTTTTTAAATCCTTCAAATTTTGTTGTTTTTATTCTTTTCTTTTTAAGGATTGTTATTGAGAAGTCAGATGTTTTAAGGAATTGAAGACCAACATTGCCAAAGAGCTCAACGCCAAGCACAAAAGGGTTCTAATTTTTCTTTGATTTTTTTCCCTTGTATTTAAAACTCAACAAACCTCCAAATTCAATGAAACCTAAATTTGCCACACTTCTTTTGCTAAAACTTTGGATAATACCCTTATTTTGATTGATGAGAAACCTCTACCCTTAATTGTGGTCAAGCAATATGATCATTGTTTGATTGTTTATCTTTATATCTTTGTTTGTAGTTGTATATTCTTGTTGTTTATACTTTTACTCTCCATTGTCTCAAATTTTTTTTTTTTTTTGGTTATATGAGTTAGCGGTTTTCTGTGAGTCGCACCAAAGGATATGTCACTTTTGTCAGTTTAAAGGTAAAATAGCATTGTCATCACAATTTTTAGGTTGTTAACTAAAGGATATGTGTTATTTCTTATTTTATCAATTTTTGAATGCGTGTCAAGTGTTTGCTCGACTTTTGAATTAATCAAAAATGTTGTTACTCTTAACCTTTTAAGTTTCAACTCTCTAATTCTTTCCTCCTTTCCAGGCTGTTGCTTTGGTTAAACCAATCTAGGAGCTGGAACAGGTAGCAAATAGGTTGATGTAAGAAGCATATCAAAGAGTTTGTGCAGGATCAAGGAGATTCCTCTCACAGTAGATGTGGAAGCACCCTTCCTTGGCTTGATACTAAGGTTTGGTTTTCTACAAGAGTGGAAGATGAAGTGCAATAAAATCAAGTGGTTCACAATGATAGAATATCTTAGTGTTGTGCTAGATGTAAACAAACTCATTAGAATTTGAATGTGTATTACATACTATCACCTTGTAGCGTAGAGCTATATCTGAAAGCTTAGTTTCTATATTGATTGAATTTAGCTAGAAAACATGCTTTGTTTGATTTTGTAAAGAACCATCGGCTATGATTACAAGGTAGACATAGTGCTTGATACTTTGGTAGTGGATGTGTCTAACTATATTTGGTAGTGATACTTTTTCTAGGTATTTTAAATTTCATCAATGATTAGCTAGAATCCTGTTTTCTTCTTCTTTTATGGGGTCTTTGGGTTTACAACATAGATTATTATGGGATTTTAAGGACTTGTTTTTACTACATATATTGCTAATACAAATAGATCATAATGCTATTTTGGACTGGTTAGTTGCCTATTACACTTTTAAATTTTTACACTAATATGGACAATGGGATGGAAATTAAAAATTTAACACCAAAATAACGTGTTAACTTTAAATTTTAAAGTTCAGGATATATTTCCGAATACTCAATGTATTGGCAAGCACGTGCCTTGCACGTGCAGCCCACACTACTCATTAATAAAGTTTTAATAACCTATCAGAGGAAGAAGATTGTTGTGTTTATGCCAAAATCTAGTGCAAGGGGAATCAGGCAAAGATGGTGTAGGTTATTTCCAGCTGATGGGGGACTAAGACTGATGATGCTTTAACTGTATTTACAGGAGCAAGTCTGGTCTGCATCTTAAGCTTGTATGTGTGAATGTCTCTCTCCTTGTTTCTCTCTTAAAATATGTGTGCAGTGCTCACATACACACAAACTCGCCCAACACTATGTTTATGTTATCACTTCGAAGGGTTGACTTTAAGGTATTAAATTGAAAGTGTTGACAGGCAGTTAAGGAGAATATACAAAAGTGACTTTAGTTTGTCATCTCCCAGTATCTTGATGTTATTATTTTATTTGATTGACTAAAGGTATTCAATCCAATTTGTTGATAACATGGTTTTTAGGACTTAGGATCCCTAAGTGCCTATTTGTTTCAGCGTTTCCGAGCAAAAAGTCACGATTGTGCTTCCACAACGTGATTTTAGATGGAATGAAGCATTTGAAGTTACAAAGAGTGAGAAATTAAGAGAAACTAATTCGCCTTTAGGCCTTGATGCTTTTCAATTGGACTCCAAATGTGCCTTCGAAATGTCCAAATGAATATCAAAATCTTAGAGGTACCCTTCCAGTTGCTTGGATGGTCTCTTATATGGGCTTTACTTGTAGACAATAGCTCGCGTAGTTTAAAAGGTTCAAGTTCTTGATGACTTCTCAGAATTCAACACTACAATAAAAACTGCTTTAAGAACAAATGTTTTACTCTCCATAGTATTATTCTCATCACATGGAATTGATTAAGAACACCAAGATGCCTAGACAGTGGGTCCATTTTGTTTTATTTTATTTTTAATTTAAGATTTTTATGAATTTTCCTATTTTGCACAACCTATGTTTACCATTTATGCCGCTGTCTTGGTTCTTACAAAACACAGGATGAAAAGATCTAGATTATGTTCTGGGCTTTAAATCCCTACAGCCCAATACTCTAGTCTGGCCGAATTAAATTTTCGTATTTGGGCTCATAAATTTGTAAAGGCCCAATTACTTATGGCTAGACGAAATGGCTTTACCTCCTGCTAACACAAAAGGATGAAATGTTCGGTAATTAATTGATCTAAAGTCTGAAACTCCACAGATACGTGAATAGATGGCCAAATCAGGACCACTTGCTGGACAAAGAATGTGACAAGATTTGTTGAGGAGTGAATATACAAGCTCGGTTTGACAAAAAAATGTAAAATATTCAAGTCTGAGCTGGTTAAAATGTCTAAAACTTGAGCTTGGCTTGATTTATTAGTCAAGTCAAGCTTAAGCTCAAACCCAATATCAGGCTCTTGAACTTGAGATCTAATTCAAGTTCAATATTATCGAGCCCATATTAAGCATATTGTCAAGTTCTTTTGGTTTGATTAAGCGGTCAAACTTCCAATAAATTAAAGGTTTTAGTAAAATATGGGTTTACTTTTTTAGTCCATAAACCAGCATAAGCTTAACTTGTTTATTATCAAACTCTATTGTTCATGAGATTGCTTATTAAACAATTTTTTTTTTTTAGCTTAGGTTCGGTTGGTTATTAAACAAATCTAAAATTAAAACTCAAACATGATTGAGTTTTTTTTTTGTTTTTTTTACATATCAATAACAACTTGTAACAATCTATTTAGGATTTGTTAGGAAAATATTGTAGACATAATATTTTTAAAAAATAAAATAAAAATTATATGCACAATTGTCTTCTCATATTCCACCCACAAAGTTTAACATTTCTTGAAATTTTTATGTTAAATAGATATGCCCTTAAATTTGCACCGTTAACTCCTTAATATTTTCAATTATTTTTATAGTAATTGAGTTATTCTAGCAGCCCATCAAGAGAAAAATATACCCTGTATTAGGTATATGCTTCTCCTTTGTAAGTCTCATTGAGCCACCAATTATGAGAGAGAAAAAATGGGATTTAACTATTGTGAGAGAATAGAAACATATACTCGATGATGCAGGGAATTCCTTCTCCCATTCAAGGAATCCTATATTGCACAATAAAATCACCATCATAGGTGAGAGACAGACCTAGAAAAATCATTTCTCTCTCTCTCTCTCTCTTTAATCCGGGTCCTTATATGCACTAGGCACTCTCAACTCAATATAATAGTATAAGTTCTATTCAATCAAAACAAAAAATATACTACAGTACTATTTCTATAAACAGAAAGTTTGATCCAAAATTTTTCTTAAACAAAGAAAAAGAAAAGATAAATAAACAAGTCGCCAGAAAGCAGAAACTTTATTGAGTGGGGAAAGGGGGTGTCATGTGCTAATATTTCAGAATTAAGTTGTAGTGCTAAATCAAGTTGTAAAGAGTGATGTGGGTTCGGAATCTTCGGATAACGCACACTGGATAACCTAAGGTCCGTAACTCCATAAATGCACATAAATTAAATAACAATATAACATTAACTTACGTTCATACAAAAGGACCTCTTTTTAAATTCAAGGACAGAAAGGGCCACCACCCCTTTTGTTTTTGTTTTTGTTTTTATAAAAGGTTAGACACCATTATTTTATTTCAGAAAACTACAAAACCACCAAACTAAAATAGAGATTTCTACAAACATTACTCTGAATTAATATTAATTTAGTTTTTTAACATTACAATTTCAATTATTAACCCCTTAATTAGACATTAATTTACTAACAAAAATGTTTCAATAGTATTTTATGAATTTATTTTTTGATAATTCAAATGTTACAATAAATGAAGAGGAGAAATTTGAACATTTTTATTTATTTATTGAAAAACGGATATTTAAACCTGGCTTATCTTGAATATTGGTAAAAGAAACTTATTAATTTCATTAAATTACAAAACTCGGTTGGTGGTGTTTTATATTCAAACTTAATAAAGTTAAACAAATATTATAATTTAAAACTATGACTTTTTTTTCTTATCGGAAACATGTGAAACATTCACTCAAACAAAAAGATATTATGACATAATGATGTCTGTCTCATATGATTAAATTCCTTAAGATAATACTAAAATAATTTTTTTTTGAGAAAGATAATACTAAAATAATTAATACTAGTAATAGAAAAGGTTTTGATCAGAAAGGTTCTACCTTTTGCTTTTCCAATATCAAAACGAACCCGCCAAAGATATGAAATATATATTTCTTAGGTTTTATTTATTTATTTTTAAATAAGAATAACTATCACTCCATAATAATTACACTTATTATTAAACTAAAAAATTAATTAATTTTTTTGTGCATGCTAAGCTCGAACCTTATATATATATAGCCTTAGTTTGGTATATCCAATGTTCTAATCACAATTACTTCCTCCTAATCATCAACATCAATCAATCAATCAATCAATAAAAGTAGACCTTATGCGAAATAGCATGAAGTCCTGCCATGTGACGCACTTTATGAAGAGAATTGAGATACCCTTAAGCCATATTAGAGATAAGAACAAATTTAAATTTGGAGACTCTTTATTTCCTTTGGTTCAATGTTTCAAGATTTTTTTTTTTTTTTTACATTTTGTATTTAATGTTTTAAGACTACTATTTATTTCATTTGATTCAATGTTTCAAGACCTTCCATCTCTCATACACACAAAAAACTCTTTGCATTTCCATTCATCATTTTCACTTTTACTCCTTTATATACACATGTTCATAGTCTTTCATATCATCCTATCTCAAATACACTTAAGAAAAAATGATGTCATTTAGCTTCAACCTTTCAATGATACCTTCATAACTCCAATGTTGCAGTATCATTTGATTGTAACTTGTATGAGTAGGGTATGACTAAGGAAGGGGGCTTGTGTTTTTTATTCAATGACAGTAGCTTACGGTTTTGATGTTGAAGTCAAACATTGTAGATTTTGTGAAGGTTATGATTCGATTAGAGTCTTTAGGTTATCAAAATTTTGTTATAAATATATTTTATTTTAGAACTAAAGAAAAAGAAAAAGAAAAAGAAACATTCTAATTGATTATTTATGAAGTTAGCTTTTTATTTTATTTATTTTATTTTATTTTTTTATATTTTGTGTTAGAATTCATAATTTGTAGGTTTCTTTGTATGTAGCCATAGTGGTAAAAACAAAAATCGATGGTGACTTAAAAGTATTTTTCGCTTTTTTTAAAGGATACAGAAGCCCAACTAAAGTCAATTGAATTTTGATAAATGAATGTGTTTTTAGCAAATTTCTCTTTGTTTAATCACATTCTCTTTATGTTGATACTTACAAATGATTTCCTTAATTCCATTGAGATAATTAATTGGGTGTTTATGATTAAAGTCTCCATATTTGGTTGTGAGAATATAGTGATTGAGAAAGTGTTTGGTAGGTTACTTAAATTTATGTAATTTTAGGATATAAAATTATTTTATATTTTGAATTCTTATTTGTAGATTTCAAAATCATTTAATCAGTTTGAAAAATAAAATCCACTTTTAATGGTAAATATTATAATATATTATAATCTTACGATGTTATACAATTTTTTAAAATAAATATTATGAATTAAAAAAAAATCAAGTTTCAAAGTATTTAACACTATTTTGGGGCCATCAAAAAAAAAAAAAAAACACTATTTTGGAAAAACATAAATATTATACAACAAAATAAGTATTAAGTATTATATGTAGATTTTAATATACATAAAAACGATTTCAAATGAAATTGTAAAGCAGTTCGCATATTGTGCAGGATATCATCTAATTTTATTATAAACTCACACCGATGAGTGAGTAATAAAAGTCGTAATACACACAAAAAAGAAAAGAAAACAATTCTTTCCTCAAGAGAAAAGTACTAAAAAAATACAATTGATTCAATAAAGTATAAATGTACAACATATTTCATAATTATATGAGATGTCTTATTATTAGGTTAATATATCAATTGATTTATGGTGATTCGAATCCCATATATATAACCTTAGTTTTTGATATCATTTGTTCTAATCACAATTACTTCCTCCCAATTTAGTTACAAACTTACATAGATGAGTGAGCAATAAAAGCAATAATACACCCAAAAAAAAAAAAAAAAAATCTTTCCTCAAGGGAAAAGTACTAAAATAGTTTTAAATAATGAATGAACAAATAATGATAATGATAAGTATATATATATATATATATATATACACACACATTAATCACAACTTGACATCTTAATAAACAGTAAGAGCAACTAATTTAACATAGTGCCCACAACGCACAATAAGAGCTCGAAATATTGTAATAATTTCTTAGATTTTTTCCCATTTTACTATTATACCCTAAGATGGCACAAGAAGTGCACACTTTTACCGCCGACTGGCTTTTCCTCTCCACACTCCTACCCTAATTTACCACGTGTCCAGTCCAATCTGGGTAGTCATCTACAACTCAATGGCCGCCACTTGGCAGGACCATCGGCTATGATTTCTTTTGTGACATAGGTGCAATGTCACGGGACTAGGAGTGAACTATATCAGTGGCAGAATTGCAATTCAAATTTTTTTGGCTATTCATCGTATGTTTGGCCGACAATAGCATGGTTTGTGGGATCCACTTGAACATTTAAAAAAAAAAAAAATAGTAGAAAAACATGAATCCACTTGGGCATGAGCACACTTCAGTTTGTCCAAGACATCCCGTTGACGCTTGTGGTGGTCTTTACTTACCTTTCCTTAAAAAATTATGTCAGCTAAGAGAGAAAAAAAAAAAAAAAATATATATATATATATATATATATAAATAAAGCAAGAAAGAAATAAATAAGGGTGCATAAATTTCAAAACCTTATTTTAGAATAGATCAATGTTATAATACAGTAGAGTTCACAATTTATTTAGGCAATATGTTGAAATTGGTTGAGAAAGAAACATGGTCCATAACTCCAATCAATACCAATATTATTTTCCATTTATAACTAAACCAAGTTGTAAAAGAAAGTATTTGAAATAGATTTTGTACATATATTTGCTCTATTAGTCTATAGTGTCATAGTAAGTTCTTTTTATATATATATATATATATATATATTCTTTTTTTAATTTTCCTTTAAAAACTGAAAAAATAAAAGATTTATAAAAAGAGTTGTATGACATTGTAATGAAGACATACATGAACACATTCTTACTTTCTTAATGCTCAAAAAATGACATCTTTTTTTTTTTTGAGAATGTGAAAAAAACAAAAATGACAGCTTGAAGTTAGGAAAATAGATATGTTCAATCCAATCAAAGAGATGCAATGGCTGTTAAGATTCTAGCCTCCATTCAATTTTCCTTCATAAATATTGTTCCATTCAGAATTAAAAGTGACAGAGATAGGCTCCAAGGTGGTGGTGTTGGTGGCGATGCGGACAGTTTCTGCGTGTTGTTTATTTATATATTCTTCTCTCAGACCTGAACTGTGTACAAATACTTGAACACTCTTTTGTCCCTACCCTTAAAAGAGCCACGTGGGTCCTTAAAATTTTCACAGGTTGCTTCTCTTTAACACGTCCCAACTGAGGTGGCCAAAACGACATCATTTTGATTGATAAACCCAAACATTTTCTTTTTTGAACCAACTAGCAAGAAATCAAGAATATCTACATCACAACTACACCCATTAAGGCCATACCACAATAGAGAAAGTGTAGGGACACAAGAATATTTTACAAACTTTTATTGTGTTATAGTGAATTTTGGTATAATATTTTATTATTTAATTTAATTTTAGTTTGACTTGAGATAAACTAACACCTCAATTGTAGTGACATTTTGTTTTGATCGTAGAACAATTCTACCACAATAATGGCAAGTGGCAACATGACCAAGACAACAACAATAAAAAAGGTTGACACTATAACGAGATAAAATTGAGAAAGAAAAAACATAAAAACAATAGAAAAAGCTTGAAAATGACAAATTTTGGTTACAAACTTAGTTTTAGTCTATAGCTCTACTTAATAACTTTTTATTGGATCTTAATTTTAACAAATATGTCATTGGATTACATTTTCTTTTTACATTTTCAAGGCTTGCAAAATTTTCAAAAAATAAAAAATCAATAGTTATGTCATCAATCTAATATTTAAATTTCAAGTTTTTATTGTTTTAAATTATGCATAATAAAATAAGTTTATAGATCGAATAGTAAATAATATTAGATTAGCACGAAATTTGACATACGAGTTAAAAATATAAAGAACATACAATCCATTAGTTAAACTTTGAAAATATGTAGTAATGTTAACTTCTTTTTAGAGGGAGTTATGCCCATTGGCTATAACCAAGTTCGTAACTAAACTCTATCAACAGAAATTATACACTTATAGTTGGATGAGAGTTGAGAATTGAAACTAGAGACTTGAGAAGTACCTCCGCGTGGTGGTGAATGTGATTGAGGAAGAACCACTAGTAGCAGGCCCAAATTTTCACCTGGGCTTAGACTATATTAGCTACTTAAAAGCCCGGTACAAATGAACCGGTTCTCAAATGGAAAAGCCGTATGTAAATTTGTCATTCATTTGCTATGGCGACCGATTCTACTGATTGGGCCCTTTTTATATCTATGGCTTACTGCAAACCCGACCTATGCCTTATTTAAAGTTGGGCTCGGACTACCTACTACCTAAGATTCAATGTTCAAGTCCGACCAATAATTTCTCTAGCATCAATTTATGACCTTGAGAAGCAAAAATATTTCCAGGTTTTATATATGCAGAGGATTCATATCTGAGATATTTGTGTGATACATGTACCCAACAGAGGAATGGAACTATAAAAACTTTTTTGATAGTAGTGAATTTGGGTTTGGTCAATCTGTGGTGTAATTTTTAACCCACCAGTGAAAATTTCAAAAAATTTCAACCCATATTGGCAAGTGACCACAGTTCTCACTTTTTTTTTTTTCTCTAAATAGTGAAAATTTATTAGGTACTCCAGAAGTATACTCCTTCTTACATAAAGATGGGTTTCATGGTGGGTGAGACCTATGGTGGGTGAGACCTACCCTTATATGAGAAGGGGGGGGGGGGGGGGGGGGGGAGTATACTCCCGAAGTACCCAATAATAGCTCCTAAAGAAAAATCTAAACATCTCTTTCTCTTGCATCACTCTCGCATCAATCCCTCATCCCGATCAAATCAAAGGATACACTTTTATTATTATTATTTTCTCTTTTCCTTCTCCACATGGCCCATCCCATCATTTATTATTTTGATTTATTTAAAATTTATCTCATGTGAAATATATTGTATATTATTATTTTATTTTAAAAAAATATGATATAAACTTTTTAATCTAAGATTTGTTATATATACAATAAGGATCATGTTAATGGGTGCGTTTAAGACAATTGTTAATAAACTATATTAGGAAAGTTTTAATATAGTTTTTGTGCAAAATATAAAAAGTTGTCAATAAAAATATTATCTAAACCAATACTATTATGACATTCTTTAACATTTTTGATACAATAATAATAACAATATCAATTCACTATCATTGTCCGTGAAATTCTACTAAATAAAACACCAAAAAAAAATTATGCATAAAATTAAAAAATCAATAATTATGTCATCAATAAATTGTTTAAATTGCAAGTTTTTGTAGTTTAAAATTATGGATAATATATAAGTTTATAGATCATATAGTAAATAATATCTAATTGACACAAAATTTAGCATGTCTATTAAAAGCGTAAAGATTATGTAATTCAACAGTTAGATTTTTAAATTATGTAATAATATTTATTTTATTGAATAAAGTTTTAGTTTTAGGTTCCAATCAATTTTATAACTAAATTTTGTTCTTTTAGAGTTCTTTTTATACATCGTAACTAACATTATGATGTAGTATTTTTCTAAAGACACATATGTATATATATATATATATATATATGAAATATGTTAAGATATTAACCTGTCATTATTGTGTTTCTTTGTATGTATAGTCAAATTAATGTCGCTGTTTACTACGGTCAGCGTGTGGCTTGCGCTTGCGGACCAATTAGTCTCATAAACAAAGCTTTAAAAAGTCTTGGGAGCCGCAATCTAGAATATGCTGTACACTGTACAGTGTATAGGGTTCATCATCTAACAAACAAACAAACAAAAAGTTTTCCTTTACGGGCCCATGAACTGGCCGGTTCTAAGTTCTAACTAGTGGTTCATCAAAAAGATTACGTAACTAGTCATTAGTCATAAATGTCATGCTCAAATTATCAGAAAAATAAATGTAAAATTGAAAGACTACTATTCAAAAAATTTCCCTATAAATATTAGATTAGAGCAGACCATATTTGGTCACATTGAAAAAAAACTTAAGCGCTATGTTCTTGATGGGGCAAAAAATGTGGAGGAAAACTTTCTCTAAAATCATAAAGGTGGTGTTTTTGGCTATGCTGATTTTCAACTGCCAGCCTGTTGGCTCTACCAGGGCTACGCCTTCTGCTGTGATGAACACAGTTCCACAAGGTCGTGGACGGGTTCCTCCTTCAGAATCAAACCCACGTACTTATTTGCCGCACCCTCGACGCCATAGTTCAAGATAATAACGGGAGAGAAGCTTCGGCATATGGTCTGCGCATTTACGTTTATTCTGAGTTGGAAAGAATAAAATTGTTATGTGATACAAAGTAGAAACAAATGGCAACATATCTGTACTTTGCCAACTTTCTGTTTTCTTTTTTTGAGAAATCAACAGGCTTCTTTTTTTAATAAAGCATGTTCAATGGACACCAAATTTCTGTTTTCTCTTATAGCAAAAAAAATACACCATATGCATAAAGGTGGTATAGATTTTTTTTTTTTTTCCCAGCAAAGGAAAAAAAAAGTTCAATACTCTCCACTCTCCATAATAGTGAAAAGCGTATGCTTTTTTTTTTTTTTTTTTCCAAAACTACGTTGCCATGGCCCATGTACGTTTCTTTTTTTTTCCTTAAGATATGAAATTACATTTTCGTCGATAAAATCCAATCGTACCAACGCATATTTATATGGGTTTTTTCGTAATTTGATTCCACTATAACGCACCGTTTCGCACGAAAAGGAAATGCCCCCAAAAAAGAAAAAAAATTGATGATAACAAGCTAAAGCAAGTACGATGGGTCTGACGGATTCTGCTCAATGTGCTCAAGCAGATCTTTTGGCTTTCTGGGTACTTCGAATTTTTTTTTTTTTGGGTTTTTTTTTTTTTTTTAAATGTGATGAATTGTTTTGAGGGGTTTTATATTTTGGGAAAAACTATAGAACTTTTTCATTTTAGATATGTTAAATTTGTTAAAATTTTGGGGGTATTTTTTTTATATATTATTGGATCGCCAGGTGCTTTGCGATCTGGGTATATGAGATTTTTTGCCTTAGGGTAATCATATACTGAGAGAAAATCCAATTGGATTTTAAATTAAAGTCCAATTTTGAATTATTAGGCCAGGTTATTCTGATTTTTGTTGTTGTTGCTAGTTCTAGGGTTTTGAATTAGGCTGACCTTTGTGTGTGTGTGCGCTTGTTTCAATTTTCAAGGTTTTACATCGACGGTGATTATTGAGAGTGATTTCCTTCGATAAGTACAAAATTATTAGTAATTATATTATTGTGACTGATATAGGAAGAGTCGAGTTGGAGGTCATGGGACATATGCTTGGGGAGTTTGTGGAAAAGTACACTGTTTGTGTCAAAGCTGTGTTTGCAATGCTGAAGAGCGATAGGGGTTAGTGTCAAAGTAGTCGATCACGACTTCAGGCCTAACATGCTCAATTTGCTTAATCAGACTATACGGTAATTTGCGTTTCTATATCACTTTGATTGTTCTGTTATTGTTTACTATTCTGTTGTTTAGTTAAATTGTTTCATAGAATGCGAAATCCTAATCTTACTCGGTAGATTGGTAGATTATGGGTGCTTTGTGTTTTGCTTATTCTTTGTAAATTGCAATTTTTCTTAAAAAAATGTGATGCACTTTACCTGTATAAAGACAACATGTTGAAAATATTCTTTGCTTTTTGATAATTTTAAATAAAAAAGCATATTTGATCCGTATCTTTTAATTTTCACCAACATTTAAGTAAACTTAAATCATATTTAACGTAAGATTCTAAAAGTGTTTATAATGTTCGCTATTTTGTCACGTCATTTAGTTTGATGTTTCTCTTAATGTTTTCATGTCAGACCAATTTGAGAGATTGGTGCTTAGAAACTTTACGGGTATGTGTGTTACAAGAATACTCCTTTTGTCATTTAGATTCTAATATGTACTACTACCAACTTTTTCTTTCATGTTGTTGACTACAATTCTAAAAGCGTTATGTTTGTTTAGCCTTTTTATCTAGGCTGGTTAGAGCTACTTATGCAAAGGGTGCAAACATTGTACTTATACAGGTATGTATAGTTGGAATCTGTGATGTCAACATTTGTATTGTACGGCTACTTTTGAAACATGAAATTATGTATTTGATACATCTTCAGGAGTACTCTGTAGTTTCTGTTTCATTGTTCTTATGACTACAATATGGTTTTTGAAAATACGTTTTGTTCTTCAACTCAAAAATGTCTTCCTTTCGCTATCGTTATAATTTTTACGGATTGGAAAATGTGCATGTTAATGACACTAGAGGACCTTGGAGTTTGTGTAAAAAACTATTTATTGAGGCACTCAAATTTATTCTTACTGTAGTTGTAAAATATGTATGGTTTAATGGAGTCTAACTTGGTTTTCCTGATGCCAAATATGTTTTGGCATAGATTCCAAGTATTTGAACATCTGTCAGCATTCTAAATTGATTAGAGGTTTTGAAAATGCCAGTTTTAGTGTTTTTGGTTCAAAAACCTTGAAGCTATGGTCATCAATGATGCTCAGTTTAGTGCTCTTGGTTCAGATTTAGCTTTTCCAGTTTGGGTATATTTTTAATGAATGATTTCATTCCTCATAATGGAAATTTCCCTAAGCTTCTCTTTTATAAGATGACCCAACAATCATGGCCTGGGAGCTTATGCAAGAGTCTATGTGCAAATTATATCCTTCATGGAAAACCATTTAGGTTAGAATAATCTTCTCTTTTCTTTTTATGTTGTTTCCAGCTTAGATCTATCTTCAAGCTTCTACATTCATTTTTTTTTTTACTTAAAAAGGTTTACTAGCTTTGCTTTCTTTTAAGTGTAATCTATTCTAACCCAAACCAATTGAAGTTCATTTAGCATTAATTTTTTATGGTCACGTTGGAGAATTACTACACCTTAGTTTAATCTTTTTGTTATGTGAACTGTTTTTTATATGAGCAGGTTTTCTAGGGGTCTTGGTGGGCCATGGGTGTTTAGATTAATGGTAATTATCTCTTTAGGAGTTGTCCAATTTGATAGCTTCATGTCATTAGTGTTTTATCTAAGCTTTTGATGATAGTTGGTTCTATTTGTAATATCAGTTCTAATGGACAATAGAGTAGCGTTTCATACAAGTGCCAAAGCCTCAAATTGTTCTCTGTCTAATTATCTCCCTCAGGCTTAACACGTGGTGCAATTATTGGAAACATGTGTTTATTGACTGATTACGGGATGTCAATCGGTCAGAGTTGTTAGAGTTTTGTTAGAGAATTAGTTTTGGTTTCCCGACTAAATTGATCTAGCTTATCCCAGTCCTAGGACTCTTTTATTGCATTACAGAGTGTGCTGCATAATATCAGATTCAGATATTTTTCAATCTCTCTTTCTCTCTGTTTTATTCTCACGCATACAATCTCAAACTCCTTTAGAGGAACCATCGGTATTGAGTTGTGCATTGCATACAAAACTCACTGTGTTGGTTAACCTATAGATCAGAGATACATTGCAGCCTCCTCTGGGCTGAATCTTGCCGCTGGCGGTGACCAAGAACTCTTCCCTTGCTGTAATGAGTAATCTGCCCTCACCTATTAATATATATATTTTTATTATAGCTTTGCTTCATCTAACTATTGTTGTGCTAGACATATCAAAAAAAAAAAAAAAAAAAAAAAAAAATCTATTGTTGTGCTGAATGCCTCCCTACAATTATTTTTATCATTTTATGGTGAATGTTCTCTGATGGATTGGTGAATATTGAACCTTAGATTCATGAGATGTGCCATTTATAGGTTGCATTTGTTAATATATCTTGTTGTTTGAGCATTATTTTTGGTGATTGTACTGTCATTGGATACTACTGATTAGTGATTGGACTTGTCCCATTGATGTTAGTTTGATTTGGAATGTGATAGTAGAACCATATTTTCGTTTTTGTCTCCAATTATTTGTTTGGATTTTGTTATTTGCACTTGTATATACCTTGTGGAGAAGTTAGATATATTGCATTGGCAATGGGCAACTGAAACTTTTCTTGGTTCTGAAACAGAACAAGACAGAATATGTGTTATAAAACAAGAAATAACTCTGGCAAACAATTTTCGGCATGGGGAGTGATAGAAGTCCTGCTCCAGATGGTTTTACTGCTAAAATTTTCAAGGTTGCCTGGCCTATAGTGAAGACGCTGTCATTTCAGCAATTACTTCCTTCTTCACATCTGGTAAGCTCCTCAAAGAAGTCAATTCTACAACCATTACTCTTGTTCCTAAAGTTCCTAATCCTTCCTATATTTCAGATTTCAGACCTATATATCCTGTTTTAATATAGTCTATAAATGTATTACTAAAATACTAGCTAATAGGCTGAAAATCTACCTTGGTGTTTTGTTGAATTCTAACCAAACTGCTTTTATCAAAGAAAGGAATATCTCTGAAAATACTCTTCTTGCTCATGAGCTAGTGAAACACTATGTTAAGATGCCAGCTGATCTCACAAGTCTTAGGGATTGAATGGGTGATGGAGAAGATTAAAAGGAATATGAGTAGGTTACTTTGAGGGAACCTAGGCCTCCGTCAGAAGAATAGGGGATAGAGAGAGAAACTAAGTATTCATCTTATTTCGTGATTGATTCCCATTACAATGCTACTGTTCTCTTGAACACCCACAATTGTCCTAACTAATTAACTGTTCAATCAGTTATTTCCTTCCCTAACAGCCTAACTAATTCCCAACTAACCACATGTGAGAAATCCCATTATTCACATGGACAATTAGGAGTTAGTTAATTGAAGGTACAATCCACTACATTACAATTACAAGGGTAAGCATTACAACAAGTAACTAAGTACAAACTCCATGTGGCATTCTAGCTCAGCAGCTAGGCTTCATAGCAATAACTGTCGGTGCCTTAACATACCCTTTCCCTTGAAAGCACCTTGCCCACAAGGTGAGGGTATTTAAGCTGTAATTGAACTAAGACTTCAGTGATGTCTATTCCTGAGCTGCTTCACCCTCTTCTGCAGAATGGCTATAGGTTCCAGCATCAATTGTCCTTCATGATCCATAGGAGGCAGAGTAGGAATAGGTGATATAGCTGGTCCCAGTGTAGGTTTTAAACAAGAGACATGGAAAACTGGATAAATGCAAGCTGTAGGAGGCAAGTCTAACTTATATGCTACCTTCCCCACCCTTTGAAGAACTTGTTAGGGTCCATAGAATCTGGGAGATAGCTCTTACTTACCTTTCTGAGCCAAAGACTTGTGCTTATAGGGCTGTAACTTCAGGTAAACCCAATCTCCAATGGCAAAAGATCTGTCACTCCTGTGCTTATCAGCCTGTATTTTCATTCTCTGCTGAGCAAGCAAAATATTAGCCTTTTTTTTGATAAGTCAAAATATTAGCCTTTAATTGAGCCAACACTTGCTCTCTATTGCTCAAAAGGGTATCCTCAGCTTCAACTCTAGTGGTACCTGGGATGTACTGCAATTTAGGTGGAGGGAAGCCATATAAGGCTTCAAAAGGAGTGAGCTTAAGAGAGGTGTGAAAATTGGTATCGTACCAAAATTCAGCTAAAGGTAGCCACTGTAGCCACTGATGAGGTCTGTCACCTACAGATACTCTCAGATAGTGTTCCAGGCCTTTATTCACAATCTCATTCTGACCATCAGATTGAGGATGGTAAGCTGTAGACATGGCCAACTCCATACCCTGCAACCGAAACAGCTCAGACCAGAATTTGGAAGTAAAAGCAGCATCTCGATCACTAACCAAAGTGATAGGTAAGCCATGTAAAACACTTGCTGAAGGTACACTGCAGCTGCATAAAATGAGCATATTTAGTGAACCGGTCTACAACCACCAAAATCACTTCATACCCTTGTGACTTAGGCAACCCTTCAATAAAATCTAAACTGACATCAGACCAAGGTCTATCAGGAATGCCCAAAGGTTGTAGCAGACCAGCAGGTGCACTGGTTTCAGTTTTAATCCCTTGGCGGACTTCACACTCTCTAGTATACTACTTAATATCAGATTTCATACCCTTCCAATAGAACTCTCTTTTGGCTCTATGAAGAGACTTGAGAAAACCTGAGTGGTCAGCCATAGGACTAGCATGGACATGGTGGAGTATCAGATGCTTGAGAGGGGAATTAGAGCCTAGATAGAATCTACCCTTAAACAAAAGAAGACCATTTTGCATAGAAAACCCTGTAGAAGTGGCACTATCAGATTGCACAGCCTGGATAAGACTCTGAAGCTCAGGGTCTTGTTGATAGATGTCCTTAAGAATGTCAATCCAGGTGGGATTAGGAAAAGAGATAAAAAATAACATGCTAAATTTGGAGTCTGAAATGTTCTCTTGCTCTAAATCCTCCTTTCTAGATAGAGCATCAGCCACCTTATTCTCCACACCTTTCTTGTATTCTACTGCAAATGCATATCCCATTAGCTTGGTAATCCATTTCTGTTGACCTGGTGTTCCTACCCTTTGCTCCAATGAGAATTTTAAACTCTGGTGGTCTGTCCTAACCATAAAAGGTTTGCCCAACAAATATGGCCTCCGCTTCTTCACAACAGAAACTAAGGCCAACCACTCCTACTATTAGGTTGATAAATGCAGATTCTTGCCTTTCAAGGCTTGACTGTGAAAAGCTGTAGGTCTCTGGACTTGCATTAACACCTCCCAAACCAATTCCAGATGCATCACATTCAATAGCAAAAGGTTTTGAGAAGACTGGTAAAGCTAGAACTGGTGGACTAGCCACTGCCTGCTTGAGTTGTTCAGCTCATAATACAAATAGATTTGGGGGCCCAAATCTCCTAAGGCCAGGGTTCTTTGACGAGTGTAAGGCCTCCACAATTTGTATATCCTATTTGGACTGTTTGCAATAGCAATTTAGTCCATGACTTGTTATAGAAACCTAGGCAAGAGAGTTGTTATATACATTCAGTTATTGTGTGTGTTCTGTTTTTTTTTTTTTTTTTTACCTTCTAGTTTGAGTCAATTTTTAGTCAGCTTTTGCGATTTGAGTTATCCGACATTTTCATTGTTTTTCAATTTTGATCTAGATTACGTTAAATATAGGAGGGTTGTGTTGTGACTAATGTAGGTTCAATTGATGTAGTTTATAAGGTGAAAGTGAAAGCTGCAGCAGATGTTGTAATTAGTTTTCTGCTGATTAAGCTTGTGTTCAATCATAAAATTGTACCCAAACTTATGAGGTAACAAACCTTTTCCTGGGGCACTGGCTATAGTCGTTCTGCTATATATGGTTCTGTTAAAAATATTTACTCAAAACAAATACTTAATTTCATAAATTAATTTTAACTTGATAACATTGTGTTGTAAGTTATTTCAATGTATTTTAAAATCATTTGCAACTGATTTTGAATTAATCAAGAATTATATTCTAAGGAAGCAATATCTATTTATTTAAGTTTAAATCTTTGAACTTTTCTAAGGGGTTCAACATCTAAAATTTCATCATTTGGGACAAAAGATTGAGCAATAGCTTCTAGATCTTATTAATTTTTACTCTTAAAATATGTATAAATTGTGGATATTTTCCCATTACCTTAATTTGAAACCTATATATTTGAATTTTATAAACTAGTTATATAATTAATTAAAAAATAAAATTGGACAACCAAGTGTAAACTACTATATGACGTACTCAATACTGAACAAAACCTCCAATTATTATCAAATATAATTTATAAATACGTAGATTCTAAGCTTTGTTTCTTCTCTTTTGAGAAGACGTAGATTCTTAGCTAATTACTCAAACCATCATTTTCGAATCTAACATAACTTACAATAAAGGGGAAATTACACTTTATTATCTTAAACTTTACACTACATTACACTTTGCACCCTAAACTATTTGAATGCATGTTTTGTACTCTAAACTGTGACCCCTGTTACACTTTGCACCCTGACGTTAGTTTTATTGTTAAGATAGAACATGACTTGTCCATGATTTTTGCTTAGATGAGACATTGTTTAAAGACTAAAGCACTCTTTTTACAAACAATTAAAAACAAAAGATTTTTTTTTTTCTATCTCTCTCTTTAGCATGAGTAATTTTAATAACAAGTCCAAGAAAAACATCATCTAGGTCGTGATTATGAGGGTTGTGCTCAACTATATAAGGGTCACCGCACAATTTAAGAAAAATACACTCTTTTGAGCTATGAGTCTTATGGACGATATTAAAAGAATAAAGCAAGAAAACACAAAATGAAACAATGAATTAAAATCTCTTTTATTTAGGGGGGGAGCCCAGCGAATCTGACCATGGGGGTGGACAACTGGGGGGTGAACAACCTGAATTGATTGGAACTCTTGAAGACAATCAATGGGATCCACAAAAATTCTAGAGTAGGGGCAGAAGTGTTTCCTAACCGAGATGCATTCCGCTTATTCCAAATGCCCCAAGCAACAAAGGCTAAAATTTCTGCAAGATTGGGTGTTCATGAAAGTGAAAAGTCCTGGTGAGTAAATCTCTGAAACTTGTAAAACGGCTAGAGAGATAGCTTTTGTAGTGTTCAACTTCCCACCAAATCTCTTTGAGAACCTGGCAATCCCATAGAGCATGGATAGCATCCTCCGTTTCCCAGTCACAACACTCACATGTAGCATTGCGAGTGACATGGCGACTTAAGAGGTTCTTCTTCGTAGGCAGAGCTTTGCAACAGGCTCGCCACAAGAAATGTTTAATTTTATTTGGGACTCTGAGGCCCCAGATATCCTTCCAAATCCCACTATTTACTATTGGGTTTGAAGGACCTGGATTAGATGTAGCCGTGGATTCAGCTAACATCCGATAGGCACTCTTTGTAGAATAAATCCCATTTTTTGTCCTTTGCCAAATCAAGGAGTCTTCAGGTCAGCGTGTACTGAGTGGGATTCTAAGGACAGCGTTTGCCTCATGGGGCAGAAGCTCCTCACGCACCCTATCTTCCAGCCAACATGGTCCATCCTCATCAATTAGCGCACAAACATGAGCATTATTTGGCAAATGCTTCTGAGGTGAAATAGCTTTCCTGGAAAACTGATCCGATAACCAAATTATTCCCTCTGATAAGGACAGTCTCTCCATTGCCAATCCTCCACATTGCACCCATTCGTACAAGGCTTTGTGCTTTCAAAATACTTTGCCAAGCATGTGAACGATTAGTCTTTACTTCCTCATCCAAAATAGAACAATTAGAGAAATATTTTGCCTTGAAGGCTTGGTAAAACAGTGAATTAGTGTTGTGAATTAGTCTCCAAACCTATTTACCAAGAAGTGCCAGGTTGAATTGTTCCAAATCTTTGAAACCCAAACCACCATGATTCTTTGGGAGGCACAATTTGTTTCAACCAACCCAGTGAATTTTACAAGTATCCCCATTATATCCCCACCAAAACTTGCGGATCAAAGACTATCTTTGCAAAGGCCCTTTGGGAGTTTGAAGCAACTCATGGTGAAAGTTGGCATGGCTTGGATTACGGCCTTGATTAAGGCTTCTCTACCAGTTTGAGACAAGTTTTTCTTTCCATCCTTGTATTTTGTGCCAAATTCTTTCTCAAATATAGATAAAACTTTGTTTCTATGATATTTTGTGTAATGTAATAAACAGTAGACACTAGACAGTACTCAACAAACATATATTATATTATTATTTAGGATGGTCAGACAGGCTTTGCAATTATGTTACATCCAAATAGATTACTCTTTGTTTTTGAGTTGGAATCTGATGTTGATAAGGTTTTGATGGGAGAATCTTGATATTCGATAAGCATTTATCATCTTTCAAAGATATTCTGAGAAATCATCTATAGATGATTGATATTCAGTTTAAAACGGTTACATTTTGGATTCAGATTCACAATCTTCCTTTTTAGTCTTATTATTAGTTCCATCTCGCTACCAAGCAATATTAAACTGTCAGCTTCACAGGACTTCCAAATGTCTAGAAAGAAACAAAGAATAGTAGAAAACGTCCTTTATGGCTTTATCGTCTCATCCAAAAAGAATTTTTTTTTTAAAGGACCTCGGTTCAATATTGTCTATAAAAGCCATTTTCTCTTTTAACAAAACATACATTTGGAAACACATATCCTTTTCTGATGAAGGGTAAAAAAAAATTGTGGGGGAAAACCCTCTTCAACATTGTAAGGATGGCGGTGATTCTTGCATTGATGTTTCTTAACGGCAAGCCTCTTGAAGCTGCAAGGCCATTAGATGAGATGAAGTCAAAACATGAGTCACAAGATCGACCTCCAATTCCACCATCCGTTACTAATCCATGCACCTACATACCTGAATGGCTGAATCAGATGATGGAGGTGCTACTAATTAAAGATAATGAAGCTTTTGCTTTGGTTATTTTGTTAGAAATTTGAAGGATTCCATTATGAAAAGAGCACGAGGCCTGTATCTAGACATCGATTTTTTTCTCTGAAGTTTAAGAAAGAATAAGCAAAATTTTAAAGGCTCATATTTTTCAAGATAACAAAATAGAATTATAAAAATAAGTTCTTTCAAAGGCATATTAAACTATTAAAAAAAGGGCACAATTTCAGGGGCCTGAAAAAGTAAAAGAGAAAGAATAAATAAATAAATAAATAAAAAAGCAAGAGAGAGAAGGCCGCAATCCAGGACTAGGACTAGAGAAGGCTGCAATCCAGGATTAGAGTCCATAAAAGGATCCTCTCCGCTGGTTAAGGAAAGATAGAAGATTAGACCACAAAAAGAACAAAACATAAGGAATCGAATGTTGAATACTTTTTGTTTTTGTCGAATATTTTGAGTCCGTGGACCTTCTTCTAGTCCAAAATGATTCAAAATAAGCAGTAATTTGGACGTGGACGTAGAAGTCACGGTCCCACCAATCAATATTAAACTCACAAATTCACAATGGGTCGTTCAAAATTCTAGAAAGGATCAGAAAATGACAATGTGTCGTACAAAATCCTAGAAAAGGAGCTTCCGGCCTGTTTATTTTTTGGTAACAGCTTAAAGAAAAAAGTAGAAATTGAAAAAGGCACCGGGCCTCATCTTATCCTAAAGAAAAAAATAAATTAAAAAAAATAAGGATATCGGTTCAATGACTTCAATCTTGTTCTTGTCTATAAAAAGCCACCTCCCCACTTAACAAAACTTACATTTGGAAAAACACATATACTACTCTAATGAAGCATACAAAAATGTGGTTGAAAACCCTTTTCAACATTGTGAAGGTGGTGATGATTCTTTTATTTCTGTTTCTTAACAGCAAGCCGCTTGAAGCTGCAAGGGCCTTGGATGACATGAAGTCAAAACTTGAGTCACTAGAACCAGCACAAATTCCCCCATCAGCGCCCAATCCCTGCACCTACATACCTGAATCCGATGATGGAGGTTGCCACTAAATAAAAAGATACCGGAGCTTTAGCTTTGGTCATATCATATGTGAGTTGTTTGTCACGTTTAGTAATTGAAAGAAATGTAATGTTATGTATTAACTAGCAAGGAAAAGACAATTTTCTCTATTAATTTGCCTAGTGTTTGTGTTTGTTTAATGTTACGGTTGCATATTGTTTCTTAAAAAAAAAAAAAAAACTTTTTTTTTTTTTTTTTTAAGGATCAAAAATAGCAAATGGAAATTGAGCACACTTTTGGTTTGCTGTTTATATTTATGTATCTATCTGTTTAGATGTATTAAAAAGTTTTGTAACTGGTTGCCCCTTGGACTCACCAAAAGTAAAAGCCCATTTGAGAAAGGAAAAAAATATTTCTTGTCAAAAAGGCCCCACGCCAGAGAAACGTAAGCCAGAATCGCAGAGAGAGAGAGAGAGAGAGAGAGAGAGAGAGAGAGAGAGAGAGAGAGAGAGAGAGAGAGAGAGAGAGAGAGAGAGAGAGAGAGCATTTACTAACTAGAGAGTAGGTGCGTATCTACTATCTTCTCGGCGAGTAATCTCTCTCTAAGGCCTGTTTGGAAGTTTAGAAAGAGAGGAGAGTAGTGGTGAATGGTTCTCCTCCACCTTGTTTGAATGTTTTTAAAATTAGTAAGGGGGAAGAGAGTAATTAACCCTTCCCATTATTTGGATGTTTTAAAAATTAGGATAGAGAGGAGAGGAAATGATTAAAATAGACAAATTTACCCCTATTTGAAAATTGACTTGCAACATTGGTCTATTATTAATTTAGAAAGGATAAATTGGAAAATTTATCTAGTTAATAATTTATCTATGGCCTGTTTGGAAGTTTAGAGAGGGAGGAGAGTAGATGGGAATGGTTCCCCTCCACCTTATTTGGATGTTTTTAAAATTAGTAAAGGTGAATGAAGTAATTAGCCCTTCCCCTTATTTGGATGTTTTAAAAATTAGGATGGAGAGGAGAGGAAATGATTAAAATAGATAAATTTACCCCTATTTGAAAATGAACTCGCAACATTGGTCTATTATTAATTTAGAAATGGTAAATTGAGAAATTTATTTAGTCAATAATTTATCTACTCTACTCTCCCTCCAAATCTCTCCAATTTGGGGGAATTAAAAATGAGGTTAGAGGTGGTTGAAACCCATCCAAACTCTTCCTCCTCCTTCCTTAAAAAACTTCCAAATAAGGTAATTGAATTACTCTCCCTTCCTCTACTTTATTCCCCCTCTTTTTTTAAACTTTCAAACAGGCCACTACTCTACTCTCCCTCTAAATCTCTCAAATTTGGGGGGAATTAAAAATAAGGGGTTAGAGGTAGTTAAAATCCCTCCAAACTCCTCCCCCTCCTTTCTTAAAAAACTTTCAAATAAGATAATTGAATTACACTCCCTTCCTTTAATCTACTCTCCCTACTTTTTTTTTAACTTCCAAACAGGCCATAAATTTTCACTTTTCCAGCTTTGGTTTGTTCAAGCAAGGTTAGCTCTTCCTCTTTGATTTACATCTTCTTTTCTCTTCATAGGGTTGTTCATACCGAATTTGAGATTTAAGTCCTAATTTTCGATTTTTGGGGTCTTTTGGTCAAAATTAGATTCTTGAAAAATTGGATTTGGGTTTACTTTTGTTTTAAGGGCGGTTTGTAGCCGAGAGAATTAGGGGAGTCTTTTTTATTTGATTATTTTCTTAGAAATTTGAAGGCTGTACTTAGACTTAGACATCGATTTTTTTCTTTTTCCCTCGATTTTTGTTTCATTTGGGTTTTATTATTATTTGGTGCTGTTTTCAGCTGGCAAGAAAATTAGGGAAGATGTTGAATCCCGGAAACCAAGATCACTAGATGCAAGGCATGATTCCATACCTTTTTGTTCTAATTTCTGTATCAAAGTGGATCTTCTCTGGAATTTCTTTAACTTATTTAATCCCTGATCACCAAGTCCAATTTGACAATTTCTCTGAAGTTTTTATCTTATTGTGTCTGACTGATTGTTGTTACTTCTCAGTTCTCTCACGTTTGGATTTTTTTTTTTTTTTTTTTTCAAAACGTGAGATGATCCACTGTGCAATCCAGCAGAACGAGTTAGACTTGTTGGAATTAAAGGGACTTGTAGTGCTTTAGTTTATTTTCTTTACCTCAAACACCAAGCTTTTTCCTCGGTACCACAATCCTCCATATTTCTCTCTCTGCATTATTTTTTTTCCGTTTAGGTGCTTTGATGAAAGGAACAGGTTTGTAAGAAACCCGAAATAGACTTGACAATATGACCTATACAAGATCGATCTGGAGACTCTCCAGATAAGGCCTTAAAAACAATTTTTGAATCACCTTCAATGACAACCCGATGCAAACCCAATTCCGCATAAAAAATTGCTGCTCTCCTTGCAGCCAGAGCCTCCAACACTTCGACGCTTACTGGCATGTGAATCCTTTCTGCTAGGGAGGCCATCACTTCACCCTTGTCATTCCTTTGGAGTGACTTGAAATGTCGGTTTCTGTTTGGCTTGCAAGGGAGAACAAAATAGGTGATTGTCCCATTTAATTAAAGAACTAAGATTTGGCATCAAATACCATTAAATCCACAAACTCCAACAAAGTTAACCTTTTGTTTATCACCGAAAATGGAAGTCAAGAGACCAAATATTAGAAGGACTGGTTCACAACTCCAGCTTATATGCCATGTGTCTCAGAGCCAAACTTTCACGGTTTTCACCCCTCACACAGTGACAGGTCACTCATTAATAGTAGCAAAATGTAATATTTTGCTAATAGCCAAAACTTGTTCAATAAAAGCCAAAACTTGTTCAATGACATCAATGGCAATAGTGAACAAGTTTTGGCTTAAATCTTTCTTTATTAATATTACCATTGATGTCATCGAACAAGTTTCTTTAAACGTGTCCAAACTAAAAAATGTAATATGTTTTGCAAATAGCCAAAACCTGTTCAATGACATCAATGGTAATAGTGATCAATGTTATATTGCATTTTTTTTTTAACGATTTGTTAGGGTGTCATGAAATGATGAAAAACATATGAACACTTTTGGCTTCAAAAATTTCTTTATTTGTTGTTGTAATTATCAAATTAATATATACATATATATATATATATATATATATTATATTGTGATATGAATAATATCAAATCCATAAGAGATCATCACTGATGCTTATTAAAAATATAAAAAAAATAACTCTATATTATTTAGAAAAGACAAAAACATATTTTTCAAATCTTTAATATTATATTAGAAAATGTGAGACATAACTTTGAGACCATGATAAAATATAAACAATAAAATGAATAATATGTCATAAAAAAAAATTAATAATATACAGAGAAATGCATGGAAGCATAAGCATTAACGTAATTTTGGCTATTTGTAATGACATCAATAGTGATCAATGTAATATACCAAAAGGACGCCATGGTGTAGATCTGGGTGTGCATGTGTTTTGGACTAATTAAGTTCCCTTTGAATTTCACACAAGCTATTTATTCACTTTGAAGTGGGTATAGATCTGCTATATCAAAGGAAAATTTGAAATGGGTACCACCTCCCCAAGGCTGGTTCAAAGCTAATATTGATGAAGCTATCTTCAAAGAGACTAATAATGCAGGCATAGGTGTGGTGGTGCATGACAGCCAAAGATGGGTGCTGGCTGCTTTGTGGGAGAAAGTGAAAGGTGAGCAAGATGCAAATGTCATTGAGGCATTGGCTAGCTATTCGGCGGGCTATTCAGTTTGCAATTGAGACTAGTTTTAGTTGTGTTATAATTGAGAGTGACTCACTTTCGGTGGATAAAGCTATCCAAGACGCTGCTGTCATATTAGACATATCATAGATGATGTGAAGCATTTGTAAGCTGTGAATTCCATCACACAACGAGGGAGGCAAAGCTTGAAGAGAATCCTCCTTACGTGTCTGTTGTAATCCAAAACGATGACGTGTAATTGCTTGTTTCTTTTTTGTTAGTTCTATTGATCTGATTCTCAAAATAAAAAAAGGTGACTTGAAACGTGAAATGTCTCTGCAAAAAAACAGAACTAAGATTTGGACGGTTTTTTGTCGGAGACCAAATATCAGCACTGGCACGCACAACTCCAGATTAATTATTTGCCATGTGTCTCATTAGAGCCAAATTAAACTTGCACTGTTTTCACCCCTTGAGATCACCACGCATTATCTACTTAATGGTTTAGATTAAAAGTTAAAAAATTAATTTTTGATATTAACTATTGGATCAAAAAAAAAAAAAAATTAAAATTTTTGAAAAAAATGAAAATGACGTGAGAGATATTGCATGGTGCAATAGTCCTCAATGTTACATTGGATTCCAATCCCTCCCCAGCACACTCACACAGTGACACAGGTGACAGGTCATTCACACCACAATACCTCAGTGTTTTTCAAGTGCTTCCAAAATTTCTTGATGATAATACCAACACCATAGGAGCCGACTTTATCATATGAACCGCCTTAACATACGTAATTCGTGTCCTAGACGTCTCTCGAATTTCTGTTACTACTATAAATTTAAGCCACTTGTTCATTCACCAAACATACATTGAAAATTCACATCCTATATCTCTTGTGGTTTGATGACAAACACATCAAACCACATCTTGATAGAGAAAAACATGTTTTCGGAGAAAAATGTCTTCACCATTGTAAAGGTGGTGATGATCATGGTACTCACATTGTTCATTGTTAACAGCAAGCCTGTTGAAACTACAAGGCTTTTTGTTGTCATGAAGTCAAATAAACTTGAGACAGTCAAAATGGTGCCAGTTTCTCAAGTTCCAGCCCTGATTCCACCTTCGGCGCCTAATCCATGCACTTACTTATTGCCTGGACCCGGTAATGGTTCAGGCTGCCATCATCATTGAAGATAATGGAGCTTACTTAGCAATTTGGCAAATAGTTCTAGCTACTTGCCAAATTTTTGTTCCATGTTATAGTTGCAATTAATCGTAGCAAACGAAAAGAAAAATATTCTCTCATTTTCAGTATTATTGGTTATTTATTTAGTTGTTTTTCATTCTCAAAAAAAAAAAAAAGTTTCCGGATTAACAGTGTGTTTGGTATAGCTTGCTGTGATGAGTAATCTGCCCTCACCTATAAATTTTTTTAAAACAATTTTAGTATAGCTTGCTTCATCCATTTTTTTTTTTCAATCATCTAGGTCTGAACTATTGTTGTGCTGAATGCCTCCTAACAATTATTTTTATGGTGAATGTTGTCATGGATTGATGAATATCGAAACTTAGATTCATGAGATGTGCCATTTATAGGTTGCTTTTGTTAATAGATTTTGTTGTTTAAGTATTGTTTTTGGTGATTATGCTGTCAATTGATGCAATGGATTAGTGATTGGGCTTGTCCCGTTGATGTTAGTTTGATTTGGAATGTGATAATGGAAGTGTATCTCTTTCTAGTCTCTAATTTTTTTCTTTTTTGGTAAATACAGCTTGCATAACTAACTTTAGTTCTTACAAAACTACTTTACCGAGCCTCAGAGTTATCAAACTCTGATAAAATAAAATAAAAAGGTACATCAGAAGGGGATCTTCAAAAAACATGACATCTGAAAGCACACTTGTTGGTTTCCCGATGGTTGTGCTTCACTTCATACCTATGGAAAGCTTGGACTAAATTCTTGCAGTCATGTACGTAAGATGCTACAGATAAGAATGTTAGGACAAGAAACACTGTTGAAAGCTAATACAATTTCCATAGCATCCAGTTTCACAATTAAATAATGGATACCTAACTCCCTAGCTAAAATGAGACCATACCTAACTGCCCAAACTTAGCCAAAGCACTCGAAGCTTGTTGATGTAGGGAATTTAAGTAATTGTTTTACATTTGTAGTTGAACACAAAACCGGTAGCAATAGATGCTTGTGTCTAAACAGTGGGTTAGAGATTGTTATTGTAGCAGCAATCACTTATAGTCATTTGTACTTAGTATGTTAGTTGATTAGACTGCCAATTACAAATCAGGTTAAGTCTTTAATTGAGCCAATCCAGTGGCTGCTAGTATAGTGTAGCTTGCATAAATAGCAGATTAGGCTCTCACTCTCATTTGTATTTAGTTTTTGTATGTGAATGAAATAAGCCCTTTAGAGCTTTTCTTGAACTTTACAAAGGTGCCTAACCACCTATCAATTTCTTTGAAGTAACTCACATTCCATTTAGTTCTAATTCATATTGTTAGAGATATATTAGCCCATTAGCATAAGCCCAAACCTAATTCTACTTTGTGTGCAAGCCAAGTTTCCTACTTGTACTAGAAGTCTATTAGTCTAGGGTTTAGTCTACTATATATACACATGTTATGATTCATTGTAATACAGGATTTGTACTACACTCTAATATATTATTGATATAGTCCTTTAGGTTTCGTCCGTGGATGTAGGCCGTTAGGCTGAACTACGTAAATTTCGTGTGTTATTGTGTTTTATACTTTATACTTTCGCTTCCGCATCCATACTAGCATATTCAACATGGTGTATCAATGCTAATATTTAACATGGTATCAGAGCCAAACTTCGTTCTTGGCATCAAACAAACATCACGTTGCTAATATCTCATTGCTAATATTTAACATGGTATCAGAGCCACCTTCTTGTGGCCATGGTTTTCTGTCCTTACGGTATATTTAAGAGCAATCTTTGTCTTCCTCGGTGTTTTTCTTCGCTGCGTTCATCTTCTTTGGCTTCCTACTACTGCCGTCAAAACTCTCCGGTATAGTCAAGCCACCGTTAGAAGTCGCATCAACACTGCAAGACCATTGCCTTCCTCAAACTATCGTCACAGAGCCAAACTTCATTCAAGGGATCTTCTCAACCTTATCAAATCTCAAGATTTCATCAAGCTTCCATCTTGAGTTTGAGAGGGGGTGTTAGAGATATATTAGCCCATTAGCATAAGCCCAAACCTAATTCTACTTTGTGTGCAAGCCAAGTCTCCTACTTGTACTAGAAGTCTATTAGTCTAGGGTTTAGTCTACTATATATACACGTTGCTAATATCTCATTGCTAATATTTAACATGGTATCAGAGCCACCTTCTTGTGGCCATGGTTTTCTGTCCTTACGGTATATTTAAGAGCAATCTTTGTCTTCCTCGGTGTTTTTCTTTGCTGCGTTCATCTTCTTTGGCTTCCTACTACTGCCGTCAAAACTCTCCGGTATAGTCAAGCCACCGTTAGAAGTCGCATCAACACTGCAAGACCATTGCCTTCCTCAAACTATCGTCACAGAGCCAAACTTCATTCAAGAGATCTTCTCAACCTTATCAAATCTCAAGATTTCATCAAGCTTCCATCTTGAGTTTGAGAGGGGGTGTTAGAGATATATTAGCCCATTAGTATAAGCCCAAACCTAATTCTACTTTGTGTGCAAGCCAAGTCTCCTACTTGTACTAGAAGTCTATTAGTCTAGGGTTTAGTCTACTATATATACACGTTACTAATATCTCATTGCTAATATTTAACATGGTATCAGAGCCACCTTCTTGTGGCCATGGTTTTCTGTCCTTACGGTATATTTAAGAGCAATCTTTGTCTTCCTCGGTGTTTTTCTTCGCTGCGTTCATCTTCTTTGGCTTCCTACTACTGCCGTCAAAACTCTCCGGTATAGTCAAGCCACCGTTAGAAGTCGCATCAACACTACAAGACCATTGCCTTCCTCAAACTATCGTCACAGAGCCAAACTTCATTCAAGGGATCTTCTCAACCTTATCAAATCTCAAGATTTCATCAATCTTCCATCTTGAGTTTGAGAGGGGGTGTTAGAGATATATTAGCCCATTAGCATAAGCCCAAACCTAATTCTACTTTGTATGCAAGCCAAGTCTCCTACTTGTACTAGAAGTCTATTAGTCTAGGGTTTAGTCTACTATATATACACATGTTATGATTCATTGTAATACAGGATTTGTACTACACTCTAATATATTATTGATATAGTCCTTTAGGGTTTCTTCCGTGGATGTAGGCCGTTAGGCTGAACCACGTAAACCTCGTGTGTTATTGTGTTTTATACTTTATACTTTCGCTTCCGCATCCATACTAGCATATTCAACATGGTGTATCAATGCTAATATTTAACACATATCACAACCCATCACTTTCCCTGCATCACTTGCCCAATAGCTCTGTAGAATCCGTTTACCCAATTACCCTCTGCATTTCGAATGAGTCCACCCTCACCAGCCTGGCCTGTGTTCCCCCTAGAGGATGATAGAGACAGAAACAAATCCAACGACATCGTTTCAGGAAATCCAACTACAATGATGCCATTACGGTAAAACTTAATACAAACAGCAGCATTTCATACAAGTGCCAAAGCCCCAAATTGTGCTGTGTCTAATTATCTCCCTCAGGTTTAACACGTGGTGCAATTAGTGGAAACATGTGTTTAATTACTGATTACACACTGTCAATATGTTAGAGTTGTTAGAGAACTAGTTTGGTTTCCCACCTGAATTGATCTAAGCTTAAACTTTTCCCTGTCCTATAAATAGGACTCTTGTATTGCATTACAGAGTGTGCTGCGTAATATCAGATTCAGATATTTTTCAATCTTTCTCTATCTGTGTTTTACTCTTTCGCACATACAATCTCAAACTCTTTCAGAGGAACCATCGGTTTTGAGTTGAACCAGCCGACCGGAGGTGTTTCCCATTTCAGAAACATAGTAGACCTGGCTGTAGATGTATGGTTTGAGGGTAAATAGGCAAAATTTCCATTGCCTGACTTAAACTTAGATACTTCAGTCTCAGGTAAAGGCATTTATTGCTGTAAATTGCTGCATTTCTATGCAGCCAAAGATTCCATATGCCTGTCAAAAACATGATAGCCCCATGGATAGAAGATTGAGCATGAATAATAGAACAATTGCCATTCCTTTTGAACCAGGAATGAAGGGGTTTTCCCAAGAGAACCCCACTTCATTCTTGTGGAAAAACTACACATGTTGAACATGGTTTGGGTTTTGTTATTTGCACTTTAATATATCTTGTGGAGAGGTTACATATGTTGCAATGGCAACAGGCAATTGAAACTTTCCTTGGTTTTGAAGCTGAACATGACAGAATGTGTTATAAAACAAAAAAAAAAAAAAAAAAAAATTCTGATGGAATTCTATGATCTATGCCACTCACAATGGTTGTGTATTGCATACAGAACTCACTTCGTCTGGGCTGAATCCTGCTGCTAGTGGTGACCAGAAACTCTTCCCTTGCTGTAATGAGTAATCTGCCCTCACATATTAATATATATTTTTAATATAGCTTTGCTTCATCCAAAATTTTTTTCAGTCCTCTAGATCTGAACTATTGTTGTGCTGAATGCCTCCCTACAATTATTTTTATGGTGAATGTTGTCTGATGGATTGATGAATATTGAATCTTAGATTCGTGAGATGCAGTGGCGGCTCTAGGATTTTTTTCTAAGGGGGCCAGTAAGAAGATACATCTTAGGTAAAATTTGAATCTTATGGTCTAAATGGTTTTCTTATTATAAATTTGTCTATAATACATTCTAGACTCTAGTAATAGAATAAAAAATAAACTATAGGTTTATATGACATTTTTCTTAATATAATGAACATGTTAATTGTTGTTGTTAAGTGAATTTTAATTATTACTGCTTAAAATACTTTTTTTATTAGCTTATGACGATTATATGTTTACATTGTACTATCAATGTAAGATTTATATTATAAATAATTATACTACACACATTTGCAAAAACTATACAATATTGTACATATTTGTTTAGAAACAATGTAAATATTACAATGATAGTACAATGTAAACTATGAATTTTTCATTAGTTTATTTAAAATTTATTAAGTTCTAAATGGGCTTTTTAAAACCATTTTAGATGGAAAAAAAAAAAAAAATTTACTTTGTTGTTGGGCTTACTATTTCTCACAGATTTTAGATAAAATTGGATTGTTGTTAGGCATTTTTTTGTATTTAAAAAAATCAAAATATTGTTAAGATGATCATAATTAAACTTATCTCAAGTGGGTTTAAAAAAAATTTAGAGTCAGAGTATTCAAATTTTTATTTAAGAGGGTCAAATAAAAAAATATATATTATATTAAAAAAAAAAATTGCTAGCTCAGGGGGTTCATTTGAACCCCCTGAGCTACACATGGCGCCACCCATGATGAGATGTGCCATTTATAGGTTGCATTTGTTAATAGATGTTGTTTAAGTATTATTTTTGGTGATTATACCGTCATTAGAGTGCATCTAATTACTGATTGGGCTTGTCCCATAGATGTTAGTTTGATTTGGAATGTGATAACGGAACCATTATTTCTTTTTAGTCTCCTATTCTTTGTTTGGCTTTTGTTATTTGCACTTTTATATACCTTGTGGAGAAGTTATATGTTGCATTGGCCGATTAATCAAATTAATAAAGGGCCTATTGAGATTTTTGGGTGAGTCTATTGTTATCTTACTATATATAAAAAGAGAGAGTTTTGCCTCTGTTTGTTGTGTAATAAAACGGCGGTAGAAGGGACAAACGATAGGTTGAAATCAATTGTGTTGGGCAGGAGAGAGAGTTTGGGCTGTGTCTTTTTCATTTTTTTTTCCTATTGTTATCTGTTGCTAGATTTTCCTCCGGATTTTTCTCCCAACCACTACTGACACCGAGTAGTGAGTACTGATAGAGAAACACGTATAGAAGGAGGTGGTATTGCATGTTTCCACTATGCGTAGAAGAGAGGAGAAGAAGAAAATGATTCCACTACAAATTAGGACTTCAGGGCTTTGGGTTGTAAGTTGGGCGTTAGATCTTTCATGTTTTTCAATTACCAAGAAAATGATTTATTGATTGATGGATTACAATATGCCTCCATGCTTAGGAACTTGGAGGAAAGAGAAGAGGGAGAAGGGGAAGGAAGGTTGCAAGTGACTGTGAATTGAATTTCAGGTACTTTAATGGATGCATTTGAAATGTTTTTGAAATGTCCAAATGGACTTTTGGGTGTGTTTTTGTTATTTGTTTGTTAGCTTAATGATATAAGCTTGTGAAAGATGTGGCCATAAAACATGATGTCAGTTTAGTATGAAGTGTTTCTCTTAAGGGCAGAACCTTTAAGTAAACTCAACCTGAGTGTATAAAGATGGATGGCCACATATTGTTAGTGTATAAGGAACTCAACCTGAGTGCATATGTACAGCTTTCTTTTAGATTGCTTTTGTTTCTTTTCTGATTTTGTATTATGTATAATGGTGCTATTAATGTTTTCTCTATATCTTTATTTTGTTGGACAGGAAGCGGAAAGACATACATTTATACCAAGGGTCCAGCCAATGCCTTCGTAGTTTTTGTAGAAAAAACTTATCCAATGATCAACAAGGCTTAACCCCATTTACCAAAAAAAAAAAAAAAAAAAACAAGGCTTAACCCCGTGTTTTTGAGAGATTCTGTGCCCACATGAAAAAATTATCCAATTATCAAGCTGATTCTCTTATTTGTAGCTCATTGAAGCTTATACCATATCATTGCACTATAGTCCTAATTTGGGCTTTTGTACTTCCTTAATAGGAGCAAATCAAGCATACTGAGGAATAATTTAATTATCTGTGTCACTGTTCTTTTCTCAAGGTTGAGTGATTATAAACTGTTTATTTTGGTAGACTTGACCTTCTTACTCTTGTAAGGATATGCAAATTGTTTTTTCAGTTTAATGCAGATTTACTATGAACAATCACTGTTGGATTCAAACCAGAGAAATTTTCAGTTAAAAGGAACTTATAAATATTTCATCTTTCATTTTTATGCTAGAAACCTGGTCTTCTTAGGTTTTTTCTTTCATTCTCCCAGATAAAGAGAAGATGTCAAATCTGGCATTTATGTTGAAAATCTCACAGAAGAGTATATATATACAATGAAGGATGTGACTCAGGGCTTGTTTAAGGTTTTCTATTTGTTACACCTTTTCTACTGTAAGCATAGCATGAATACATATTGTGTTTTTGGCGTTTGTGAATTTACTGAGTGATTATTCACATGGAAATGTTTTGAGTAGTGTATTTAGAGACCTATTCTCAACTTTCGGTTGAGAATGAAACAATTGGATCATACGCAACGTGGTGGTGTATGTGATTGAGTACCTACTCGTGGTAGTGAAAGTGATTGAGGAAGAACCACTAGTAGCAGGCCCAAATCAAATTCTCACCTAGGCTTAGACTATATTGGCTACTTAAAAGCCCGCTATAAATGAACCAGTTCTCAAGTGGAAAAAGGTTTTGAAAACGTGTCAGTAATCTTTGGGCCCATTTTATATCTATGGCTTATTGCAACCCCAGCCTATCCCTTGTTTAAAGTTGGGCTCGGACTTCCTACAACCTAGGATTCAACGTTCAAGTCCGACCAATAATTTCTCTAGCATCAATTTATGACCTTGCGAAGCAAAAATATTGCCAGGTTCCATGTATTCAGAGGATTCATATCTAAGATGTTTGTGTGATACATGGACCCAAGAGAGTAATGGTACTATAAAAACTTTCTAAGATGCATATTGGAAAATCATGTTGGAAACATAATGTGATGTCACATTGAATTGGTATTCCCAGTGAAGTTGTAAGTGATATTGTTGTTTGCTGTTGTTATTATTGTTTGGACAAGTAATAGTTTTATATGATAATTATGTGGTATTGCAGATTAGGGAGGTTAGGCTAGTGGGTGAGCCTAGTGGTGACCGGTGAGGATCGTCAAAATGGTGTTTGACATCATTTTTATTATATGTAATACGCTACTTTAAGATTGTAAAAGTTATTGTGACTTTATGCATACGGTCAAAAAAAAATTTTCAAACCTAAAATTTTTGTATAGAATAAAGTACTAGTATACATGGAAATATCCCATAGGAAGGTTGCAAGTGACTGTGAATTGAATTTCAGGTACTTTAATGGATGCATTTGAAATGTTTTTGAAATGTCCAAATGGACTTTTGGGTGTGTTTTTGTTATTTGTTTGTTAGCTTAATGATATAAGCTTGTGAAAGATGTGGCCATAAAACATGATGTCAGTTTAGTATGAAGTGTTTCTCTTAAGGGCAGAACCTTTAAGTAAACTCAACCTGAGTGTATAAAGATGGATGGCCACATATTGTTAGTGTATAAGGAACTCAACCTGAGTGCATATGTACAGCTTTCTTTTAGATTGCTTTTGTTTCTTTTCTGATTTTGTATTATGTATAATGGTGCTATTAATGTTTTCTCTATATCTTTATTTTGTTGGACAGGAAGCGGAAAGACATACATTTATACCAAGGGTCCAGCCAATGCCTTCGTAGTTTTTGTAGAAAAAACTTATCCAATGATCAACAAGGCTTAACCCCATTTACCAAAAAAAAAAAAAAAAAAAAACAAGGCTTAACCCCGTGTTTTTGAGAGATTCTGTGCCCACATGAAAAAATTATCCAATTATCAAGCTGATTCTCTTATTTGTAGCTCATTGAAGCTTATACCATATCATTGCACTATAGTCCTAATTTGGGCTTTTGTACTTCCTTAATAGGAGCAAATCAAGCATACTGAGGAATAATTTAATTATCTGTGTCACTGTTCTTTTCTCAAGGTTGAGTGATTATAAACTGTTTATTTTGGTAGACTTGACCTTCTTACTCTTGTAAGGATATGCAAATTGTTTTTTCAGTTTAATGCAGATTTACTATGAACAATCACTGTTGGATTCAAACCAGAGAAATTTTCAGTTAAAAGGAACTTATAAATATTTCATCTTTCATTTTTATGCTAGAAACCTGGTCTTCTTAGGTTTTTTCTTTCATTCTCCCAGATAAAGAGAAGATGTCAAATCTGGCATTTATGTTGAAAATCTCACAGAAGAGTATATATATACAATGAAGGATGTGACTCAGGGCTTGTTTAAGGTTTTCTATTTGTTACACCTTTTCTACTGTAAGCATAGCATGAATACATATTGTGTTTTTGGCGTTTGTGAATTTACTGAGTGATTATTCACATGGAAATGTTTTGAGTAGTGTATTTAGAGACCTATTCTCAACTTTCGGTTGAGAATGAAACAATTGGATCATACGCAACGTGGTGGTGTATGTGATTGAGTACCTACTCGTGGTAGTGAAAGTGATTGAGGAAGAACCACTAGTAGCAGGCCCAAATCAAATTCTCACCTAGGCTTAGACTATATTGGCTACTTAAAAGCCCGCTATAAATGAACCAGTTCTCAAGTGGAAAAAGGTTTTGAAAACGTGTCAGTAATCTTTGGGCCCATTTTATATCTATGGCTTATTGCAACCCCAGCCTATCCCTTGTTTAAAGTTGGGCTCGGACTTCCTACAACCTAGGATTCAACGTTCAAGTCCGACCAATAATTTCTCTAGCATCAATTTATGACCTTGCGAAGCAAAAATATTGCCAGGTTCCATGTATTCAGAGGATTCATATCTAAGATGTTTGTGTGATACATGGACCCAAGAGAGTAATGGTACTATAAAAACTTTCTAAGATGCATATTGGAAAATCATGTTGGAAACATAATGTGATGTCACATTGAATTGGTATTCCCAGTGAAGTTGTAAGTGATATTGTTGTTTGCTGTTGTTATTATTGTTTGGACAAGTAATAGTTTTATATGATAATTATGTGGTATTGCAGATTAGGGAGGTTAGGCTAGTGGGTGAGCCTAGTGGTGACCGGTGAGGATCGTCAAAATGGTGTTTGACATCATTTTTATTATATGTAATACGCTACTTTAAGATTGTAAAAGTTATTGTGACTTTATGCATACGGTCAAAAAAAAATTTTCAAACCTAAAATTTTTGTATAGAATAAAGTACTAGTATACATGGAAATATCCCATGAATCAATAGTATGTCTTGCTTGGCAAACAAACTTGAGTAACATGGTAAAATCAATATTGATTTCTCTATCTCTTACTTTGAGCATTTCTTAAATTATCTTGACAAGTGGGACTAATTGAAGTTCTGTAAGTGATGGGTGTGACATATACTCATTACTCACACAGATCAAATAAAGAAGGATGTGTGTGACACTATTTTTGCAGAAAAAACTACTGATTTGTATCATGACCAGGGACAGAGCCAAAATTTTTCTCTTGGAGGGGCTGACCCTATGACCAATTAAGATCATAGTTGAAGTGGACATAGCCAAACCTTTATCTCCAGAGGTTTTCCTTCCTCGACCAAACAAAAGTGATTTATGGATTGGTTTAAAGTACGAAAAAATTGCAGATCTTTGCTACCGTTGCGGTTCTATTGGGCATGACCAAAAGAGCTGCTTGGCCAAGATGTTTCATCTAAATAACCCATCTGGAAAAAGTTTCAAGGCAGTAGGCCCTTGGCTCAGAGCTGAAAATGATGATGTCCCTGTTGAAATCATCGCCCAAAGCTCAACTCTAGACTCGGTTAGCTCGCCTAAACCATATCGGCAGCAAACCGACGGCCAAAACAGCCGACGAAGGGTAGAATGCAACCATGATTGTGGTCCTGTCCAGGAGACTGACATGTGTACACCTGTGGATAACGTGAATGCCGTTAGAAAGGACGATGCAAGGACTGAACCCGGAAATTCAGGGATGGATGATGCAAGGACTGAAACTGGAAATTCAGGAATGGAGTTATCACAGCTAGCTTTTGACTCGCAACACTCATCCTTTCAGTATGAGGTGGGCCTTGACAGCTATGTGAATAGGATCTAATTTTGTTAACACCGGTGACAATTGGGCTTCAAATTGGATCCAACTCTTCTAAACCTTTCTCTTCACAACAACTAGGCCCTTCTGAGGACCCACCTTCAAACAAGGACCAATTAATTCATGGCCCAAACCCAGCTAGCCCAAAAACAAACTCTAACCAACAACACCCTTCTGTTACTGATCACTCCATTCTAAGTGATCAAAATCCCCAAAACCAAAACTCCTTCACCGCTACCAGCAAAAAAGCTCCATCTGGAAAACATATCGCGAAGCCGCCCAAATTTTTTCTGGAAAATCAGTTCGCAAAGCTGAAGAGGAAAATATCTGGACCGGAGCTTGATCATTTCTCAAAGAAGCTGAAGAAAGCAGTCACGGGTATAGAGCAGGTATACTTCGACCCAATCTCAGCGTCTTTTGTTCCGTGTTCTAGTCTGGAATCTTTTATTTTGGAAGAAAGGAGAGAAGTTGTAAATCATGGTGAACTCCATTCTAAACCTTTTCTCCATTCCACCCCTATGGTATCTGATTGTGTTTTCTCAAACTCTGTTTCTATGGCCAAGGAGGCGGGCCTTATCATGCCCCCAAATTCACCATGAGGATCTTGGGTTGGAACTGTCGAGGTATTTGCAACGCCTCGACAGTTCGAGCCCTGGGGGCTTAAATAAAAGTGGCAAGGCCTGAGGTGGTCTTCCTCTCTGAAACGAAAGCTGATGTATATAGGATGGAGTTTGTTAAAAAAATTTTAAAGTTTGATGAATCTTGTGTTGTTGAGGCAAATGGTAATGCAGGTGGTTTATGCCTTATGTGGAAATTTGGAATAGACTTAAGAGTTGTGGAGTTCAATAAGGATTTAATTGCAGTTAAGGTCTCTGACCAGTGTGTTGACTGGTTGTTAGTGGGCTTCTATGGACCACCATATTATTCAAAGAAGAAGAAAGCATGGGGGAATCTCTTTGCGCTCCTTGAATCTCACCAGGGACCGTGGGCTATCATGGGAGATTTTAACTACATTGTTAATGAAAAAGAGCAATTGGGAGGTAACAAGAGTGGTCCTTCAGCTACAAATTATCTTAAAGAACTGTTGTTTGAGTTCAATGCAGTGGATTTGGAGTACTCGGGCAATAAGTACACTTGGGCCAGAGGTAAGTGGGGAAAAGCTTCAATCAAAAGGAGGCTTGACAGGGGAGTGGCAAGCATTTCTTGGAAACTGGCTTACCCAAGGGCAACTATTACGCATTTAGGTGCTAACAAGTCAGACCACGCCCCAATCCTGATGGATACAAACCCATGTGAAAGATTTGCTCACAGACCATTCAGGTTTGAGGCAGTTGGTTGAGGGATGAAAGGTGTAGTGTTGTTATTGAAGAAGCTTGGAAGGGAAAGGTATCGGGCTCGGAGTTTGTTAAACTGTACAAAAAGCAAGCGGCAACCAGAGAGGCACTTCGCAAATGGAATAAGGAGGTTTTCGGACACTGCCAGGACATAATAAACTCTCTTCTAAAGAAGATCAAGGAAGTCCAAGATATGCAGCCTTCACTTGAAAATGGAGTTCTTGAAAACGATCTTCAAACCGAGCTCTCGGAATGGCTCTTCAGAAGCGAAGTGGTATGGAGACAAAAGTCCAGAGAATTATGGCTCAAACTGGGTGATAAAAACTCAAAGTTTTTTCATCTGTCCACCATCATTCGCTGGAGAAGAAACAATATAGATGCCATAAAAAATGAGGAAGGAACATGGATTTGTGAGTTAGGCCAAATCAGAGACAATTTCCGGGAAAATTTCATAAATTTATTCAAAGAAAAGGAAGTTTATTTCCCTGAGCACCTTGATCATTTGGTGCTGCCTTGCATCACTGAAGAAGAAAATGAGGGACTAATATGCATCCCAACTCCAGAGGAAATCAAAGATGTCTTGTTCCAAATGCAGGATTTAAAGGCCCCTGGTCTTGATGGATTCCCGGCTCTGTTCTACAAACAACTCTGGCCGACAGTGGGAAACGACGTCATTAAGGCAGTTACTTCATTCTTCACCGTGGGTTCAATGCCAAAAGAGGTAAACTCTTCCTTAATTGTCCTCATCCCAAAATTATCTAACCCCTCATTTGTCAATTATTACAGATCAATCAGCCTCTGTAACGTGGTCTACAAAATCATATCTAAGCTGTTGGTGGGGAAGCTTCGGCCACTACTGGATAAATTGATTTCTCCATCTCAATCGGCCTTCATACCAAATAGGTGGATAGTGGAAAATCAAATCATTGTCCAGGAAATCCTCCACAGCTTCAAAACTCATAAGACAAAGCCAGGACTTATGGCGATCAAGCTTGACCTCCAGAAGGCTTATGATAGAGTTAATTGGAAGTTCTTGACTACCGTCCTCCTTCACTTTGGATTCAATAAAACCTTCACTAGATGGATTATGGCTTGTGTATCCTCAGTTTCCTTTGAAGTGGTTGTAAATGGAGGCAAATCTGAATGCTTCAAACTAGGTAGGGGGCTAAGGCAAGGGGATCCGCTATCCCCTTACCTTTTCATATTGGGGCAAGAAGTGTTATCAAGACTCATAGAGCATGAACTTAGGCTGAAAAATGTTGCTGGTATAAAGACCAGTATCAGTGGTCCTACTATTTCTCATGTTATGTATGCCGATGATGTCGTTTTGTTCTCTAAAGCCTCCAGAAAAGATGCAGAAAGCCTAGTGAGAACTTTGGAGAAGTACTGTAGATGGTCGGGCCAAGCCATTAATAGGTGTATTTTTCTCCAAACATACCTAAAGCCAAACCCGCAGGTCCATTAAAGGCATCCTCCAATTAAGAAACCTAAAAAAGGAAGCGGTCTACCTAGGAGCGCCCATGCTCTTGTCAAGAGCTCCTTCAAAGGACTTTGCTTACCTTGAGGATAAGATTGAAGCAAAGCTTAGGGGATGGAGAAGCAAATGCCTGTCATGGGCGGGGAGAAGGACTTTAATAAACTCCGTGGCACTGTCAATACCGATCTACACTATGGCCTCTTTCCCTATTCCAAACAAGGTGTGCGATAAAATGGATGGCCTTACAAGAAGGTTCTGGTGGAAACCAAACAAACTTGAAGGTAGATTTTTAGCTTGGAAATCTTGGGATAGTTTATGTTGCCCAAGTAGTGTTGGTGGCTTGGGTTTCAATAAAACCAAATCCTTAAATTCTGCCTTACTGGCAAAGTTGGCTTGGATGATGGCATCTAAAAGAGATAGTCTGTGTATAAGGATCCTTAGAGCAAAATACAAGGTAAAAGAGGATTGGTTGAGGACGAAAGCTACTAGACATGCATCACCAATTTGGAAAGCCATTGAGAAAGCTAGGGAAGTGGTGCGGAAGGGAGCATGTTTCATTATTGGAGATGGGGAGTCAGTTGATGTATGACTGGACCCTTGGGTTCCCTGGATTGATGGCTTCACCCCTTACCCGAAAGATGAGTCAATTGTTAAATCGGAAATGAAAGTAGCTCAACTTATTGATCAAGACCACCGTGCCTAGAGAACAGCCATTGTCTTGGATACTTTCAACCCCATATCGGCTAATGCTATTCTCTCCATTCCAATCCCTGCTAGGCCTAGCCCTGACAAGCTCATGTGGATCCCGGACTCAAAAGGACTTTTCTCAGTCAAATCAGCATATAAAAAGCTTCTGCCTAGCACCCTCTCCCAAGATACCACTGGAATTAATTGGGCAAAACTCTGGAAAATACGAGGCCCTGAAAGAATTAAAATGTTTATGTGGAGAGTTGCTACCAATGTGCTCCCCACAAAGGAAAATTTGATGAGCCATTTGGATATTCCTGAACCATGGTATGTTCTTTGTGACCAAGAGGTTGAATCTGCGTCTCACCTTTTCTTCAGATACCCGGCTGCCAAGGCTTTTTGGTTCGCAGCTTGTTGGGGATTCAAGTCAAAGGAAGTCCAATTAGCCCATGTCTGGGACATCACCAAGTTAATCCTTGAACCACCAGCTTCCTTATGTCAACCACATGATCTTTGGTTGGTATCTCTTAAAATGGCTTTCACTTTGGAGGAGATATGGTGTATCCGGAATGCAGTCATCCACCAAAAAGGTCCCGTCGACATTCAGGCAGCTGTTGGTAGAATTGAGGCAAAGTTTAAGGAATGTGCTAATGTGTTCTCCAAGCCTCAAGCTTCGTTAACGGCACAACCAATGATCCGATGGTCCCCACCTCCCCTGGGTTTTATCAAAATCAATGTGGATGCAGCTATTGCTCAAAACAACTCAGCTGTTGCGGTGGTTGCCAGAAATGAGAATGGTTATGTGCTGAAGGCCTGGTCAAAGTTGTTGCGAAAGAGATCACTAATTGCAGCTGAAACTGAAGCTATTTTATGGGCTCTTCATCTAGCCAGAGGTGAGAACTGGAGGGAAATCATTGTGGAAAGTGACTCAAAACTCAGTATTGACTCTATTCTTGACCACTTGGGTTGCCCCCAATGGGCTATCTCCTCTCTGATGTCTGATATCTGGTTGCGAGCTAAATCCTTTGTTTCTTGTTTGTTTTTTTGGGTTAAGAGAAGTGGAAACGCTGCTGCTCATGAAGCAGCAAAGTACACACTGATGTCCTATTCTTCTTTTTCTTCTTGTTCGGTCAATCTTCCAGCCTCTGTGGCTTCTGCTTGTAAGGAAGATGCCCTTGCTTTGTCTTTTTCTTTTTGTTTTTGATATATATATTGAAGGTTATCAAAAAAAAAGATCATAATTTGAAAAGTACATTGTTGGAACTAGCTAGGTTGACAAAAATTAAAACTTTAGACTATATTTTAGTACTCATACGGTCATACCAAATAGGTATTTACTTTAGAATTCATAATGTATTTTATTTAGCTACATGCCTTAAATATAATTGTATTAGAATCACTAAATAATAGTCATGTATTATTTTCACAAAAATAATGAATTTGAGTGTGATTTTTATACAATTTGTATAATTTATTTGTAATCTCATTATCTTTTATGAGATACCATTACCATTACTATAACTTTTTTTTTTTTTTAAAGTTCCATAAAAGAGGTTTATATATATTTTTTGCGGGGGCCCGCCGGGGGGGTGGAGGTGGTGTGCGGCGCATTCGTTTCTTTTAGGAGTCAAGCTATTAAAAACTTTTAGTTTGAAGAAAAACACATATAAACTATTTTAAGAGAAAATGTTCTTCGTAAAATTTATTGAAAATTTTTTTAATCTCATACCTTAATAGTTTTGAAGTTTATTCTGAAATTTTTTTTATAGCTTTAGACTTACTGAATTAATTTAAAAAGGGCTAGCTTGTTATGCTAACAAATATGGGGCAGGGACATGCATGGAACAACGTTGTGGTCGTTAACCTGATGGTCATAAAGACACATCTTCATCTCTTCTTTCCAATTTTCATGCATTATGACAGCTTGGAGGACTTTATAATTAGTAATTACCCACAAAAAAGATGGGCTAGAGTGCGTATATCATAGAATTAATTACATTAGTTTGCGCTAATGCTTACCGTACCCCATTCGGCAAACTGGCATGGTTTCATATTTCATAAATATTTGACATTCCTTAAAACCCTTTTCTCATTATATGATGTATAGAGTAAGAGTCAGATTGAGGAAGAAAAAAAACCATTGTGACGTGTTTCACAACCTTTGGGTGGGGGGCTTGCTTTATTATTTATATAAAAACTCACTTTCTCATGCATTTGTGAAAGATAAACATGCATGTTTGCTTGTGTATAGTTAGTTTTCTTTTGGCATCTTCTCCTAAGGTTTCTGTTTGTTGGGTGCTTAGATTGTGCAATGTGGCTTCTTATTTTTTTGATAAAGTAGTCTTTATCTTGTAATTTTTTAGGTTCTTCTGATATTGGTAACAGCCCCCTTTCTTTTGTTTTTGTTGTTCAGGGTGAGGTGTGTTTGCCTGTGTAATTAGTTTTCTCTCTTAATAAAATTTCCGGTTTATAAAAAAAATAAATAAATAAAAAAGACACATTATGAATTGGGCCTATAGTCCAATTCGGGAATATTAACCAATCCGAGGATGATCAAATAAAGTTATAATGAGAATGGTATAAGAAGAAGGAATAAAGATTGTATATAATAGTCCAAAATACGTCTGAGGAGAAAAGTCATCTCGGAAACAGAGATCTGAGATCAGTAAGAATGTCCTATCATTTTGGACCCTCTTTAAGGTTGCATCACAACTAAGAGTCGGACATTGAATAAGAGATAAGCAAAGGGGAGGCAAAAATTATCTTCAAAAGCTGCTACCTCCACATTAAATACCTCCCAACTAACTCTCTGGCCGTATTAATGTGGAGATGATACCTGAACAGTGGTCAAGAAGCCTTATAGCTACTAGTTGATGGTTCTGGGAGGTGTTGAATGAGACAAGAAGGAGTTCTTAGAATCTAACCTACACATGTATGGTAGGGATTGTTGGTTTTTAGACCCCTTAAACAATTGATTAAACCTAGGTAATTAGCCAAGTTGTTACTTAGTCCAATTAAACAAGTCTAGGTTATCACAACAATAAAGATCAAATCATACAAAGCAGCGGAAAATAAATAACACAAGATATGATCACTCAGGAAACCAAACCGGTAAAAACCTGGGGAGGATTTGACCTAGCTATCCTTAAGGTAAACTTAAATCCACTATCTTGAAAGAATCGAAGTTCATACAATAAGACTTACAAGCCCCCACGCTTGACTTCTTATTGCTACCAACCAGTAGAACTTACTGACACGACCACGTGCAAGCTCCGAATCCACAGACTCCTTCTTTCTTGGATTCACCACTAGCTACAAGCACACCCGCTTGTGTATTTTTTAAGCTTCAATGGCAGCAACTGAATTGATCATCAAGGTGTAAAAAATATCTCCTCCTTGAAAATCCTAAGTTTGTGTAAAGGAAAGCTCCTCTAGATCTCACAAGAGATTTACACAAACCGCAAATATGAGCAACACTAAAACGTGGTTAGGGTTTGCCTTTTATACTTAGGACAAATAAGAAACCCTAAAAACGTTTTAAAACAAATAGGGCTGAGTTGGACGAATCTGCAGAAAAGCATTCTGCCCGAGCTTCGATCTGTCGAGCCTAAATTTCGATCGATCGAGCCAGGCCGAGAGGCACAATGCTTCCTACTTTAACTCGATTCCAACTTTACATTGACACACAACTTTGAGCTAGCTTTAAACACTTCTAAACACATTGTTTTGATCATGGTTTGCCAACAATACACATTAGAGTTCTAAATACATAAAAATCTAAACTTTAGAACCTAACAGAGATGATATCAAGATTGTAGTATATAGCATGAGAAGGTGGCCTAGAGGAGCAAGATGAGGAAAAATCAAGAAATCTTTGTAATAATACTGTGAACTTTTGTAACTTTATTCATCAACAAGACATTATAACATAAGCTCCTCAGGCTGTGCCGCGCGAGGACAGATTTTCTTATTTTACTTGTGTTTAATGATCTTAATTCAACAACTTTTATTTGTCTTTCTTCTGGAGTAGGATTAGTTCTTTCACCCACGCTCTACAAATTCATTGCTTGGGCTTGTTGGGCTAAAACCCAATCCTATACTGGTTCCAATCCAAATTTAGTCCTTACAAACTCAATATACACTTATCACTTATGTTATACTTGAAATATATTTTTGACTTTATTCATGTGTGATGAGATAATTTTTGCTTTAGTGAAACTTTTAGACATTTGAAATTTTGAAAAAATAATTCCTTTTACCACTCACAATACTAACAAAAATTGCAGAATACACTAGATGCTTAGCATAAATAACAATTATTTGACCCACAAATAACAAATTTATATACCAATAAAGAATTCTGTCAAAAAAATAAATACCAAAAAAGAATCATTTTAGGGAACTATCGTTAAAATCAATTTAAAACTCGATCTTTTTTTTTTTTCAATTAGCATCGATCTCATGTAACTTTGAACTCTTTCTTATCCCAAATATTAAAAACATGTATTCTAAAAAAATAAGAAAACTTATAGTAATAAATTGAATAACAAAATATTTGAATACTCAGGAAAATAATAATGAAAATATATAATTAAGCATATTAAATACATAGTCTGAAAAGTACAGTATTGGAACTAGGTTGACAAAACTTAATATTTTAGACAATATTTTCGTACTCATACCATAGGTAGTTTACTTTACTTACTTTTTCTTTTAATTTTTTGATTTAACCTTTAACGGATCAAAATTTTGGAAGGACTAAATTTCATTGTTAATGGGTTCAAATTTTTATTTACGGTATTTAAGTTTTTTCTTAGGGTAGTTAAGATTATTTATAAGGTGGCCCACAACCCATGTAAATTTAAAATTCAATTTTTTTATAAGGTATTTAAAAAAAATTCATGTCAAGGTGGTCAAGTGACCAACACATATCATATCAAAAAAAGAAAAAAAAAATTAAGTGACCACCACATAGAGCCGCCAATGCATGACTGGCAGCTGAAATACCATAAATAACAGAGACAATATTAATGGAGGTAGGAGAGGGGAAGTTTCCAAGCATTCTTTCATATTAATTTTTTTTTGGATAACATCCTTGTAGTGTTTCTTATTAGAAAAATTATTGTATATTCCGAAAGTATCATAAATGTGTACTCTCCGCTTTCATATGAATTGTGAATCCTACTATAAATTTGATTAGTAGGACTCACAATTAAGTGAGATAGAAGAATATGCATTTATGATATTTCGAGAGTATTATATAATTACCGGAATGGTTAACACATTGAGCCGCCAGTGCATGAGTGGCAGCTGAAATACCATAAATAACAAAGACAATGGAGGTAGGGGTGTTCACGGGTCGGGCCGAGTCGGGTTTGTGCCCAACCCGGAACCGACCCGACTTAGTTGAGTGGATTAAAATATGACCCGAAACCGACTCGGACAATTGGCCGGATTTTTCGGTTCAGGTCTTGTCGGTTTCGGGTTGTATCTGGTCGGTTTCGAGTTTCATTGCCGAGGTCGAAATCTAGCTGGATCCGGCGAGATCTGGCCGAAATCTGGTCGGATCCGTCGAGATCTCGCCTAGATTTCGTCGGATAACATCGAGATCTCGCCGTATATGATCTGGTATGTTGAATATTTCGCCAGAAACGTTAAAGGTATTGGAGATTTGGTTTGGGTTGCTTAATATTTAGCCGGAAACGTTTAAAGGTATCGGAGATTGGTTTGGGTTGCGTAATATTTCACCGGAAACGTTAAAGGTATCGGTTCGAGTCGAGTTTCACAGGTTTTGAAATGCAAAACCGCCAACCGACCCGTCGTGGGTCGGGTTTGACAGTTCGGAACCCACGTCCGACCGTCGGAGTTGTCGGATCGGGTGGTGGCAGGTCGGACTCAGGCGGGTTGGCCGGGTTGAGCGGGTCACCGGGTCTCCTGGACACCCCTAAATGGAGGTAGGAGAGGGGAAGTTTCCTAGAAGTGAATTCACAACTGTCAAGCAATAACCTTCCAACACAGCGTCATGGATGCCAATGTCTCTAGCCAAACATAAATCCTTCACATTCCAAAGCACCCAAAGGGCGGTGCAATTTCTTACTCAAAGCTGTGACAACTCGACCCCTTAAGAATCTCTGATAATTTGCTTTTGAGAAACAGAATCTCTGATAATGATTGTGCCTCTATTGATTATAATGATAATCTATTATTTTATTCATATTCGCACATGTATTGACCGAGACAAAGAATTACACAATATGCGTAATCTATATTGTGTGGGCTTATAAATGTACGAGCGTTGGAGAATGATTGAATATTTTATTTGTTGCAAACTATGTTAAAATTTTTTAGGATAAAATACAAAATTTATCCTTTATGTTTCACCGAAATTCATTTCAGTTATTTAACTTTGCTTTCATTTACATATTTAAGTTTTTTAATTTTCAAGTTTATTCAATTAAGGGTTTTTTCATCAATTTTTGTTATATGTTGTGGTTAATTTTCCAAATTTTTCTTCAAAAATTTTAAATTAAAAAAAAAATTAATTAATAATTGAAAAAAAAATTTCATTTTTTTTTCAAATTTTTTTTTAACAAATGTTGTTAGAAAGACCTTAATTGAATAAGTCCAAAATTTAGAATACTTAATGAACAAAAAATAAAGTTAAAAGATTGAAATGAATCTAGAAAAAAGACCTTTATTTTTAGAAAGACTGAAATGTTGTTAGAAAGACCTCTAATTTTCCTTTTTTATTTTTATAATTAATATAACAAAGATTATATATATAAAATAAGAAACTAATTCATAGAGCCTATGTTTTTTTTTTTAATTATTATTTTGGCATGAGAAACATGTAGATATTATATAAAAGATAAAGTAAGAATTACAAGGTCACGGTACATATTATCCTAATAGAAATAGGTTTTCCTCTTATTGTCACTAATCAGCGGGCAAAATATTTTTCTTCTTCTGCTGAATGAAAATTTTATTAAAAAAGAAAAGCAAAGAAAGAAATACTCTAAACTACTCAAACTTCCTCTACAACACTATTTTTTTTGACGTCAAAGATAGAAATATATTAAAAAAAGAAAAGTGAAACAGTACACAGAAAAAGGCTTGGCTGAGGAGCTGTAATACAAAAGCCATGCAAAAACCATGCATCGTGGCCTACACCTCCTACGAAACCAACCAAAAAACAAAAAAAGAAAGTATAAACTAAACAAGCCACAACGAGGGTCCACTGCAAGTTCCGCCAAGGGTCTCAACATGAAACACTAATAGGCTTCAAGCGTTCTGCTTTTTGTACAAGATCCTGAACAAGTTTCTGGTAGTCCCCCATCAGCTCAGTTGCTTGCCGGAGAATCTCCCTTGGATGGGTCTGTGTGTTCTGGAAGTGTATACGGTTTCGCGCATTCCATATCGCCCACGCAATTGTAGCCCATAGCTCAAATTCCTTTCCGGAAAGTCTCTTCATCATCTGTCTCGTAAGAAAGAAGAAGCTTGGCTCTGAGGAGCTTGTTTTCTGAATTCTACCCCTCACCAGCGCCCACACGTTCCGGGCTAGAGGGCATCCCCATAGGATGTGTCCCGTTGTCCACAAACAGTACAAGTGGGGTCCACTCGCAATTTCTTTTGGAATAGATTTGCTTTGGGTGGCAGGATATTAGAACATCCACGCCAAAGAAAATTCCTGACCTTGGGAGGGACGTTTATAGACCATTTCCTTTTCCACTTCTTTTGGTCCATGCTGGCTAGGGAGTGCTCTCCTGTTTGTGGGTGGTGGAGTCGAAGAGCCACCTGATAGGCCGTTTTCACCGAAAACTTATTTGCCTTATTTTCTTTCCCTATCCGTCTGTCTCTTGAGGTCATGTGACTTAGCTTGATCTTTAGAATATCCTCCCTTGTATCCAGGTCGAAAATGGCGTACACCTTAGCTCGATCCCACTGGTTTGTAGTAGCGTCAATGAGATCAGACACCTTCAAACTCTTATCGGCACCGTTCTTGAAGTGTGGTGGTCGAGACAGCCACTTATGAGAATTGATACCCATCGTTTTTCCATTGCCCACTTGCCATATAGATCCTTCCCGTATCACATCACGTGCTTGCAATAGATTACGCCATACCATAGATGGGTTTGTTCCCAATTCTGCATCCATAAAGGAACATGAGGGAAAATAGCAGGCCTTGTACACATGGTAAAACAGCGAGTGTGTTTCATGGATAAGCCACCATGCGGCCATGCCTGCTTTGCCATTATAGCCAATCTCCGCCACTTTATTTTCCTCCGTTTGCCACACCCCATCTGAATCAAACAATCCTTCAACATGGTTTTTTTTGTCTTCGATGACTCGCACGCTGGTGGAAAAACCTGGTATTTTTGTCACCAACTATTAGAACAACACTAATAGGGTTTGATTGAAATCTGTTTATTTTACTGAAATTGAAATTTTTTTTGCTAAAACTACTATAGATAAAGATAAAAGTTATATGAAATAGTACAATGAAACTTATGAATAGTATCAAAAAGTGCAGTGAATCCTATAAATAGTAGCAAAAATAAACTGAATAGTAAAATAAGCTGGTTTTTTAATTTAGAGCCAAACACACACTTAAGAAGTTCAAAGAGTTTTTTTTTTTTTTTTTTAATACAAGATAGAAATTCAACTCTAACCTAATTCAAGTATATACGTATGTGAAACTTCCTCCTAGAAACTTGAATTCTGATTCTTACCTTCTACATCTTACAAGGACTTATACTTATGGAGTGACACTCACACCAATAAGTGCACGGTGGTAAATTCAGAGAGTTTGAAAGAGCCAAACTTGTTAGTTATTACAATAAAAAGTCCACTTAGACACAGCAAAGTAATGGATAATAACATTAGTATCTTTTTTAACAATTTAAGTGGACACAGCCAAATAATGGATAATAACATTAGTATCTTTTTTAACAATAGAGATGGACCGATTATTAAAACTTAAACAACATAACAAAAATATATGATGAGAAGTGCATTCCAAGTGGGCAGCACTTCTTATTATATTTTTGAAAGTGACATTCGTTTTCAAGCTACAAAAGTGATAAATGATATTGACATCAGTGCTTGCGCATTGCCCCGGATACAATTAGTGCTGCTCAGACGGTCAGACCAGATTCCTTGGAGACTTTTCAGCTATGTCCTCTACTCCGTTAAGCGGGCATGAAATTCATGTGTCAGTACAAGAGTTAAGTTCACAAGTGACTTGAACAATGGTTAATAAACTATTTTAAGAAAGATTGACAGAGAGTTATATTTAGGTGTATATGTAATGTGTGGCGGCCAAAAACTATGTTATCAGTTTGTATTTGGGTCCCAATTTACTTATATGTGGGCTGTGTTACGGTCCTATAAGCTAGGCCCTGAGCTTCATCTGGTTTGTCTTCCCTTAGCCCTTGACACAATGCAGTTCTACCCTCCCCCTTGGTTTCCCTATGTTTCCCTTAAATTTTTCCAACCCCTTGCATGTTCACCTTCTCCCCCTTTTATAGTCTTTTCTTAGTGGATGAGTTATCATTGCTTCCCCACTTGACACACTTTTCCACATCTATCTAAACACTTAGGAATCCTGACGACTTCAGAGGACTTCCTTGGAACTTGTTCTAGACGCCAATTAGTGTTCGTAAACGAACTCCCCAAAGTTACTAGACATTGCTCGGTCCCGACCTCAGATGGTTGTTCTCCCTTAGTCTTTCCTTTGGCTGGCTTGTTAGTGTTAGGCCCAACTTGGCCCGAGCATAAGTCTATATCACCAAGGACTTGACTATTTTGTTAGTGAACTAATCTCATCTCCTCTGTGTCTGACTTTAGCCATATGGGTCGACCTCCCTGCAATGGGCCTTAGCCACATGGGCTCCTTCTTTGTGTTGGGCTTTAGTGACGTGGGCCATTCACGATTCAGGGACCCAAGCCCCTACATAATGGTTAGGGGAATATAAGTTCTTTTTCAGACTTTTGTGTTCTATTTTATACTCTACTAATTATAACTTGTCACATATTTAACTATTTATTTCACTTTCTTTATAAACTAACAAAAATTTAAATAGAAATGTTAGATCCACAACGTTTTCACAACAAATTTTTGGTGACAAGTTACTACTATATGTTATAGCTGGTTGGCAAAAAAGCAATTTCAGTGATACACTCATATTAAATCCAGTAACAACTTGTCACCTAAGATTTGTTGTAAATAAGTTATAAACATTTCTCAAATTTAAAATGAAAAAAAAAAAAATCAAACTTATGGATATTACAATATGATTGGTAGAGCATAAAATAGAATATATAATTTATATTTAAAGAAGTAGTATATCCACAACAAATTATAGACAGTAATAAGTTACCACTTGCAATTTGTTGTAAAAATATTGTAGACATAATATTTTTTTATGTATTTATGTAATCACCACTAGAAAGTCAACAAGAGCATGTCTGTCATAAATTTTGTGCATGTGGAAACCGGAGGGACGACAACTTTTGTCACAATTGAGGCATAATGTTGACAGTCTGTCTCAATTTCACATGTAATTACTATATTTTTTCTCTTCATTCATAATCATGCACATCATAATTTTGGCAAAAGCTATAACATAAAAGTTTGTGTTCCTAAAATTTTCAACAATTATATTATCATTTTTGAACTCACTCAACTATCGTGTTATCTTATTATTACACAATTATTGTGTTAAAAAATGCCATTTTATTGACACAATTATCGCAAAATTATCATGTTATTTTGTATAATTGTATCATAAACAAATTAACCCAAATTATTCAATCTCAACTTTCATGTACCCAAATTACTCGTGTTCAAATCTTCCCTATTCACGTTGGAAGATAGAATAACATAATTCATTTTTTTTTTTATTGATTCTAGTAAAAAGAAATTACATTATTTGATAGGGCATGCATATTTTAAAAAACAGGAGCTCTCCTCAAGACCTCAGTTCAAGTAATATAGCGGTCAATATTTTGAGTACGTTTTTCTAACAAGTGAGTCGGTTTGTTACCATTCCTCATCATGTGTGAACTTAAAACTATGAATCACATGGGCTAGAGAACAAAGAAATACCATAAACTACCGATGCTATTGAAGATAGTGGAGGAGACTTTCCAGTCATTGCATTTGAGACCACTAGAGAATCACCTTTCAAGAATAATCTCTTGGACACAAACATCCCGAGCAAATATCTGGCCTTCTTCAAAAGCTTTAGCCTCAATTTTTCAATGCCCTCAGCTGTCGTAAAACTTTCTTGCTCATAGTTGCTATAACCATCCCATGACAGACTATCAGAGGCGGAACCAGAAAATTTTGTTAGGGTGCCAAGACTAAATGGTAATATTGATTCACAATATATATGTACTTATATATGTATGTCTAACCCACTCATCACTGCACTAAGAATATTCAAACCTCATTTTTCTAGATTTGTGTCACTAAAATGTCTCACACAAACAAATTTATTAGTTATGGCATGCGTATGAATTGGATTACTGAGCTTTATGCTGTAATTTTGTACTAGTAGTGTTTGTCATATCTAATCTAGAATTTGATTCTTTAAGTAGAAGTTAGTAAGAAATTTTACATAAATAATGAATAAAACCTCTTAATTGGTTTATTAAATTAGAGGAAAAAAACCATAAAAAAATAAGATAAATAAATAAAAGTTGAAGTAAAATAGAAATAAAAAAGCAGAAGAGTTTTGTACTTCTTAAGATTTTAAAACCATTTTTCCTTAACTTCAAATAAAAGAAAGTTCTTTGTTAAGAAAAAGAGAGCTAACAATATGGAAAATGCAAATTGAAAAGTTTAAAGAAAGCTAACAATAAAAGTTGATAAAAATGGTAGGCTTGGGTTCTTTTTGAGGAATCTGGTCATCTGTACGTGGAGTTTGTAGTCACGTTTATTTTGAATTGCAATAATATACATTAAGAAAGTAAAACTGTTATGTAGTAAGAAAGTAGTAAAGGCAAAATAGCTCTAGCCACTTGCAAAATGTTTGTTTTATGCGATATATTGCTAGTTGCAATTAAATCGTAGCAAACGAAAAAAAAATGCTTTCTCCTCCTCATAATTAAAGGCGTTGGTGTTTGAGCAAATAAGCCTACGTGGTTAATTTTACGTGTAAAGGTGTAGGCCTTCATATATCGCCATATTTTTTTTATTATTTTTTTTTATATATATATTTTCATTAAGCAGCGTTTGAAATTACATTTTCGTCCATAAAATTTTGTTGTGCTAGTGCGTGTTAATCTGGGTGGTTTTTCGTAATTTTAAGTTATCTATTAGGCACGTTTTGACAACTGGTACGATAAAAAGCAAAGGCCCAAAAACAGGAAAAGAGAAAAGAGTATTTTCTCTGTATGATGCTGATGGGGTTTATGTCCTAAAATCAATTTATTAGTATGTCATAAATAATTAAATTGTTTAATTATAAGAGACTATTTATAAATGAACTAATGTGACATTATCATAGTCCTTGAGATGCATTGTATGTAATTTATGTGATTTAGTCATAGAAGATATAAATTACAAGTTTCTTGTAAACTCAAAATGTAGTTCGTAGTCGATGATGAAATTGGGCATTTTATTTGCGAAGACTATAACACTTCAACTAAGATGATTTGTCTTGATCATGGAAGTGGAGACTTCTAGTTGTTGATGCTCATTTAGGGAAGCCTAGTAGAAAGAAGAAGCCCAGCAACATGGGCAGAAAATAGTTAGTAAGTGGATAGAAAAACCATTAAGTCCAAGTGGCAGGAATAATGGATCATAGGTCCATAAAATAAGCAAATAGACCTTGAGGAAGCAAATGGGCCTAAAGGAGCTCGGAGAGAGAGAAGTAGTAAACTCATGGGTAGTATGGGAATATAGAATTAGAAAGGGTTAAGGATGCCCAAGGAAAGTAAATAGACCAAGGATGCCCAAAAGGAAATAAATGGGACATAGGAGCTCGCAAGCAAGGTAATAAAAAAGCCCAATGACCATACTAAGTCATTAAGGGAAGAATAAACAGCAGGCCCAAAGAAGCCTAGCAGGCTTGGGTCAAATGACATTACAGCAAGAATGACAGAGTAGTGCAACAAGAAATGGTAGTAAAACTGCAGAAATGAGCAAAAGGGTGGGTTGAAGAAGGAAAATGCCACAATCAAATAAAGCCCAGCACTTAAGGGGGAGCAAGCCATAAAAGAATGGGAAATCAGAAAACAGCTCACGCCATAAGAAGTCAAGGACGGACGGCAGAATGTGTAGATGATCCTCCAGACCACGGCGAATACATGAACAACAGGTAGATTTTGGACATACACAAAAGTGAAGCACGCGTAAGGCCATACGTCACCAACCTATACCCAGCCAATACAAGACGTGGTGAGGTCATGGGTCAGAGGTAAGAAGGTATGGTCTGGCGATAGGGAGAGGGGAAAACCTATTCTAGGGTTCCTACTTAGGCTCTTTTGGGGGGAAATGTCCTGTTGGGATGGCATATCGCCCAAAAGAAGTAAGGATAAGTTGGAACCACTAGATGCATGCCATGAGGAATAGGAAGAGGGAGAGCACCCACACCATAGTAGGTAAGAGTGCAACGGTAAACAAACAAACAAAATAGTCTTCTTTGTCTGGTGGCATAGCCAACACAAGTAAATGGTGATGGCTGGGTGACTAACAAACCAGTGGTGGTCGGTAAGAACACCCAAACCAGAAAAAGGTAGTTAAGGGATAAAATAGTAAAAACCAATCACGGTAGGCACTACATAAAAGACCCTTGATGTGCACAGCAAAGGGGGGGCGGGTGGGGGTAATAGTAACCTCTAGGAGAAAATCACAACACAGAATCAAATACTGAGAAAAGAAGAGAAAAAGAAAGAAAAAAGGAAAATTAGAAATAAGGAAAAAAAACGAAGAGATAGAATGGCAAACATGCACCAATAGGTCGATCCCCTCTCTCACTCTGAAAGTCCTGCTCTCTGCCAAAAGTAAAGGATTCTTTTAGTCTTTTTTGTCTGGTGGCATAGCCAACACAAGTAAATGGTGATGGCTGGGTGACTCACAAACCAGTGGTGGTCGGTAAGAACACCCAAACCAGACAAAAGTAGTTAATGGATAAAATAGTAAAAACCAGTCACGGTAGGCACTACATAAAAGACCCTTGATGTGCACAGCAAAGGGGGGGGGGGCGGATGGGGGTAATAGTAACCTCTAGGAGAAAATCACAACACAGAATCAAATACTGAGAAAAGAAGAGAAAAAGAAAAAAAAAAAAAGGAAAATTAGAAATAAGGAAAAAAAATGAAGAGATAGAATGGCAAACATGCACCAATAGGTCGATCCCGTCTCTCACTTTGAAAGTCCTGCTCTCTGCCAAAAGTAAAGGATTTTTTTGGGCATAAGCCATTCAGGTCCGCTTCCCTCAAAGTGATTAATTTCCACGGTAGGATCTTCCCTGGGAGATTATTCGCATTGAGGAAAACGGTTTCCCTCCTTAGTCTTAGTCCTGTGACATAACTTGGCATAACAGATTGATCTTTTTTTTTTCTTTCTTTTGCTAACTCATGCCTTACCTATTTATTTCCATCATTTTCTTTACAGTGTTTTTCTTATCATTGTGATTATCATTTTAGTTGGGAATTATTTATTCACTTTGTCTAAAGGCAAAAATACTTTCTTTTATTATTATTATCATGTCCGTTTGCCATGACTCATCTGAAGTAGCTTCGCCTGTCAGGGGCACATAAACGCAGATCTTGGCAAACAAGGCATAGTTTGCGAACAAGCCGGATCAAAGTGAGTTGTAGTTGGACCAGTCTCAATTTCCTTACTTATAACACTTGGGCCTAGTACCGCAAGAGGCAGCCCAGCACAACATTACAATAAAGGCCCACCACACTAGTTGATGTGTTGATATGTCTTAAAAGTTAAAACATATTGAACTAGACCGCTGTGAAATTAATTATTCAATACACAGCTGCCACCTGAATAATTAATCTCGCGACTTCTAATTTCATAGACTCTCAATCTTGAGAGGATAGCGAACCCGATCATGAAATGTAAGTTACTTTAATATATTAGGAGTGAGATCTAATATTCACAGTCAAAACCTCAATAGTGTTAAGGGAACACATATTCTCAAGATGGAATCCATAATCTCTTATATAGAGACACGGAATTCCCTTTGAGATAAGTTTAATGGGAAATGGTTATTTAGGACGCCTACTTTAGTAAGGAGTTACTAAAACTTATATTTATTGAAATTCGATTTCAATAAATGTGAATAACTACAAGATTAAACTAGGTACTCAAGGATAAAATAATTGTTTACAAAGTGACAATTCATTATGACTTTGTTCACTATGGATATTTCATGGAGGGGTCAAATGATATCTTTAGAGTCTTGGGATATAATTTATTACTAAGGCCTAGAGTGCAATCATATTTATATAGTGATATTAAATATAATTAATGGTAACTTTGGATTTGTCAAGAGTTGACAAAAAAGCTTAAGACCCATTGGAGGTAGAGCCTTATTTGTTCCCTTTAGTCCCATCTCAAGCCACAAACTAAAGCCCAATTGGGTAGGCCCAAAAGGTTAACCTAATTAGATAATCAGTTTTTATTTAATAAGAGTTATTAATTTAAGTAAATACCAAGATAATTAGAATGTATGTATGATGAAAAGAAAATAAAATAGTTTTTCTCTACAAGGAGAAGAAGAAAGACTTTATTTGAGAATCAACGTACATAAAGATTGATTGAGAGACTACTCTTCTTGGGCACCATGTGAAATTGAGATGATGATTAGAGGTATTCTCAAGTCTTGGTCAGCAAGTTATTTTTTTTTGGCTTTCTGGCTAATTTGAACTTTTCTTTTTTTGTTTTTTTGGGGTTTTATTTTGTCTTTTGTTTTGGAGTAAATACATTAAACTGAGTTTTTAGCATCTGGGTTCTTTTGTAACTAATAGTATTGGCTGATATGTGATGAATTTTTTAGTGAGTTTTGGGATTCTGGGCATGTCAGAAAAACTACATAACATTTTGGTGGTGTTCTTGGTGTGTTAAATTTGTTGAATTTTTTTGGGTCACTTGGTGCTGAGCTTTTTGGATTTTGGTATATGAGAATTTTGCCTTTAGGGTAATTAAAAGTTTTTATTAATTGAATTTAATTTCTTTTGTATTGTTTTCGAGAAAAAATGCTAGTGAATATCATGTGAAATGTTGTCGTAAGAGCTATGCTCATATAGTGTACAAACTAAAGGTGGTCCAGTATGCACTTTCATGCTTGGGAATTATATGGTCTACTCTATTGTCTATAGTACCAATCACAATAGTTGTGTATTGCATTTGCATATAAGACTCACAGTGTTGAGTAACCTATAGATCGGAGATACATTGCAGCTTCCTCTGGGCTGAATCTTGCTCATGCTAGCGGTGCCCAGAAACTCTTCTCTTGCTGTAATAAGTAATTTGTCCTCACCTATTAATAATATATATATTTTTTTAATTATAGCTTGCTTCCATTTTTTTTTTCAGTCATTGGATGCAACTGATTAGTGATTGGGCTTGTCCCGTTGATGTTAGTTTGATTTGGAATGTGATAATGGAACTGTATTCTCTTTCTAGTCTCCAATTTTTGTTTTTTTGGTAAATACCGCTTGTATAAATGACTTAAGTTCTTACAAAACAACTTGACTGAACCTCAGAGTATCGAACTCTAATAAAATAAAATAAAAAGGTTCAATAGAAGGGATCTTACCAAATAACATGACATCCGAAAATAGGGAACAATCTCTCTTAGCTAAAACTTCACACACTTGTTGGTTTCCCGATAGCTGTGCTTCACTTAACACCTATCATAAGCTTGGACTAAATTCTTGCAGTCATGTATAATGCTTCAGATAAGAACGTTAGGACAAGAAACACTACTTAAAGCTAATACAATTTCCCTTATCCATAGCATCCAGTTTCATAATTAAATAATGGATTCCTTACTCCCCATGAGGCTCAGCCATAAGCCCAATTTTAATGGCAGGTGGGGGGTGATGTTGAAAACAATCTTATTGAAGTCTATTGGAAGAATCCAACTCTAGAATCCGAAAAGCCTTATCATGCTTACTCTTCTTTTTTTTTAAATTGCTTGAACGGCTTTAAAATCTTACCTTTAGCAACTGTCCTTTTGACATAAGATTCTCGGCCACCTTTTTGGATATATAATCCAAGCTGCTAAAGAGGGTGTTGGGTAGGCTTGGAAGTAAAGTTAGAGTGAGGGCTTATATAAACCACCTAACCGAGCTAAAACGATACCAAATCTAACAGCCCAAACTTCAGCCAACACGCTCGAAGCTTGACCAATTGCTCTGGAGAAGCCCTTTACCCAGTTACCCTCTGCATTTCGAATAAGTCCTCCCCCACCAGCCTGGCTTGTGCTGCCCCAGGAGGATGATAGAAACTGAATCACAGAGACAAACCCAACGACACTGTCTTAGGAAATCCAAATTCAACGATGCCTTTTCAGTAACACTTAAATCAAACAGCAGCATTTCACAAGTGCCAAAGCCCACAATTGTGCTGTCTAATTATCTCCCTCAGGTTTAACATTTGGTGCAATTAGTGGAAACATGTGTTTAATTACTGATTACACACTGTCAATATGTTAGAGTTGTTAGAGAATTAGTTTTGGTTTCCCACCTAAATTGATCTAAGCTTAAGCTTTTCCCTGTCCTATAAATAGGACTCTTGTATTGCATTACAGAGTGTGCTGCACAATATCAGATTCTGTTATTTTTCAGTCTCTCTCTGTTTTACTCTCACCCATACAATCTCAAACTCTTTTAGAGGAACCATCGGTATTGAGTTGAACCAGCCCACCAGAGGTGTTTCCCATTCAGAAACATAGCAGACTTGGCTGTAGTGTAGATGCATGGTTTGAGGGTAAATAGGCAAAAGTTACCATTGCCAGACTTAAACATAGATACTTAACCAGAGCGGAGCTATGTTATAGGGTGGGGGCCATAACCCCCCAAAAATTTGATTTTTTTTTAATATATATAATTATTTTAATGTTTTCAAAATTTAGTATACAAAAATTAAAGTTGGCCCCTCGAAGTATTTGAATTAGGGTCTGTTTCAGATCCATTTATTTTATTGAAACTGAAAATTTTTTGCTGAAAATACTGTAGATAAAGATAAAAGTTAGCTAAAATAGTACAGTGGAACTAATGAATAGTATAAAAAAGTGCAGTGGGACCTATGTATAGTAGCAAAAATAAGCTAAATAGTAAAATAAGTTGACTTTTTAATTTGGAACCAAACACACACTTAATTCAATGATACTCTTAAAAAAATAATTGGTCTAATCGTTATAGAGATATAACTTTATTTTTTGCAATTTTAGTTTTTTATTGTAAAATATGCTCTTATATTTGTTAAATATTTGATAAAGTTGGCACCAAACATATTTGAATCTATATTTTTTAACCCGTTATGTGGTGATTAACAAATTAAAGACTCATTAAAAAAAATCTTGTTACTAAAACTACACATGAAATGTCTCTTTAGTTGCCACATAATGAGTTAAAACATGATAGTTTCAAATTTGTTTGGAGTTTAACTTATTCCTCCAAGTTTTGGATCATTCATATTTTTGAAAATAAATGATCCAAAATAAACGAAAGATTTTTTTACAATTTGATAATTTGTATTGAAAATGAAACATTTTAAGAACTTCACTATAAAAATGGTAAAATGAATTTTATTTTATAAAAGATTGCCATCAAACATAATTTTGATTAAAAATACAAAAGCTTTTTTTTTTTTTGCTGAATGTGTGCATATATATAACTTATTAAATAAAAAAGTGTGTGTATATATGTGTATATATAATAAAAAAGTGTGCCTGTATATATGTGTGTGAGAGTTGTCTTGATATATATATTTATACCACAACTTAGCCCCCAAACAAAAAAATTTTAGCTCCGCCCTGGATAATTTAGTCTCGGGTTAAGGCTTTTATTGCTGAAAATTACTGCATTTCTATGCAGCCAAATATTCCATTCGCCTGTCAAAAACATGATAGCCCAATGGATGGAAGATTGAGCATGAATAATAGAACAGTTGCCATTCCTTTTGAACCAGGAATGAAGGGAGGGTTTCCCAAGAGAACCCCGCTTCGTTCTTGTGGAAAAGTTACACATGTTGAGCATGGTTTGGTTTTTGTTATTTGCGCTTTAATATATCTCGTGGACAGGTTACATATGTTGCAATGGCAACAGGCAACTGAAACTTTTCTTGGTTTTGAAACCGAACAAGATAGAACGTGTTACAAAACAAGAAATAACTCTGACGGAATTCTCTAGTCTATACCACTCACGATGGTTGTGTATTGCATACAAAACTCAGTGTTTGGTAAATTTAACAAATTACAATTACTTATCCAAAAACAAAACTCAGTGTTGGGTAACCTATAAATCCGAGATTCATTGCAACCTCCTCTGGTATGAATCTTGCTACTAACAGTGACCAGAAACTCTTCCCTTGCCATAATGAGTAATCTGCCCTCACTTGTTAATATTTTTTTTATTATAACTTTGTTTCATCCAAAAATTTTTTATATAGTATAAAAGATAGAGATTAAATACATAGTTTACTCTAGAAGTAATTATCTAATGTTAAATTCTCTTTGTTGTATTACTAATATAGAGTTCAAGTATGTTCTTTTGTTATATCCTGTTTGTGAGAAATATTAAAGGATATCTTTTTTTTTTTTTTTTACAAGATAGAAATTATACTATAACCTAATCTAAGTGTATATGTGTGTAAAGTTCCCTTCTAGAAACTTGAATCCCAGCACTTGTCCCCCACATCTCACAAACACTTATACTTGTAAAGTGACTATCACACCAAAACGATAGTATTAACAGATATCTTGAGTTCATGGTTTAAGAAATATTTTTAAAACTTTTTATAGAAAAAGAAAAAAGTAACAAACTTTTTTAACAATTTTATATATTTTCCATAAAAATGGTATTAAAATTTTCTTAATATTGTTTATTAATAAATGACCATTAAAATGGTTTATAATAATTGGGTTAACATGACTCTCTTTTTTTTTTTTTTTTTTTTGATCAAAGACTCTTTGTTTATTTATGTAAAAGTTACATGTCTTGGGAAATGAGTCACATGTCACAGCTAGTATTATAGGTTTGACACCACTTATTTGCAGGTTTATTTAGGTAAGATCTTTCATTATATTTTTTTCCTGAAGAGAATAGGATTCCTATTTTAATTAGAAGCTTTTGTGTGTTTATCCAAATTTAAATTGATAATGTAATATATAAAAACAAAAATTGATAATGTAATAGTTTAAAAAAGAAATGTGGGATAGTTTAGCTTGACATTTTTTTTTTTTTAACGCAAGATAGTTTTTCCTTTTCTTTTTTTTTTTTTTTTTGGTAGGGTATTTTTTTTTTTTTTTTTTTTGTGATTAACGTTGACTATCTAGTGGAGAGTTAATAACTAGTAGGTTTTTTTCTTTTAACTTTTGTCTATTTATAGTTTTAACATCGTTTCTTATTCTCAGGAATAAGGATAAATTAATTAAATTAGAGGTATTTTTGGAAGTGAAAACGACAATAACTAACTTTATGAATCCACTTAATATATAGAGATTAAATTAGGAGTATTTCTAGAAGTGAAAAAGGCAATAATTAACTCTCTGAATCCTCTTAATATATAGAGATAACACAATAAAATAATATACTCAATATAATAAACAATAGCCACAACCAGCACAAACCACCACCGCCACAACCACGACTAGCCACAGCAACCATTACTACAACCACAAAAACCACCACAGAGCCATAGCCACCACAAGCACCACCCACAACCGCAACTCCAACCACCACAATCCCTACAAATTGCAACTCACTACATCCAAAATAAAATGGCCATCCAAAACCACCTCACCACCACCCACAACCTCTGCAAAATCGGAACCCCCACCACTGGCACCCACAACCCCTACAAAACCTACCCATTATTAGTCCCTCAAAGCTTGGTCAGATCTGGAGATAGGACACACACCGATGGAGTCAAAACCTAACCTGCACCCTCCACATTTTCCCCTTCTTTCATCATCATCCTCCTCCATTAACATCAAACAAGAAACCTAGAAAATCACAATCGTGAAAACCAATGAAGTTGCAGCCTTGAAAACCTAGACCACCATAGAAAATCACCCACGACCCACTGCGTGACCTGCAAGCCCAACCACCATAACCCAATCAACGACCTACCACCACCAATCCAACCCACAACCACCACAAATCATAAACCAACATCACAATCATCAAACCCCGCCATTGCCATCAAGATCCTGCCACACATAATGAAACCCAGCCACAACCCACTCATACCGGCAGCCCAGCCACCAGCAAAGGACGACCACTGAGTGAGGACTACCACGACGACCAAGAATGTGAGAGAGAGAGAGAGAGAGAGAGAGTAGCAACATGCTATTGTAAGTTGCTAGTAGTAGCAACCTACTGTAGCAAGTTACTTGGTACCATTGATAAAGAGGTTTTTTTTTTTTTTTGGTTTTGGTGCTAAAATGGCTTTATAGCTATTTTCACCATGGTTTTAAAAACCGGACCGGCCGGTCCGATCGGTTCAACCTAGAACCGGCCTACAATCCGGTCCAGTTATAGTTAAAATCGAAAATCATTTTAAAATTGGTCGGTTCAACCGTAAAACCGGAAACCGGTATGGTTGAACCGGTTTTGCAAAATACAGAAAAAATGACTTTGTTTCACTTGATTTCTTCCCCATTTGGCCTCTCTCATTCATTGGTGCAGCAGTTACTTTGTTGCTGTGAATGATGGGAATTAAACGATTTTTCTTCCTCATTTTGAGAATCTTAGATCTGTTATAAATAAGATTTGGTGAATGAAACTTTCAAATCTGTGGGTAAAATAAAATTTGGAGAGGAGGTAAGAGAAGCAACATGAGAAGGGTGGAGGAAGGTATTTTGGTTTGAAGTTTGAAAAACTATTGCTAATTGATATGTTGCAGAGAGATGGAGTGATGGACGGGCTTGGCAGAAAAAGGTGAGAGGGAGAGATAGATTAGAGAAAGAGAGACGAATGAGAGGTTATGGCCTTATGGGGGAAATTGCCAATTTGGATTCTGATGGATTTCTATTAGAAAAGTGGAAAGGCTGGGAGTCTTGGGACTTGGGAGAAGTAAATGCTATGTCATAAAAGACAAGAAGTGGGTGGGTGTTAATTTTTAGTAATGGCAGGGAGAAGTAACCAAAAGTGGGGTGGGTTTTTTATTTATTTATTCATTATCTCTTTTCCTTTTTCAGTGGAGCTTAGAAAGTCTTACACCTGTACGTGCCTTTTTTTAAGTTTTAACCATATTTGTGAACAAATATAGTAAGTTATCTTTAATATTTAAATGAAATTTATTATATAAGTTGTGAAAAATTATTAACATTATAAAAATAAAATATATTCATCATTATTTATTTATATAATTTAAAAAATTATTAATTAAATTATTTATAACACCACCGATTTGACCATCGATCGGACCTCGGTCGGATTAGAAACTAATAATCAGTCTCTTTTCCGATTCTTTCACTGTACTGATTTTTAAAGCCATGATTTTCACACCTTTAATGTTAATGCTCTTCTAGAGTAATCTGCTACTACTTGCAAACCACTGTAGCATGTTGCTACTATTACTTAATTTATTTACTTTCATGGGTTGGAGAGGAAGAGAAAGAAGATAGAGAGAGATAGAAAAATTAATATGTGGGTTGTTTAGTTATATTATTTTAATAGGTTATATATAAAAATACAAAATTTGATATACAGTGTATCGTAAAGTAAGATATTAAAAGCTAACAAAAATTTATAGACGAAATTAAAGTTAAAGAACTTAAATGAATTTTGGTGAATTTATAGTGTGTTTTGCATTTTAACCTCTCTTTTTTTTTTTTTCTTTTTTTAAATTATGATATGGCTCGTAAAGTTGTTGAAGGCCCAATTACTTAAGGTCAGATGAAATGGTTTTACCTTCTGCTACCACAAAAGGATGAAATGTTAGGTAATTAATTGATCTAGTCTAAAACTATACAGGTACGTGAATAGATGGCCAAATTAAGACCACTCGTTAGACAAAGATTGAGACAAGATAGGTACAAAATCCTGAACCCAAACTTATATCAATATAGAATCTATGACGCCACGTTTGGTTATACCCAATCATAACATTAACTTCAAAATACAATCGTCTTCCGCAGTAAGATCTATCAATAATCCATAATCAAACTGAACTCAAAGAACATCATATCAGATTATTGGTCATGAATTTAATTTAATGGTACCATAAGCCATTACATTCTATACACTATAAAATAACAATTCATCTCTTTCTCAAAAAAAAAATAAATAAATAAAATAACAATTCATCTATTAATGAAATTTTCAATTTATTAAATTCATATCAAACAATACATCAGATATGTGATAACGGTTGCACTTATAAAGTTTCCACCTTACAAGCATGCAAGCCTACAAAAAAGGAGTAGAACATCCTCAAATAATCAATATGTAAAATCAAATCTAATTATTGATGATGTCAAAATCGTCAGTTGGGTCACTCGTCCAATCCGAAACTTTAGATGATCTTATAGGACCTGCAAGATAAAGAGAGATAGATCGAAGAGACCGCCGGGTTGTGCCCGGTGGGGGAGCCTCCGATGCTTAAGTTAGTATCAACCCATATTACTTGTATTTAGATAGTGTTTTGTTGTAGATTTTGATGTACCTTCACAAGTGAGACGGACTGTCCCTTTTATAGGTGATTTGGATAGCTGTTGTACATAATTGGAGGTGATTATTACCCATGTGTAACAGTTATCGTATTGATGGGCATTTAAGATCGATGAGTAATGGTAGCCATTAATGTGTTGAATGTGCTTGAGCGGTTACATCTTTTGGTCTGTTAATGATACAAGGTCATCCATATTAATGGACGACCTTAATGTTTTTTTTTGGACTCATCAATTATCATCGATAATTTAATATCCGTAGTCTTAAAAGCGTCAATCAAAATAAAGTCCAAATCTCAAATGCACAAAATGCTAATTAACAAGAAATACTAAATACCAAAGTCCAATCTTATTTCAAAAGATTCCTAAACTCCTCTCATGCGCACATCCTCGCGAAACTCCCAATACTTGCTATTTCTCAGAATTTGAATATGACACTTGCTATTTCTTGAAATCTGAGATAATTGCTATTTCTCAGAATCTGAATATAAAAGGTGAGGAAAAAAGAGGGAAGGGGAGGGAGGGGGGTTGAAGGGAGTGAGTTTGAATTCAATAATTATCCTAAGCCTTAACTAGCTAGATCAAGTATATTCATACGTAAAATAAATGAACTTACATAATATGAAACTTTATAAGGTTATGTTCGGTTCAAATGAAGCATTTGACATATGAAATGCAATACTTTAGGAAATCAACATTATAATTTGCAAAGAGTTCAAAGAGATCACAATTGTAATTTTCAATGGGTTCAATTTTCAGTTCAAATTTCGAAACAATTCTCATTCTTTTACGACTGTTGTCCACTATATCCTTGTAAATAGGCTCATGATACGCTCAAGGTGGAAATTAAATATTGTGTTGTGTTCTAAACCCTTTATGGAGGGCCTCAACACATACAGCATCCAACCTAGATTCTCAAAAACAGAAAAAGTACTAGTTAGTTCCTATTGTGTTTGGAAAAATTCTTGGTACTTCCAGAGTGTGGTGAAATAGTGCTCCCTTTTCTCTCATTCATGATGAACTCTACCATGAATGTGAGAGTGGAAGCTCATTCTTCATGCTCCGTAAATACCTGAGAATCTAGGTTGCAACCTAGATCCTCAAAAAACAAAACCAAAAAAAAAAAAAAAAAAACATGTTGGGCTCCTATTAGGTTTATTTTTATTTTCTATTCTCACTTGCTTCATCTTTCATTCTCATTTTCACTGTTGTTACTCAAAAAAATATAAGTATCTTTTTGACAAACCCAACAGACACCTTATCACACCCACTAGAAACAGTTCATCCCCCTCGTCAAACCTAGCCACAACTCCAAACTTATGTTTAACGCATAACCCCAAATTCATTCTTTGTGAATCAAGACCAATGACAGACTAGGTACTGCACAAAATAGAAATTTACAAAATCATCAAATCCCAACATTAAAAAGAAAAAAGACAGAGAGACTATCATGTGGGACCCATGATGTCAGGGGCAGCTCTAAATGAACCCCCTGACTTCCCAAAAAAAAATTATATATATTTATAATTTATTTTTTGTTAGTTTAATTTTTTAATTGATTTTTAAAAATATTTTTGCACACCCTAACTTAAATTTTATACACCTTTACTACAGGTATTTCTAACTTTAAGAGTACGAGTAAGTGTCAATACAAGAAATCTGTACTATTGCGGTGGTTTTTTTGTGACGGGTGCAAAAAACGCTGTTATATGTCGCATATTGTGGCGTTTTTGGGGACCACCGTTGTACATAGGGTCTATTGCGGCGTTTTTTGTGATTGCCGCTATAGGTATAGCCTTTTGCAACATCCTACAATGGCGGGACATAACCACCGCAATATGTGTGTATTAGCGACGTTTACATAGATATAGCGGCGCTCCTGAAACTCACCGCAATATGTAAGTTGTAGCGGCATTGAGATGACCGCCGCAATAGGTACATATTTTTGCGACGCATTTTTTTAGTTATAGCAGCAAGTTGGACCGCCGCAATAAACCTTAAAATTTCCCTCTACAGCCCCAAAATTTCCCTCTGTTTTTTTCAGCTTCCTACAATTAGGTTTCCCCAAAATTTCTCCAAATCTCTCTCACTCTCTCCAACTTCTTCACTCAAAAATTTCTCTCACTCTCTCCATCTCCACCACCGCCGCCTCGCGTCCTCGCTGTCACCACTCTCTTTAGGTCCGGCTTCGGCCTCGGCCCCGGTCCAAGCTTCGCACTTGCATTCTCTCTCACCGACGGTTTTGATATTTGGTTCGCTGGAGATCCCACTTGCCGGAGACTAACCCACTCATTTCTAGTAAGTTTCATTCCTTCCTTCTTTGCATTTTATCTTTTTGAACTTTCCTTCTCAGTGCTAATAAATATTCCTTCATTCTTTGCATTTCTGGTAAGTTTCATTCCTTCCTTCTCGATGCTTCTTCTTCATCAGATCAATCTATAAGTTATTTTATTTTATTTTATTTTAATTTTGTTGATTAATGAGTGCCATTGTTTTCATTTTATTTATCTGCTTCTTTTATTTTTGTTGATTAATGAGTGCCATTGTTTTTATTTTATTTATCTGCCATTGTGCAAGGAATGTACTTCTGGAGCTCCATTCTAGGACCCTAAGGTTACAGTACGAGCTGCCAACTTGAAATACTTTAGTTTTAATGTTTTGGTTTTTGTTTATCTTCTGACTGAACTAATGTTGTGAAATTTTTTTACCATTTTAAATCCTATGCCATTTTAAATCCCTTTTAGATATTGTCATTGAAATCTCCAAATCCAATTTGAGCTTTAGATTCTTTCTTGTCAAGATTAAAATGTGCACATTTTTTTTTTTTTTAAATCTAGGCTGAAGCAAAACTTATTTCATCTATTGTCACTTTTTTCAAGCGAGTTGGAATTACAGCATTAGATGTTGGATTCAAGGTTTCTAGGTGAAATGTATGAAAATAGAATATGATGGAAATAAGCAAGGCTCATAGGATGCATGGAACCAATCAAACAGAGTTCGAATCTATACTTTTCCATTATGCAATAATGTGATTGTCTTCAACTTTTGGATGAAGTGGCAATAAGAGTTACACCCTTTTGTGAACAAATTTGTCTAGTTTGTGTAGATTTTTGGGGGAAGGGGTGGGGGACTGAAGCATGATTTTATTTTGAGTCTTTTCTACTTTATCACAGGTTCTACAAGAAGTATTGAGGTGCTACTATGTTCCTGAAAGTTTATTTAGCAAGGTTTGCATAATCATAGACAAGGTGAGCCGTGCAAAGTGCAAGTTTTTTTGAGATGTGATTGCTCTTTTGAAAAACCAGATAGTGTTAATATTCTTGGTCTTTTTAATATCCTACTCATAATGCCATAACTCATTCTAGTCATTGATATTCAACACCCAAAAAAAAAAAAAAAAAAAACTAGCCCTTTATAGTTTCCATTCTCTACAAGTTTATTAAAAGTTTCTTTGTTTTAAGATATTCTAATTTATTCTGTAAAAAAAAAAAAAAAAATCTATGTTTTCTCTCTCCCTTTGTTTGGTTGCTCAGAAACTATGGTGATTTAAGGTATGATAATGTTTTTGTTAATTTTTTTATTATGTTGTGAGGATATCAGGATTATATAAAGTAGGGGGTGGGACTATATCCTAGCAATATAGTATTTTTTTTTTAGAGTAAAGTAAGCTTCCTGTTTTACAAAGATTTGAAGCACTCATTCTTGGACTTACATGACTATATAGAGTAGAGCTAGGATTTGCGTTACAAAGTCTTTTACTTGTGTAACGAGCCAAGGAAAAGCGCTAGCCACATCTTCGCTATACCTCAAAATGACTAGTCACAATTAAGGTTCCTTGTAGTTGTTAATAAAGCCCAAATCTACCCAGTAAATACCCGATGTAGGACTCATCACATACCCACACACATCACACAATCAATCAAATTAGGGCATCACAATCTCCCCCACTTAAATCCCTAACCTCCTCGTTAGGGCCCACTTTGTGGGGTAGTGTCTCCGAACCCACACAGGGTTACCAAGCTGGCTCTGATACCATAAATATAATGACTTAAGGAAAAACGCTAGTGTTGGGGTTTATGCCCTAAAATCCAATTTATTGGCATGTCATAGATAATTAAATTGTTTAATTATATGAAACTATTTATTAATGAACTAATGAGACATTATCTTAGTCTATGAGATGCATAGTATGTGATTTATGTGAAAAGTCACAAAAGATATAAATCACAAGTTCTTTGTAAACTCAGAATTTTAGTTCGTAGTCGGTGATGAAATTGAGCATTTCATCTGCGAAGATTATAACATATCAACTAAGATGATTTATCTTGATCATTGAAGTGGAGACTTCTAGTTGATATGTTGATATGTTTTAAAAGTTAAGACATATTGAACTAGACCGCTATGAGATTTATTATTCTCCTAACGACTGTCAAATGAATAATAAATCTCACAACTTCTATTTACATCAACTCTAAATCCTAAGAGAATTATGGACCTGATCATGAGATGTAAGTTGCCTTGATATATTAAGAGTGAGATCTATTAGTTACGATCAAAACCTCAGTATGCTGGGCAACCGCATTTATTACTGATAGAACATATATTCTCAAGATGGAATTCATAATCTCTTAACGGAGATACAAAATATTTCCTTGAGATAAGTTTAATGGATTTAGTTATTTAGAGTGTTGGGTTCAACCACTTTAGTAAAGAGTTACTAAAGTATATATTTATGAAATTGGATTTAAATATATGATGAATAACATAAAGGATTAAACCGGGTTCTCAAGAATTAAGATGTAGTAATCTTCAAAGTGACAGTCAATATTCATGACTTTGTATTACTACAAATATTTTAATGAAGGGGTTGCATGTATAATAAAATCTTGAGATATAATTTATTAATAAGGCCTAGAGTGCAATTATATTCTTATAGTGGTATTGAATATAATTAATGGTAATTTTGGACTTGTCAAGAATTGACAGAAAAGCCCAAGGCCTATTGGAGCTAAAGTCTTATTTGTCCCCTTTAGTCCCATCTCAAGCCACAAACTAAAGCCCAATTGGGTAGGCCCAAAAGGCTAACCCAATTAGATAATCAGTTTTTATTTAATAATAGTTATTAAATAAAGAAACTACTAATGTAGTCTGTATGTATGCATGATAAAAAGAAAAGAAATCAGTTTTTCTCTACAATGTGGAATTGAGATGAAGATTAAAGGCATTCTCAAGTTTTTGTTTTGAATTTCACTGCATCAAGGTACGCTTTATATTCTTTATTCTAAAATTCAAGGTTACATGTTATCTTTCATAAATGAAGTAGATATTTGATTGTTGCTTCCGCTGTGTGTTTTGTATGAGATGCAAAACCAGATTTTCTAACAACTAGTCACATCTGCATTATACCTCAAAAAGACTAGTCACAGTTGAGATTCCTTGTAGTTGTTAATAAAGCCCAGATTTACCTAGTAAATACCCAATGTGAGACTCATCACACACCCACATACATCAGACAATCAATCAAATTGGAGCATCACAACTTGTGTTTAGAATATATTGTTCACTATAATATCAACTAGTTAAGTAATATGTTTAAGTATTTTAATTTGGAATGAATTTACTAGAATATAAATTAGTATTATTAATTAACAAAAAGTCCTATAATTGTGCCATGCGTTGCTTGAAAGTATGTGATATAAGATGGTATTAACTGATTTAGGAGCCATATATGGTTTTTCAGTGAATGAGTGTGTGGTGAGGATGAGGTTGTATGTATTGTATCTATAAGTTGTACACTAATAGACTTGACAGGACTCCATTCTCATGTGCATCTTTTCTCAAGTCTTCAGCTTTCTTAGCTTATGTCATTAATCACTATCCTACCATATGATATCTATACAATGTCCTGTCATTGTCAAGTCTCTTTTGCTTTCTATAGGTGAGTGGTGACATATATAGAAGAGCAAATTGCAGTAATACTATTGGGAAGATACAGGATCTCAATCTCTGTTGGTGAAATAATTAAGGTACTCTCTCTCTCTCTCTCTCTCTTTCTCTGTGTGGTTGTGGTGGGTTGTTGAATTGGGTCAAGTAGGTGGCTTGCATGGAGTAATAAGGTGGTTTTAGTTGATATTGGAAGTGTTAACTGTTTTGTGTAATATTGGATGATTCTTGTTGAGTTGTTTTTATTTGATTAATTTATTTTAGGCTATTGCTAGTAATGATGTTATAGTTACCAAATGTATTGATAACTTCTCTATGCGTTTAAATTCACTGTTTTGTTAGAAACATAGTTGAAAGTGAATGATTAAAGATGATTTATTTCTTAAGTTAAAGTGAAATTGTGTAAATGAAATGTGTGTTAACTCTTGCTTTGTGCTTTCGTGAAATGACATTATAGGTACTTCTTGTAAACCACTTTATAGCAATGGATAAGAGTTGGATGAAACTTACGAATAGAAGGTCGCAAGAATATTTAGATAGAGTCCAACAGTTTCTAAATTTTACATCTAACCATGCACACCCAAATGGAACGATTTTATGTCCGTGTAAACAATGTGTGCAAACAAATTCGTGGCCTATAGATGTCATATGGGCTCACTTAGTATCAAAAGGGATTTGTAAGGGTTATAACCCTTGGGTTTTTAATGGGGAATCATCATCTGCATAGACTTTCTCTGAAATTCCTAATAGTCATGTCCAAGAAAACCCAATAGAGTATGCCGATCTTCGTAACATGTTGCATGACATGTTCCCCATACAAGATATGGCGTCTCAGCCAATGAAAGAAATCCCTGTTGTGCAACAACCCACAGAAGGTCCTGCAAAAGGTCCTAATGAAGATGCACTTCGGTTTATGAAATTGCTTAAAGATACTAATCAACCTTGTTATGAAAGTTGTAAGCATTTTAGCAAATTGTCAGCCATTATGCATTTGTACCATATGAAGTGTCTTAATGGTTGGACCAATAAATTATTTACCATGTTGCTGCAATTTTTGCTTAATTTTCTTCCTTCAAATGCTAAGTTGCCAAAAGATTGTTATGAGGCTAGGATGATTATTAAGGATTTGGGCTTGTGCTATGAGAAGATTCATGCTTGTTCTAAAGATTTTATTTTATATTGGAAGGAGAATGCCAATCTTGAAGCTTGTCCGAACTATAACCGTTCAAGATGGGAAAGTAATGAGTCTAAAGGTCAACAAAGTACTAATGCTTCCTCCAAGCAAAAAAAAGAAACCTATAAAGATCCTACAGTGGTTCCCCTTAAAGCCAAGATTGCAACGACTATTTATGTTTCCTGAAACAGTCAATCATATGAAGTGACATGCCAAAGGTCGTGTCAATGACGGGTTACTAAGGCATCCTGCTGATTTTGAAGCTTGGAAATCATTTGAGTCTAAGTACATAGAGTTCTCATCCAAGCCTTGTAATGTGAGGCTTGGATTAGCAGCCAATGGATTCAACCCGTATGGAAATATGAGTAGTACTCATAGTATATGGCCTGTCATTTTGATCCCATACAATCTCCCTCCATAAATGTGAATGAAAAGGTCTTCTTTCATGCTATCATTATTGATTCTCGGTCCAACCTTGCCCAGGAACGATAGAGATGTGTACTTACAACCCTTAGTAGAAAAACTGAAGGAGTTATGAGATATTGGAGTAAAAATGTTTGATGTGTCTTCCAAAAAAATCATTCTAAATGTATGCTGCATTATTGTGAACCATAAATGATTTTCCTACATATGGTGATATCTCAAATTGGAGTACCAAAGGTACTCTTGCATGTCCCCTTTGTAACTATGATAGTTAGACTCGTTAGTTGAAATATGGAAGGAAATTTAGTTACATTGGACATAGATGATTCTTGGATAGTGATCATAAATTCTGTAAGCAAAAACAATCATTTGATGGGTATGTCGATATGAGATCAGCTCCTATTATGGTATCCAGAGGGGAATCATGTTACAAACGAATGTTGTAGTCGATCATGTATTTGTGAAGAAAACAGTTAATTTGCCTAATAAAAGAAAAAGAGGGGAGGAAGCCTTAACTGTGTGGAAGAAGAGAAGTATATTTTTCACCTTTCCTTATTGGGAGGACCATGTGTTGCGTCACAATCTTGACATGATGCATAATGAAAAGAATGTAGTCAATAATATAATCGGCACATTGTTGAACTTGGATGGCAAGAAAAAGGATAACTTGAAGGCACGTCAACACTTAAAGGATTGAGAATGATAAGACACGTATGCCACATGCCTGCTTATAAATGCTAGTGAAAAAGATGGTTTATATAGCGGCGGTCAAAAAGCGCTGCTAAAGGTGCATATATTATGATTTAAATGAAGCCCTATAGCAGAGTTTTTGCTCACCGCTAAAAGGTTTACACATATAGCGGCATTCCCCCCGCCGCTAAAAATTTAATGAGTCTGTTTTAATTGGTTCCCTATAGCGGCGCCGGGCATAACCTGCCACCAGAAGTCAATTGACACAAATTCTGACAGTATATGGCAGCGGTTTTCTGCCCGCCTCAAAAAACCAAAAAGCCACTAAAAGGTGAATTTATAGTAGTGTTTTTTGTTACCACCGCAATATAGCTATTGCGGTAGTGCAAGGTTGGCGGGTGGAACTGCCGCAATTGATAGGCCAAAAATGAATTGACCCCTTGTGATGAATTAACCAATTAATTTAGCTAAGTGAATTAATTAAGTTAATTAACATGCAACGCGTGGTACCACAAACAAATCACCAATAAACTAAGTATGTAGCGGAAAATAAATTTGACACGATAATTTGGTTACGAATGGGGAAAACCAACACGGCAAAAACCCCACCAGATGATTTTAAGGTCACCACTCCCAAAATTCCACTATTATCAAAACAAACGGTTACAAGTAAAGGAATCTCATTACCTTATACCAACCTACAGTTGAACCCTTATCCCAATACCCAATTGGACTTGTTCTGTAGTGACAATTTCTCCTTTTGATGCACGGCTCCCAAGTACGTGACTAACCAAGTGCGCGGATCTCAATATGTGACTTCAATCACGAACTAGAGAAGGTTGTAAGTTGCAAAGTTCTTCAATTCATCCCAATGATCAAGATCAAGAAGATTCTTGGTCACAAAACCCTACAGTGCACAAACACAGCAACTTTTTCACAAAAAAGATGAACTAGGGTAAATTCTATCTCCGGTCATAATTTGCTTGAACAAACTTTGCTCAACACTTGTGCAATTTGTGAACACTTTAACGGCCCTTAAAATAATCCTTTTATATATCTAGGGTTGTGAGAAAAGAAAGCCCAAACACATAAACACGGATTAAAGTCAAAACAGATCTGAAATTCTGTTTTTCATAAGCCTCGACAGATACCCTATCTGTCGAGCTGCTGTCAAGCCACGGGGCTGAACAGCTCTACAGGTCTCGATAGATAACTAACTATCGAGCTTTAATAAACAGCACTTCTTCAGCTTGAATTTTGGACAAACTTACATGACTTTAACACTTGATTTTGAAACACAGTTTCTTGAAGTATGAAACACAGTTGTGCGTTTTGTCAAAGGATTAGTCAATTACATAAAATAGTGACATATGTTCCTAACAAGTGAATCATATATGTCCTAATAATCTCCCCATTTAGCAATCCATGACAAAACCACAACAAACAAATGAACATATGAGAGAAATCATAAATCACTCAACTCATATTCACTTGTTGAATATAATAAAATCTATCTTAACACAAACTCTTGAAAAATTTTGCAAGAAGAGAGTTTATGGTAAGTAGACTTTGACAACCTATATTTCTGAAACACTTTAAATAGAACTCATTAAGGCATTTTTGTGTGAAACAGAAATAATAGATTGCATACAAGTAATAAGAACCATGTGTAAAAAGAAAGAAAAGAAACAACACATGCAAGGATAGGTGAAAGAAACATACATCCACAGATATAAAAAAAAAATATAAGTACAATGTATGTCAAAAATGGTCACAAGACCCATGTACAAGAAAAAATGTATCTAAAATAGAGAAGAAAAAGATACATGTAATCCTCACTACATCCCTCATAATATGAACACTCCCCCTAACAAAAGTGTCCTATACTAACTCTCCCCCTAAGAATGACTACTCTCATATCCAAAACTACTCCCCTTTTTTGTCACGAGTGACAAAGGGTAAGAGTGTCAAGTAGACATTTCATCAGTAAAGCTAGCATCTCCATCATCATCACTATCATCATCATCATCCTCATCCTCAGAATTAGAAGCCACTAGAGGAGGTGGTGAAGGAGAAGCCTCAAGAGCATAGCCACCTATGATCACCTGTTGCCGTGCAATACAACCGGCACGAACATTCACCCGATATAGCTCTGTAGAGAGTGTATCAAGGCGAGCATCCATGCGCTGCAGCTGCGCCATGATATCTTCGAGTGACATATCGCTCGTAGAAGAGGAAGGAGCAGATGTGGATGGAGCAGAACGAGATGGAGCTGAATAGGAGGGAGAAGCTGCGAAATCCGACTATCGTGACCTAAACTGCACCTCGCTACATTTAACGGTAGCGGCGTCTATGGCACACATGACAAAAAAGTGGTCGGAAGAGGGAAAAGGAACAGAAAGATGGCATAAAATCTGCGTGATAGTCGAAGGGAAGATGAGCTTACCACGGGTAGCCGTATCCCTAAACACATCTATAATAGGAAAAATAAAATGTGAAGGAAAATCTATAGTGAGGTACTCTAACAAGGAAAGCAAAAATCGAGCACGAGGTTCTGTAATGGAGTTATAGTGAGAGAGTGGGTGCAAAACAAAAGTCATCACCATATTCATGAATCTAGGACTTTTAACAAAGGTCTTACATGGTGTAAACTGATGATCACCCCAATCAGAAGGGCGCTCGCAAAAAACAGACATCACCTCGTCTTTGGACACAGTCCTCAGATGTTCACATCCGAGGTAGTTAGGATGCTCTACCCTTGGAACATGGAGCACATCGGATATCAACTCCGGCGTAACAACAATGCGCGTACCTCGAACGCGAGTAGAAAAGAGAGGTACTGAAGAATCAATTCCATGCATGTTGGAGTAAAATTCCTGAATCAGCACGGAAAGACATGTGACCGGGACGTCACACAGTGACTCCCAACCCCAACTATGAATGACATCGAGTAGGTCAGTGTCGGTGAAGTCCTCCAAAATGACTCGGCATTCCGAATGAACACCTCGTCGAGAAAAGTTCTCCGAGAAGTCCTTTCAAGCATCCTTATCATGGAACCGAATATGAGAAGGAGTAGGATCAGAAGAAGACGATGCCCTAGAATGAAGAGGGTTCTAGGACGGAGCTGACTTACACTTAGGTGTCATAGACACGACTAACGTAAACAGAAAAGAAAGGAAGAGAAAGAAACAATCAGAAAAGTCCCAAGGCAATTCAAATATAACAAGTATATTGAAAAGAGAGTACGTATGCATAGGGAATGCATGAACATGTGATATGCAAAAGAAATTGCATCATGGGCTCAGCCCAATCCAATCCTACCAGCACACAAACAGTTTAACATGTATAGCACACAACTAAATGCATAAAAATACAGTTATAATGCATATGGAATGCAATGTATGAGATTTTAAACTCATGTAAGGAAAAACCCATCCCAAATTTCAACAAACACTCATTAATTTTGAAAAACCCCAAAATTTTCAAAAACCCCCAAAACCTAGGTTTCAAAACATGAAAATGCATGTAAATGAGAGAAAAGAAACATACCAAGTAAAGAGAAAACTTGAAAAAAGCTCGAAAATCACTTGGGAAGAAGATTTGGAGTGAATGAGAGAGGTTTAGGAGGTGAAAAGACACTTCTGTCGAGAGAGAGATCGAGAAAAGTGAGAACCGGATTGCGCTTATCCTTTATATAGATCCTCAGTAATTCTCGACAGATAGAGGTGTCGAGAGGTGTCGAGCCATCTGTCGAGGAAGGTGTCGAGAAAAATAATGTCGACAGATGTAGCTGTCGAGGAACAAATTAAAGACACAAGAACAGAAGCTCGATCGATCCACCAGCTATCGAGGATCCAGGAACTTTCTTGATCGATCCATCTAGCTATCGAGGATTTATCAAGATTGCGTTAAGAAACAGCTTATGATCTCAACAGATAGCTAGGTGTCGAGGAGGTGTCGAGATTACTTAAAATCAGTTTTTCAAGAAGGAAAAAACACAGATATAAATGCAATCAAGCATGTAACTCAACCAAGGATCTAATCAACATTTTAAACTCTCAAAATCATCTCTTAACAACAATTTTAAGCACAATGATCCCACACACACACACAGACACACACTAAACAAGTCTAACCAATTTTATATTTCAAAAACAAATTAAGATAGTTTAGTGAGTATACATTAACATATGTAAAACCTTGTAACGGCCAAATCACATTATACCTACACATGTATCAATAGTAGCAAAGAATATTGCGTGTTGTGTGTAAAAAATATCACAAGATTGCATAAGTGTATACATGTTATGACGATTTGAGATATGAGAAAATCATTTTAACTCACACACAATCATAACTGTTTGATGGAGACTATCACCTTCGAGGTACATCCTATAACTCCCACATCTCCTAGAATACACGCTTATAATCATATTTAAAACATTTTGATGTTTTTGCTTTTTATTTTTCTTTGCATATTTTTCTTTTTAAGCAAATCATGCATGGGCATATAAGAGAGAGAAAAGAAATACCCAATGATGTTAAGCATTTGACATTCCAATTTTGCTATGCTGAAGCACAAATGTCATTGACATTGTACTTTTGTTATGCCGAAGCATACAGATGTCATATCATGATTGGCAGGCAACAGTGGTGAGATGGTTATTTATGCCTTTCTCTTAGGATCTTTTAGTTCTTCCCGTCAAAAAGAGTGATATGAGTGTTAAGTACAAGAGATCATTTAATCTTACTCATCACAAACAAGAGCCACAAAGCTCACTTGCTTAGTTGTGCATAGAGATGCTGATCTAAGTTACAAGAGATACAAAGTTTAAAAAATTTTGTTTCAATGGCCATCCAAGGTACACAAGTACCAATGTACACAAATACACACTGTTTTTGTATTTTTTTTTTTTCAATTTATTTATTTATTTTTATATCAAAAACAAAAATAAACAAAATTGAAAACAAACAAAAACAAGTTAAACAAAACAAAGTATAAAACTAGATTGACTCAAAACTTGAAAGCAAAATACACAAGTAATGCACACACAAAAACAAGAAGAGAGAAAGAGAAAAGTAATAGAATCACTTGGAGCCCTTTTTCTTCCACGCCTTGAAAGAACCTTTCCTTTGAGTGAACCCTTGAACTGGTGGTGAGGGAGAAGAATTGAAACCATTCAAGTTCGAAAGGAACATGAAGGCTTTGAGAAGATCTCCAAGGGGAGCAAGAGAGAATTGAAGCTGATTCTGGCTTCTAGATGCTATCATGCTGTTGCTCTATTGAGTGGCTAACCACTTATAGCAATTTGGTTGAGTATGACCGGCAACTCCACAATGATGATAGAGATGCTGCTTCTTCTGTATAGGCTTTTGAGAGTTAGGCTTCTTAGCCCTAGGGTTTTTAGCTTCCTTCTTATCTTGCTTAGGGGGTGCTCCTAAGATAGATTTACCTTTGTCTAAGTTCTCACTAGCTAAATCAATTTTAACATCATTGTTTTCAATTTCAACATTATTGCTAGGAGGAGCAAAAACAGTAGTACTAGTAGAAGCAATATTAAAAGAAGAGAAACCATACTCCAAACTTGTTCGATCAGAAGCAGATTTCTGAAGATTGAGCATCTCATCAAGCTTTGCACTTGAAGTCCTCTCTAATTGAGCCCTGACTTGAAACAGCTCCGCTTCAAGCTTCTTGGTCTTCTCAGCCAAGAAATTGTTCTCGAACCTCAGTACTCTAATAGTCTGATTAGCCTCATCAAACTTTGTGAAAGCTCTTTACGATCAAGTTTCACATCACTGAGCTTCTTGGTGGTCAGCTTATAAAGTTTCTCAGAAATCTTGTATAATTTCTCATAGACTGTATGGATATCATCTTAATCATCCATCTTCTCAAACTTGGACTCCACCAATTCCTCTTCTTCATCCACATCTTCAACAATCTCATCAGTAGGATTGACAGTGATAGTGAAGGCATTCAAGATTCCGTCATCCTCAGGCTCAATGTCGCTCAAAGTAGTAGTAAGTGCCTTGCTCTTCCTAATGCTCTTGAGATATGTAGGACACTCCTGTTTCATATGACCAAATCATTGACATCCAAAGCACTTAGGTCCTGTGGGAACAGTGTACTGATCACCATCCCTAGTATCCTTCTTCCCTTTGTCATGACTTTTGAACTGAGAAGAATTGAATTTCCTACGATCCTTGTCGAAGCCCTTCCCATTGGTATTCTTCATGAACTTCTTGAATTGCCTGGTGGTGTAGGATTTCATCTTAGAATCCTCATCATCTGAATACTCATCAGTGTCACTACTCTTGGCCTTCAATGTCATGCTCTTGCCTTTACCCAACTTGCCAATTCTTGTTATCCCTAGCTCGTAGGTTTGCAAATTACCAACCAACTTTGTCAAAGGAATCTTGTCAATATCCTTTGATTCCTCGATCGTCGTAATCTTGGCATGGAATCTCTCGGGTAGAGATCTGAGCACTTTCCTCACAATCTTGGGTTCAGAAATGGTTTCCCCAAGATTAAAGGCAGAGTTCACTATGTTATTGAGCTTGGCATAGAACTCATCGAACGACTTATCCTCCTCCATCTTAATCTCTTTGAAGCATGTAGTGAGCCTTTGAAGTTTCGAGTCTTTGACAGCCTTAGTTCCTTTATAGGTTGTTTGGAGGATGGTCCATGCCTTCTTAGCAATTTCAATAGAGGATATCTTCTTGAACTCCTCATTGGTGACTGCATTGAATAAAGCATTCAATGCCCTGCTGTTGAAGTTTACCGCCTTGATCTTGACATCATCCCAATCGGTCGGCGCTTCCTTTGGCTTGGTCTAGCCAATCTCTACAGCTTGCCACACCTTTTCATCTAGAGACTGCAAGAAAACTCTCATGCGTACTTTTTAGTATGCATAGTTAGTGTCATCAAATAAAGGAGGTATAATTAATGACTGTCCTCTATCCATGACAAACAGGGGTCATGAATCAATACAGCAAAGATTAAACCCTAATTAGAGTGTGTCTGCTCTAATACCACTTTATAGGCCAAAAACGAATTGACCCCTTGTGATGAATTAACCAATTAATTTAGTCAAGTGAATTAATTAAGTTAATTAACATACAAACGCATGGTACCACAAACAAATCACCAATAAACTAAGTATGCAACGGAAAATAAATTTGACACGATGATTTGTTTACAAATGGGGAAAACCAACATGGCAAAAACTCCACTGAATGATTTTAAGGTTATCACTCCCGAAATTCCACTATTATCACAACAAGTGGTTACAAGTAAAGGAATCCTAGTACCTTATACCAACTTACAGTTGAACCCTTACCCCAATACCCAATTGGACTTATTTTGTAGTGACAATATCTCCTTTTGATGAACAGCTCCCAAGTACGTGACTAACCAATTGCACGGATCCCAGTACGCGACTTCAATCACCAACTAGAGAAGGTTGTTGGCTGCAAAGTTCTTCAGTTCATCCCAACAATGAAAATCAAAAAGATGCTTGGTCACAAAACCCTACAGTGTACAAACACAGCAACTTTTTCACAAGAAAGATGAATTAGGGTAAATTCTGTCTCCGGTCACAATTTGCTTGAACAAACTTTGCTCAACACTTATGCAACTTGTGAACACTTTGACGGCCCTTAAAATAATCCTTTTATATGTCTAGGGTTGTGAGAAAAGAATGCCCAAACACATAAACACGGATTAGAGTCAAAACAGATCTGAAATTCTGTTTTTCATAAACTTCGACAAATACCTTATCTGTCGAGCTGCTGTCGAGCCACAAGGCTGAACAGCTCTACAGGTCTCGATAGATAGCTAGCTGTCGAGTTTCAATGAACAACACTTCTTCAGTTTAAATCTTGGACAGACTTGCATGGCTTTAACACATGATCTTGAAACAGAGTTTCTTGAAATATTAAACACATCTTAGATCTACCAAATTACAAGTAAAGTGCATTTTGTCAAAGGATTAGCCAATTACATAAAATAGTGACATATGTTCCTAACAAATGAATCACATATGTCCTAACAGTAATAGCTCTCGCCGCAATAGGCTAAATGGACCTTTAGCAGCTGTTTTTTGGGCTTTTGCGGCGGTTTTGGCCCACTGCAATAGTCCAATTTTTTTGTAGTGTGTTTGTGAATTGTAAGTGTCACTTTTTATTATAAATTTATATTATATGTGTGTGAATGTGTCTAATATTAATTATGTGCATTACTTTTTGTTTTAATGTTATTTGTGTGAATAATGATGTGTGTGGATATTTGTGTATACAGTATAAATATAATATAACTTTATATAATTTAATAATTAGGAAATAGAGAGGTTTTATTACTTGTGTATGTATTGTTATCATGTTATAATAACTTTTTGTTATAAAGTCATAAAAATTGTAAAGTTAGTAATTATTCAAGCATTTAATTGGTTACGTAAACACATAGTGTATTATTTTTATGTATGAATGAGTGTGGTTGTGTGCGTTAATAATTAATAAAAAACCAATGAGTTAAGTTTATTCATTTAGTTCCTTCTCCAAAAAAAAAAAGTTTATTCATTTAGTTTAAAATATTTTTATAATAGATAATAACAACTGCATAAAAATAAAAATGTTAGACAAACTTAACAAAATAAAATAGTCATAGCTACCCACATTGGCAATAAATACTTAGAATGAACTATCTTTTTTTTTTTTTTTTGGTTTCCCACAGTGTTTTATTAAAATTTTCAATCAGAGACTAATCACTATTCAAAATTTGAAAACTTGTAAAAGGAAATTATAAAACTTTTTTTTTTTTGGTCAATAACTTGATATATTTAAGTTCTCTTTTTATTAAAAAAATTTTAATTTAAATTTCTTAATGACCCCCCAAACAAAATTCCTAGAGCCGCCACTGCATGATGTCAGTATTTTTTAAAAATTTATTTACAAAAATGCTATTAAACTTATTTTGCTAAAAATGAAAATGCCAAAATCTTATTTTGATTTCTCATTCTCACATTTTTGGATATTGAAAACGAAAATGAGCACAAAATATAGGCCAAAATAGGCATTTGTCCCTTTTGCCCAAAAAATGTAGCAAAATGCCCCTGTTCTGAAACTATATAACAAAATGCCCCTGTTTTAAAACTCGATTTTTAAAAAATCGAGTTTCAATGAAAAACTCGATTTGATGAAAATCGAGTAATGTGAGAAATATTACATGGAACTCAAGTTCCATGTATTTATTTATTTTATTTTTTTAAGTTTGATTTCACATAACTCGATTTTCTAAAAATCAAGTTTTTCATTGAAACTTGATTTTTAGAAAATCGAGTTTAAAATATGGGCATTTTGCTAGATAGTTTCAGAACATAGGCATTTTGCTGGAAAGTTTTAACGAAATGGATAAATGCCCATTTTACCCCAAAATATATATATCCAAACGAGTTTTTCACTAGTAGGACAAAAAAAAAAAAAAAAAAAAAAAAAAAAAAAAAAACCTGAAAACAGTCCGTTTTTAGTGGAACAAACACGGTTCTCCGTCCCTAAGTGAAGCAAGGTATCCAACCCAGATTCTCAAAAACATAAAGAGACGCGTCCCTAAGTGAAGCAAAGCAAAGCATCCAGCCTAGATTCTCAAAAACATAAAGAGACGCGTCCCAGCCTAGATTCTCAAAAACATAGAGAGAAGCATCCAGTCAACACAGCTTATGGCCGTTCCTAAGTAAAGCAGCAATCTACCCCAACACAGCTTATGGCCGTTCCTAAGTAAAGCAGCAATCTACCCCTATTGAAGATATTGTTCCCAGTGACCCACCAACATCACTGGCTCGTATCCACCAAGCAAAGTTCCAATTCCCCTGAATCAAAATATCTTAGTTGCCCCCTTTGAAAAAAAAAAACTTTCTGTTAACAGGGAAGTACATGTGGTGAGGCTTCCCCAATGGTCACAACTTCGGAAAGTGTTAATAATAATAATGCTAAAATACAACACTCACTCTCTAATTTTCTTCGGATTTTATTTCAGTTACTTAATTTTACTTTTATTCATTTTAGTTCTAAGTTTCAAATTTATTCAATTAAGGTCTTTCCGATAACTTTTGTTAAAATATTTGAAAAAAAAATTGGAAAATATTTTTCAATCATTAATTGCATTTTTTTAATTTAAAAAATTGAAAAATCAATCACAACATATAACAAAAGTTGATGGAAAAGTTTTAATTAAATAAACTTAAACGTTAGAGAACTTAAATGAACGGAAAAAAAAAATTAGAGGGTTGAAATAAAATCTAAAAAAACTTAGAAAATCATTTTTACATTTTAGCCTAATAATAATCATAAAAACAATTATGACTTAATCTCCTAAGCCCAGTGTAAAAGAAAGATATTGAATTCTTTAACATTTTAATTGAGGAGTCATTAAACGAAACAAACAAGAAAACCAAACCACATTATTATTGTTTTTATTTATTTATTTTAATTGACTTAAATTTTAATAGTTAAAATAAGATTGTGGGTATTTATATTTTTTGAGTCATGTTAACGGGTGCCTTTAGGGCAATGGTTAACAATTTATTTTATGAAAATTTTGATACTACTTTAATGAGAAATAGAAAAAATTGTTAAAATATTAATTACTTTTTTTTTCTTTTCAATAAATTATTAACCATTGCCCTCAGAGGTAGCATTTCCTTTATTATTTTTTAATAAACAAGTGAATTCCTTTGAACCCGTTGGGATCAGCAATAAAGTACAGGACATATTTAGCAAAAAAAAAAAAGAACAGGACATGACAAATTTGTTCAAAATTTATTCTTCCTAGGTTGTCACAACCTTTTATAAACATTTGACCAAAGACTTTTTTTTTTTTGAAAAATAATTACATCATGTTGATAGCCCTGCAGTTCAAACTCTTTCCTCCTTAGACCCCCAAGCACTTTGTGTATGAGGAGGTGCCAATTCAGTTACAAGGCTTTTGACATTTGACCAAAGACTTGAATACCGGTAAACAACACCATTTTTATTTTTCTTTTCATATTCCAATACCAAACACCACCTTTAATTTTGGTTTTCAAATTCACACTACCATCCTTGATTATATTTAATAACTAGTCGCTAACCTGTGCGATGCACGGGAAAACTATTGAAAATAAGATTTTAAAAAGAGAATTTTATTAATTTTAGTTTATATCAAATATTTATTTATGATAGTTTAAAATATTATTTCAAATCTTCATTTCATTTTATTTTAGTTGGAATAACTTATATAATTAAATAAAATGCTTATAAATAAGAGATGACATTAATAATATACTATATATAGTTAGTGATTATTCTAGATATCATTCAAATATGACAATTTTTTGGTTTAAAAAAAAGAACAATATTAATGCATTTAAACACAAAATACTATATTGTCCAATAGATATTACAACTTTAAAACTAAAACATGAGTAGTGATTTTTAATGGATTGGGGTAATAGCACAACTTTTAATAGAAAAAAAAATTTTTGATTTAAAATTTTTTGGAGTATCACTATAGTAAAAATGCCGAAAGGAAGCAAGAAATCCACTGAAAAATGCTACAAATACATTTGGGTTTTTTTTTTTTTTTTTTTTCAATGAGCAGGAACATTACTGTTTAGTAGAGTCTTAATACATGGGGGATGCTCCTCCATCCAATACATCATTGTCTAGCAAACCCAGCCAGTTCTTTGCTTCAAATGCTATCTTCTCTGTTGGTCCGTTTGTTCAAGGAAAGCCACAAGAGAAAAATATATTCCTAATAGAAGAACCAACTACCAAGTAGTCTAACATCATTAAGGATGTGGCCAATGCTCAAATTGGTAGGTCCAGCTGACTTTACTTCATCTACCAGACTATTAAATTCACACTCTATCTCTACTGCTTGAAGCCCCAAATCCATAGAGGCCATGTACACCCTTCAACAGGCTATCTAGACTGATTATTTCTCTAAGCTTCCATATATTCCACAGCAAGTGTACAGGTTGTTTGCACCAAATCCACTACTAACTTCAAAGTTTCATCCACATGCCTTTGGTTTTGATTTGACCATAATAGCCAACCTCCACCGCAACTAATACAATCAACTGGATTGGTTAAAACAATTATCAAATACTAGGAGTATAAAAATACAATCAACTGGATTCGTTAAAACAATATATCACATACTGGGAATGTAAAAATACAAAACTTGGTATTATGCATATGATACCGTTGAAAGATTTAAATATCATTGCAGGCTTCCTAAATTCCACCCATCACAAAAGCCACGTTTTACATCAAATTGGCCTTTGAAATCTTGATCTCCTTCATCCCTGGAACCTAGAAAATCAAATTTCTAGACTAATTGAAAACTTGTAAATATTTCCAACTATCATCTAACGATGAAATTATTATATCTTTTCAAGAACAAAAAGGAAAACAAAGACCAAACGTTCTATGTAGCAAATTTGAAACCTATCACCAAGAAAAAGAATTAAACCTATTGGAAATTCATTAATTGGTACCAATGCAAGTAATTGGTACGCTAAAATATATTGATGAGTAGATAATGGTGACGATGAGAGAATAAAAATTTATAGGAAAAAAATAATATGAATAAATTACTTGTGTATGCTTTGAAGCTACTACCATCTCTATCAAAATTTTGAGGAGAAAAATAGAATGAAATATATTAATAAAAATAATATATAAATTTTATTATTGATGCAACGATTTCTCTAATGTTAAAGTGAAAAAATAATATTCACTCTCACAACAACTTAAAACATTTACTTAATATATTATATCATCCATACCATCCAGCCACCACTTCCATTCCGGGTGATCATCTCTAACCACCCTCTAAAATTTTGTGGTTGCCTATGTTTCCTGCGCAACACAAAATTCTGCTCCCCACCTTTAAACAAAACTTCACAACTTCGCAAATAATTCTTGTCACATTTAGACCAACCATTTTCATTGTAGAAACCAAAATACACACTCAGTAGTTCCACCACTATAAAATATACAACAAATTGAGCTATAGCAAATATTGGTAACACAAAATCTCATAAAGGATTTAAAAGTATATTCCAAGAGGAAAAAAACAACAAATTTTTAATACAAATAGTTAGAGTCTACCTTTTAATTTGGAGTATGTACATGTTTTCTTAAAGAATATAATCATGTGAAACTTGAAAGCAAGTTCAAAGAATAGGTGCAGTACATAAAAGCCAGTCATTCATTTAAGTTGGAGAAAAAAAATCCATCCTGGTTCAATTGAAAAATCATAAAAAAAAAATGACAGTCATGTTTTTACATCACACAAAAAATGACATTGAGAAAATAAGGCCAACAAATACATCTCACCCTGATTAAATCAACAACACATCATCACATTCCCTACTTATCTTCCTCCTTACCACTCTCCATGTATTATGACTTCTAGAACAACAACAAAAAATCACTTACAAATTTTATCAAACGGCTTGTGTACGTGTAAGAAAAAAAAAACTTAATGAAAAGAGAGAATTTTAAAAAGAAAAGAGAGTAACATGTTGCAGCAACACCAGCATCAATATAACCAAGGGTTATTTTTTCTCTCAAGAAAAGAGAGTACCATGTTGCAGCAACACCAGCATCTGAGCATTCTATCAAACACATGTTCAGCAATCTCAAACAACTATACTAACCAACCCCAACCTTCAAAAAAAATTCCCACGAAATCCAAAATAGTGGCAGCCCCAGCATAACATTCCATAGGCTATCATATAATAAGATCCAGAGATTATAATAATTTATAAAAAGGGAAAACCAATGTAAATGAATACGACAGTAACACTATATATCAAACCAAAACAAACCCAAAATTGAAATCAAATAGAAGAATCCCAGGAAACAAAAATCCAATAAAAATTGCATAACCAAAAAAAGGGAAAAAGAAAATCTAAACCAATGTATAATGAAGATGAGAAAAACACTATATATCAACTAAAACAAACCCAGAATTAAAACCAAATAGAAGAATCCCAAGAAACCAAAAATCCAATAAAAATTGCATACAAAAAAAAAGGGAAAAAGAAATCTAATTACAAAAATTTCGTGATTCTTCTTTGCCATAGATTTGACAACAAAGTAAGAAGAAGAAAACGTGGAAATCTGCAAAGAAAAAAAAAAAAAAACTTAAATCCAGAGCAACCCGCAACCCACAACCACAAACCAACAAAATTCCATGAAAACAAAAACAAAAAAACTTAAATCCAGAGCAACCCACAACCACAAACTAACAAAATTCCATGAACAATTGAAGCGGATAGAGAGAGAGCAATATATAGAAATTAAGGAGAGTAAAAAACATGTTTTAATTACCTCAAAATAAAACATGATGGGTTGGATTGAGCGATGATGGAGAGGCAAAGAGAAATCGATGTAGTGGCAGTGATACATGGTGGCGACGGCGGCGGGAGGATCAAGTTTTGGCGTATATTAGAAAACAGAGAGGTTGTGGGGTTTAGACGTGAAGGCTGAAGAGGGAGTTGTAACTTGGATTAGGGTTCTAATTTGATAATATATATATATATATATATATAACGTTAAGAAGAATTAAAAAAAAAAAAAAAAAAAAAAAAAAAAAAAAAAAAGGTGACGTGAAAGCTGATTTGGGGGGGGGGGGGGGGTTGTGGGGGGATTAAATGGATAAATTCTAATATAATAAAACATCAAAAAGAATTTTTTTTTTTTTTCTAAAAAGGCGACGTGGAAAATTGTGGAGCTAGCAGAGGCTTCGATTATATATATCTATATATATATATATATATATATAGATAACGTTAAGAAGAATTTAAAAAAAAAAGAGGTGACGTGAAAGCTGATTTGGGGGGGAGGGGTGTGGGGGGATTAAATGGATAAATTCTAATATAATAAAACATCAAAAAGAATTTTTTTTTTTTTTTTTTTAAAGGTGACGTGAAAAATTGTGGAGCTAGCAGAGGCTTCGATTTTATATATATATATATATATATAGATTATCAACATTTATTTTATATATAATTATAAATCTATATAGGGATTTTCAAGCTGTTTAAGTCATGAGCTCTAAGTCTAAACTTTAATCCAAGCCGTCTAAATTATGGACTCTAAGAGCAATCACATTAGCTCTTCTAAAAGATTCTATCTATTTTATACAAAAAAACCTACTTTTTTCTATTTTATACCATCTCTTTTACAAAACATCCACATTAATCCATCTATTATACACTAATTTTATATAAATAATATTTTTATGAGTTGAAGAGAGAGAGAGAGAATCAAGGGAAGAGAGAATGTAAGGGGAGAGAAATAATGCTAAAATAATATATAGAAGAGCTATAATAACCGTGCGTATATGCACGATTATTGTAATACTTGTGCATTTATGTATAATTTTATACTCACTGATGTAAGTATTTTTTTGATCAAAATGTGTAAAATAAACTACTTTCTGTATTTTGTAAGACTTTGCAAAAGCTGATGTGGTTGCTCTAAGTCTTGAATATTTCAAAATATCATATAGTATACTTTGGTAAGTTTTCAGAATCAACAAGTTAGATATGACATAAAAATGTGACTGGCTACACTTGGGCCTCACGGCAGTACTCCCACAGTCCTCTGGCAAAATGCATTTTGCCTCGGTTTTGCATGAGCCATCCATTAGGAATGTTCTTGTGTTCCTCAAAAAAGAAAAGGAAAAAAATGTTCTGATGTTCCTAAAAAGAAAAAAGGAACAAAATGTTCTTGTGTTCCTAAAAAGAAAAAAGGAACAAAATGTTCTTGTGTTCCTAAAAAGAAAAAAAAGGAAAAAAGAAAAGATAAAGAGAATTGTGAGTTATATTCCCGATCACACTTATAGGGTGTGTTTGGATCCACGGCTGCGTTTTTGGATCTGCGTTTTTGTTCTTTTTTTTTTTTTTTTTTTTTGGTTTTCACGCGTTTTTGGAGTATTGCGGTTACTGTTCATTGAACAGTAACCGCAAATCTTGACTTTCTGCAGTGAACAGTGCACATGTGCACTGTTCACGGACCCACAAATTTCATTTTTTATCAATTTTTTCATTAAAAATGGGTCCCACAGCACTATTCACACATTTAAAAATTATTTTGCTACAGTGTTTTCAGTTTCAGTTTTCAGTTTCAGCAAAATAAGTTCTATCCAAACACACACATAGTAACCATCAAATCCAGAGGAAAACTGGCTCTGGCTAGAACCATAGGAATGCTCTTAAGATATGTCTCTACTCTCTTTTTGAAAGGATAAAGTATCTTTCTAAATACCCTTCAATTTTTTTTTATATCTTTTCTTTGGATGTGAATTTTAAAAATTTAATCGTTGAATTTTATCTAATTTACATTCTTAACATGTATGTCAAATTTAATTTATATTGAATTTTATTTATTATTCAATCAATAAACTTAATTTTTTTATGTATAATTTTAGATTACAAAATTTTGAAATTTAAAACATTTAATTGATGATATAGCTAATAATTTTTTATTTTCTTAGAATTTTTCGAGCATAAATAATATTATAAGAAAATACAATTTAACAGTTTGATTTTCAAAATTTATATTCAATAAAAAAATGTTGACAAAATTTAAAGTATTTCTTTCTAAACTATTTTGTAATAAAAATAAATAAATAAATAAAAACTTTTTCAGTCTAATGGAAGGATAACTTAAAGTTCCATTTTTTTATCAGCCGTCATATCTCATATTCTCAGTACTGTACTAGCTAGGCAATTCACACACATGGTACCGTGCAAAACAAGCAAAATTGGGCACAAACTTCTATAAATCTCCTTATATCGATATTATAGGTCCTCACTTCTCAGTTCATTTTTTTTTTTTTTTTTCAAAGCTATTTTCTCATTCAACAAAACATACATTGTAACATCAAGCTTTTCTGACTAATCAAAAAAATGTTTAGGGGAAACAAGAAAACTGTCGCCAACATTGTAAAGGTGGCGGTGATTCTTGCGTTGCTGGTTTTTAACATGAAGCCTTTTGAAGCTGCAAGGCCTTTGGATAACATGAAGTCGAAACCTGATCAGTCACTCAATGTGTCAGTTTCACAAGTTCGGGCACCAGTTACACCATCAGCGCCTAATCCATCCACCTACATTCCTGGGCCCAATGATGAAGGTTGCTCGTAAATAATTAAACATAACAAAGCTTTAGCTTTGGTAAATATCGTATGTATTATATATGAACATATGGGGGTTGTTTGTCATGTTTAAGGTTTGCTTTATGTTATAGTTGCATACTAGATTTGAAAACAATTGTAGCAAAAAAAAAAAAAAGAAAGAGACTCTTTAGAATAAAAAGCTTATGCATATAATTTGAGGCTTCTGTGCTACAAGTTTTTGGTTTGTTTCTTTATCATTACATCAGCTATCTTCTCTTTTTTTCTTTTCTTTTAATTTTTTGGTAAACTCAGCTATTTCCTCTGTTTAACTATATTAAAAAGTACGATTATGATGGGTTTCAATTAACTCAACTAGTAAAGTCTTTGATAGTTGTATAATTTGAGACTTTTGTACTATAAGTTTTTGGTTTGTTTCTTTATCATTACATCAGCTATCTTCTCCTTTTTCTTTTTCTTTTTTGGTAAACTCAGTTATCTTCTTTGATTACTTGTATTAAAAAGTACGGTAATGGGAGTTTTAGTTAGTTCAACTAATAAAATTTTTGATGGTTATATAAAAGATATATGGTTTAATTTCAGCCTACTCCAAAAATTAATTAGTGTCTTAGTTCGTTATAAGTTGAAACTTTCTATTATCCCACAAAAAAAAAAAAAAAAATACCATTAATCCATTATGTTACCGTTTTGTAACTATGGTTCACCTTGGGCTCACCAAGCCTAATGAGAAGGAAAAAATTCCTTGTCAAAAGGCCCATAACTCACGTGAGAGAAATATCAGCCTACAAAGAATCGCATAGAGTAGGTGCGTTTCCACTTTTCAAGCTTTTGGTCTGTTCAAGGTCAGCTCTTCCTCTCTGATTTCTTTCTTTTATTTTCAATATTCTTTTCAAAATTAGTTTATTGAAAGTTTGGATTTGAGTTTGATTATTATTATTTTTTTAAGGGCGGTTTGTTAACGGGGAATGTTTTTGTTTGATTATTTTGTTAGAAATTTGAAGGATTCCATTATGAAAAAAGAACAAGGTCTGTATCTAGACAACGATTTGTTTTTTTTCTTTTTCCCTCGATTTTTGGTAGATTTTGGCTCGTATGGGTTTTTATTTTTTGGGTGATGTTTGGTTGGCAAGAAAATTAGGGAAGATGTGGAATCTCTGCAGCCAAGATCACTAGATACAAGGCCTGATTCCCTTCCTTCTTCTAAATTCTCTATCAAACAGATGATCTCCTTTAACTTTTATTTTTCACCTAAATTGTATTGTGATCCTCTCTGGAATTTCTTCAACTTATTTAATTAATCCCCTCACCAAGTCCAATTTGACCATTTCTCTCAAGTTTTTTTTCTTGTGTTTGACTGATTGTTGTTACTTCACTCATGTTTGGAATTATATATAAATAAAATAAATAAAAAAGATGAAGTGAACCACTGTGCAATCCAGCAGTACGCGTTGTATTTATTTGTGTGTGTAAAGTGGAAGTGTTGGAATTAAAGGGAATTATAGTGCTTTAGTTTATTTTCTTTACTTCAAACACCAAGGTTTTTTCTCGGTACCACTCCCATATTTCTCTCTGTGCTCTATTTTTTTCCGTTTAGGTGCTGTGATAGGTGAAACTTGAAAGGCTATGTTTAGTAGCTGTGAAAAAAGTGAGATGATATTGGTTCTTTTTTTTTTAATTCAGGCTGGAGGAATTTTCTTCATTTGAAGTTGGAGTTTCTTATGAGCACATTCGCATATTAATGTTTGTGAAAATGCCGAAATAGTCTCTTTTTCTATTGTCAACTATCAAATATCCTAGAGCACACACTTTTTGTTTGGTACGTAGTAGTTACCTGTCCTGGATTTGATAATCATATATTTTACGCTCCTTAGTTTTTTCATAAATATTTTCTAAAAAATTGGTCATTTTTTAAAAAGTTTTTATTTATTTATTTTTTTTTAAATGATCTCATTTTCTGGAGTTTTGTATTTGTCTTAAAAATGGGCTAAAAACGTTTTTTTTTTTTTTTTTTTTTGGTGCTTGTTGCATACTTGCAGTACGGCAGTCTTTTACTCTCTTTCCTTGTTTTTCTCTCAAAATGTGTGCGCACATGCACACAAAAAAAACACCCAACACTATGTTTATGTTAGTATTACTTTATTTGGGTTAATTTAAGGTATTAAATCGTTCACAGGCAGTTGAGGGGAATGTAATATAAAAGTGGCTCTTTAGTTTTGTCGGGCCCCACTTTTTTTTTTCCTTTTTTTTTATTATTATTTTTTTTTTGGTGAAACAATAGGGATCAATTTCCTTTAAAAAAAAATATAGAGATCAAACTAGTGTTTTTGCTTTTTCTTTTTTTTTTTTTTCTTTTTTTTGGTTTTCTTCTTTTAAGGGGCAGTGTTTTGAAGTTACCAATTTATTGGATTGACTTAAGGTATTAACATGGTTGTTAGAATCTCGATCCAGCTATATCACCAAATCAATCCAAATAGTAGTACTAGTACAATCGATTATAGGGTGGAATCTAGGTAAAATCGTGATCTAAATTGTGGGATCAAGTAAGATCGTGATCCTAAAGCCAATCTTATTAGAGGAATCTACCGTAAGGATTGAGTTTTTTTTTTTTTTTTTTCATGAGAGGAAACAGTTAATAATTCAAGTAGAGTTACAACAATATTTATATATAATAAAATAACATTGGGGGACCATTACGCATAAATAAATATGAACTGACTCCAACAGTATTTTGCTATTTCCGTATGATCACAGAAAATGTTGTCCGTTAGCTTGCATTTCTCTTCGTACCTGCTAATTATTTTTTTTCCTCCAAATAAATGGAGTGTCCGTTTCATTTTTGGAAGGAAAGTGAGGGGGTTGGATAATTCTTTCTCAAGGCCTTTTTGGCCAATCTTGTCATGTGGGCTTCAAAGCTGCCTAATGTGATTAGTTTGAGAAACTCAACTTTCATTTTTCAGGCAATTTATGGGCTAGGCCCATTCAATGTGCTATTTATGCCAACAAATCCAACTAATTATTTATCCCAACAAATCCAAGCTGTTTAGAAGTTAAAAGGGGGAAGGAGAGTAGAAGGGATGTGAATAATGAAGAAGAGAATAGAAGGGAATAGGTATTCTCCACTTTATTTGAATGTTTTTAAAATTAGTAAGGAAGAAGGAAATAATTCTTCCTCTTGTTTAGATGTTTTAAAAATTAGGATGAATATGAGAGAAAATGATTTAAATAGACAAATTTACATCTATTTAAAAATGGACTTACAACATTGGTCTATGATTAATTTGTTAAATTAAATAATTATTTAATCAACATCCCCCTTCCATCAAATACAACTAATAAAATTATAAAAGTAATATTAACTATTATAAAATAATTTTTATTACCTAAAAAAAATTATAATAAAAATAAAAATAAATTCTACAAAACTACATCATTTCCAGAAATTTTTATGCTAGATCCTAGATTTACTGCATCAAACACAGAATCCATTCCTTACTCGTGATCACAGATCCTGAAACACTATCGCTCTGCTAATCGTTGAGTAATCACAGGAAATGAAAATAAACACAAGAAAATCGATATAATAAAATCGTTTTCCTTCAATTTTCTCAGCAACTACTTAGCTCTCAACTCAGTTGACTTTAGCAGTGTTGGAAAAACAAAATATAATTTGGCTTTCTCAGCAACCAAACAGAGCAAAACACATAAAACAAAAAAAAAAAAAAAAAAACAAAAAGAAGTCCAAAAAAATTGGAGAGACAGTAGCGAGTGAGTGTTAGTATACCCATAGTGGCGATCTTCCTCTGGAATTGTTCGATGACGGGAGCGATGGCTTTGATCTGAGAGCGGAGACTGATCGGAGATCGCTAATCGACATCGTGGCTCCAGCGAGGGACGGAGCACCGGAGAGATCGAACCGCGGAGGAGAAGCTGAGAGATCGACAACCGCAACAAATAAGAGTGCTTTTTGACTTTTTCTAAATTCGATGGCACAACCCCAGAAGAAAGATGTCTCCGGTGAACCAGGCGTTGCGGACCGGGGCTGCGGTGCAAACCGTGAAGAAGGCGTAAGCCGGTTCGAACAAGAAGGCGGCTTCGGTTGTGAACGCGAAGAAGCTTGACGAGGTGGCTGAGTTGGCGGCGCTGGACCGGGTCTCGACGGAGGTGAAGTAGTTGATACAGAAGGCACGGCTGGAGAAGAAGATGAGCCAGGCTGAGCTGGCCAAGCAGATCAATGAGCAGCCTCAGGTGGTATAGGAGTATGATTAATTGGTCTATGATTAATTGGCTACATATTACTCTGTTTGGTTGCCCAGAAAGTTGGAGCAATAAAATTAAAAAATTTCAAGTTATTAGTTGATTTTTTATTATTTATTTTTTCATTTTCATGGTCTTTCAATGGTTTTTAGGGAAAATGACACGGTTAAGTGCGTAAAAAAAAGGGGTTGTTTAGCTTCAATGTCATTGAAATAGTGAGATTTTTTTTTTTTTTTTTCATTCACCTTAAATTTTCTCAAGAAACAAATAAAAATTATTTATATAATCGGTTTGTAATTTTGTTAATTTAGAAAAGGTAAATTGAAAAATTCATTTGGTCAATAATTTATCTACTCTACTCTCTCTTCAAAACTCTCTAATTTGGGAGAATTAAAAATGGAGGATTAGAGGTAGTTGAAACCCTTCGAAACTCCTTCCTTAAAAAACTTCCAATTGAATTATTTTCCCTCCCTTTACTCTACTTCCCCTCCTTTTTTTTTTTTTTTTTTTACTTCCAAACAGACTATTAAAGATTTGTTCTCCAACCTTGGCCCGCGAAAATCCTAAGGTGCTCTTGGTTTGATTACGATGAACTTCAGCTGAATCTGTTGCATTTTGCTGAACGCTAAAAATATTCCAAATAAGCTAAAACAAAGCCCCTTTCAGTTGCTTGGATGGTCGGTTATATGGGCTTTACTTGTAGACAATGGTTCATGTAGTTTAAAAGGTTTAAGTTCCTGATGATGACTCCTTGGAATTTAACACTACAATAAAAACTGCTTAAGAACAAATGTGTTACTTCCATGGTATTATTCTCGTAACATGTAATTGATTAAGAACCCCAAGATGCCTAGACAGTGGGTTTATTTTATTTTATTTTTAATTAAAGATGTTTTTGAATTCTCCTATATAGCACAACCGATGTTTACCATTTATGCTGCAGTCTTGGTTCTTACAAATCACAGGATGAAAAGATCTAGATAGTGTTTGGGGCTAAATCTTTACAGCCCAACACACTAGGATAGCCAAATTAAATTTTCGTATTTGGGCTCATAAATTTGTTAAAGGCCCAATTACTCATAAGTCATAGCTAGACTAAGGGTGAGTTTGGTTCAGCTATTTGTAAAAGTGCATAATGAAAAAATGGAGTTTTCAAAAAGTGCATAATGAAAAAATGCATTTTCAAAAAGTTGAGTGTTTGATAAAAACTGTTAAAAAGTGCTTTTTGAAAAAGCTGAGTGTTTGGCTAGCACTTATAAAAGTGGAGGTTTGAGTTGTAAATGACCAAAAAGGACAAGATATATAGATATATAAGTGAATTTTTTGTTTTAATTATCTCTCTTAATGCAAGTTATGGACACAACATTTTTACAAAAATTTCACAATAAAGTCTATATGACAAGTTGTTAATGGTAGATAAAAAAAATAATAATGTCATTAGTAGGTTCAAATGAGAACCAATAACAAATTACTATGTAAAATTTATTATGAGAAGTGTTACGTGCACAACATTTTTCACAATATTTTCACAACAAAATTTATGTGGAAAGTTGTTACTAGTTCTAATTTAAACCCACAACTGAAATTATTTTTTTACTAATCACTATTAACTAATAATAATCTGTTACTTAAAATTTATTGTGAAAATATTATAAAAATATTACGGTAGCATTTCTCAATTATGATTTTTTATTTTTTATATTATTTTTCCTTTCTTCATTTCACTTACAGCCATACGTTTCATTTCTTTTTCTTTTCTTTTTTTTATTTTTTTTCTCCTCCATACACGTGTCCACTATCTCTACCCCCTCTTTTATTTTCCTTTTCTCCCTCATTCTCCCTCATTTAGAATGTTCTAGGAGCTCCATTCTCTCTTTCTTTCTCCAGCTCCCTCTCTCTTTTTTTTTTTTTTTTTTTTTTTACTTGATTCCAAAACTCTCTCTGTGATAATAAAATTTTCCTTTTCTCCCTCATTCAAGAACATTCTAGGGAGCTCTCATCTTCGTCCCAACCCAGTCCAGATGGGTCAGATGGCTTCTATCCTTTGTCTTTTTTTTTTTTTTTTTTTTTTTTTTGTTATGATTTGATTAATTTTAAAATTGTGTTTTTGAGTTTGTATTCTGATAATCTGATTATGCTTGAGTTTAGAGATGTTTGAGAGAAAGATTGTTGTGTTTGTTCTGTAGCATAGCAGTACGGAGAGGACCTTTGTAGCAGCACAGTGGGCAATTTGGTAATTTAACACTGCCTCAACGGTAATATTGATGAAACGCGCACGAACTTTCTGATTATGGACCTCCTGAGCTCTATTTTGCAAATGCACGTTTTCTTCACAAACTCGAAATACAACTTTTTCCAAAAAGTTGCGTTTTATACTTACCAAACACTAATTTGGAGCTGACTTTTTTGAAAACGCGGCTTTTGGGTTATAAACGCTGAAACAAACGGGTACTAAATGGTTTTACAAAATGATGAAATGTAGGGTGACGGGTATAATTAATTGATCTAAAGTCTGAAACTACACAAATAAATGAACAGGTGGCCAGATCAGGACCACTCACTGGACAAAGCATGAGACAAGATTAGGGTTGTAAATGACCCAAGTTTTATTGAGTATTGAATGTTCAAATTCGATTTGACAATAAATGTAAAATGTTCAAGCTTAACTTGAGCTCATTAAAAGGTCCAAAAGCTTAACCTTGACTAGTTGTTGGGTAGTGATTAACTGGCTATCCCTATGTTGTTTGTTTAGAATTAATGCTATTCTAGCTAAATTATGGGCAATTTTTAACATGTCATTCTTAATGTAAAATTTTATTCTAAATATTCTGATTTAAGGTTAATTTATTTACTATATGTTTTTTCTCTTTTGCATGTCGTTGTGTTCTTCTCATTATTCACCATTTAAATCAGTGCACAAATTAAATAGAGGCAATGCAAGATTCTTTTATAGCTATTGGTATGAACAAGAACTTAAATATATGATTAAATTTCTTGGAATTATTTAGGTATATACCATCAAGATTACTCAACCTAGACTAAAAGAAAAACACTAAACATGGGTATCGTAGAGAACATGCAGGTATTGCAACCAAATATATGCCAAACTATTTCACTGGGTGCGAAAGTATCTAGCATGACCGGATTTTAGCTCAAGCATTTAGTCAAACACATACTAATTTTAGGTACCCATATCTAGGGGTGGCAAATGAGCGGGTTGGGTCATAAATGAATTGGGTGTATAATTACCTATTTATCTATTTATAACCCATTTATATATAAATTAATTATCCATTTCCCGTCCAACCTATTTAATCAGTAACCCACCCATTTAACCCATTTAATTTTAATGTTGCCACTAACGCATTAGCATTGAAACACTTTTTTAACTCATTTAAAGTTTCCTTTCTCTCCTAACTTTCTTGGAATCCAAACAAAGCAATTGTTAATAAAAAGAAGAAAACATGAAGACGTGTAGCTCGCCTGAAACAAAAAGAAAGGGATTCGAGCTCGCCGTCGTCGTACCTCGACCAGAGCGTGGACACGGCGGCATAGCAACTCGAGCAGATCAACCCGATCTCTAAGTTCAAGGATGGCAACGGTCCGATTCTCTGAGCAAGATGAGATCGTCAAGCTCGAGGAGATCGAGCCGATCTCTAAGTTCAAGGATGGCAACGGTCTGATTCTCTGAGTAGGTCGAGATCGACAAGCCCGAGGAGATCGAGCCGCCTCCGGCCGCCGTGCCTTTCTCCAGGCTCTTCGCTTGTGCTGACAACCTCGACTGGGCGCACATGTTCGTCGGCTCCTTCGCCGCCGCCGCTTACGGCACCACCCTCGTCGTTTACCTTCACTACTTCGCGAAGATCATCCACGTCCTCAGTATCCGTCCTAACAAAAGAAAGATTTGGATTTGGATTTTTTGTTTTTGCTTTTTTAATATTTTGTTATTAGTTTGGATGAGTGATTTTCTGATTTTCAAGGTCATCAGCTGTGTTCTGTAGTGTTTGTTTGGTTGTCGAGAATGTGATCGTGTGCTATTTTTGGTTTTGTGTTTGTTACGAGTCTGTTTGGATGATGAGAAATTGTAAGAAATGTCGAGGAGTAGGTGGTAAAGTGTGTTTGATTTTAGAAGGGTTTATTGGTTTTTTGTGGGTTTATTTAAATTTAAATTTTAAATGGGTTTAGTGGTTATTAGTGGATTTATCTATTTAGACCCATTTAATTAAATAATCAAATGGGTCTTTATCTATTTAACTCAAATATTCAAATGAGTTGGATTAAAACTTATTTAAATAAGGTGGGTAATTGACAGATTCATAGATACAGATAAAAATTATCACCCCCTATTCATATCAGGTTAAAGCCCTCTTTTAGTGTCTTGGTTGATAAAATAGCAATGGTTTTTTTTTTACGCTCCCAATACTAATGCTGAGAAATCTTTTACGTGCAAAAAAGTCGGTTCTCTATTCTAATATAATAGTCAATCTGAGAGGCATTCAATACTTGAAAACCATGACAACAAAAAGACACATCCTTTTATGGGGAAGTACTCTCTCTAACATTGTAAAGGTCGTGATGATCCTGGCACTGTTGCTTTTTAACGACAAAGCTCTTGAAGCTGCAAGGCCGCCTTTGAATGTCATGAAGCCAAAACTTGGAAAAATCAAGGTGTCAGTTTCATCAAAGATCGAGCACCGGTGCAATCATCTGCTTCTAATCCATGTACTTGCGTACCTGGACCCAATGGTGGAGATTCAGGTTGCCATAACCCATAAATGAAGAAAACTAAAGATTCAGGGCTTTAGGTGGGGACGTGCGGTCTTGTGGTACTAACCCAGCCAAGGTAATTCTTTTTTCTTTTTCTTTTTTTCTTTTTAACTTCAATTGTATTAATAAAAAGATGGAGGAACATAAGGACAATCTGCGATACAAGCTAACCTTAGAATCCCCCAACACGCACATATTGAGCTTTATTTCGGGTGTGTATTGCTAATATTTTTTAGCAATTGCGAACAATAGGTTATTATTTATAGAAATTATTGTAGCATGTTTATAGTTATTTTTTATTCTTTACCCGAGTGTGGGCTTAGAAGTGAATGATGAATATTTTTTTTGGTTACAACTTACAAGTTATGTCATTAATTTATTTTTAATGCTTTTTCTTTAAAAAAATTATATAACAAAGATTGAATATAAGAAACTCAAGGAACCTATGATTTATTTATTTATTTATTATTATTATTATTATTTATTTTGGCATGAAAGACATGCAGATTTAAGGCTCTGTTTGGTTTGATGGAAGAGGAAGGAAAAGAAAAGAAATGAATGACTTTCCGTTGTTTGTTTAGAAATAAAAACAAGAAGGAAGAATGAGAAAGAAAATGTTTTGGGGAATTCATTATTTTTTCTCTTCAAATTACTCTTATACACTTACAAAGTCTTGATTATTTTTTTGAAATGACATTTATATCTTTATTAATTTATAATTTAAAGTAATAAAAGTGTAAAATACCAAACATCTTTCCTTTTTCTTTCTCTTTCTATCCAAACACATGGAATAACTTTCTTTCCCCCCCTCTTTTCCCTTTCCCTTCCCTTTTCATTTCTCTTCTCCTCCGTCTCATTCGACTGAACCAAACATAACCAAGTATTGACATGGGTATAACACAAACTCGCTGACAATTGGTCTAAGATGAGTACAACACTTTAATAAAATACTGTATCTGTGTTTCCTAGACCTATATACTATAGGAAAAAATTTAGTAAGATTTACGTGATACGTTACAGATTACAGTGCACCCACAGACGGGCAGACAATGAGTCAATGATAATCATTATCCTATTGGAAATAGCTTAACAAAAGAGTTCGGCTAGGTGCCAAAAAGTAGATCCTATTGTTGCGAATCTCCGTGCGCAGCTATTTCTTACTTTTTCTTTTCTTTTCTTTTTCTTTTTTTTTTTTTTTTGGGTTGATAACAGCTATATTTCTTACTTATTTTGAAGGGACATTACAAAAGTGATAAATTTTTTTTGATAAACTACAGAAGTGTTAAATGATAGGGCATCAGTGGTACTATTTTAGCGCATTGCGATGAAACAAAACTACAAAAGGTTAGTGCTGCTCTGATGTGAAAACGTACAGTTGGGAATGATTAAAAATAATAATAATAATAATTGTTATTATTGGTAACTTATTTACCTAATATGAAATAAAAAGGTTAAAAATTAATTAATTTATAATAAATTACAACATAAATTATTTGAAATAAAATTAAAACTAGTCGCTAACCCGTGCGTTGCACGGATTTAGGATTTATCTCTTCTTTGAGTAGTTTTTGTTAAGAAACATGTAAATTCAAGCTTATAGAACATGTTTTTAGCATCCATAAAATTGCCACTAAGAATCATTACATATCTGAAACACACGGGCATATAATGTGATTTGAGCTCATTAATACAGAGTTAGAACATCTATAAATCTATGTTTATAGATTATTCATGAACAAATAATTAGAAAGCTGGTATTACGTTTTGAACATAAGATGATAGTAGTACATTTTTATCTTGTAAATTAATACAAATCAAACAATTTGAATCAAATAATTAATACATTTTCATCTTCCAAAGATAATCACATATTTGAATCATTTACTGAGTAGATAACTTGAAATTTTCTCACATCTTAATCCTCATGTGCAATACATTGCAACTCATTGAGGTAATTTCTCTATGTTCTCCCCAGGGTTTTGGTGCTTCCATTTGAAGTATTCACTTTCTCCTTTGATTGCTCATCATCGAAATTAAATGCTCTAATTGATCCTTCACCCAAAATGGAAATTCCTACACACACTTTCTCTATCTATAGCACTGTGACTCACACACACATACACATAAATACATATATAGAAATTCAAACTAAATGATATGCTTTTAAAATCTTAGCAATATTAAGTAAGGATCTAAGACACAAAAATCCATCTCCGAAATATGAATGCAAATTAATTTTGTGTTTCTAAGATCTTACTGACATCAAATTTGGGTCTAAGACACAAAAATTCGTCTTCGAAATATAAATGCAAATGCTACAATCACGTGACAGAGCCCCAATATTTACTTTTCCTTTATTATCTATATGATGCGCAAATAAGCACATTATATGGCATTCAACCCAAGTACTAAAAATTATAAAGTAAAACTAACCATGCCCAAAATTATGGAATTGAATTAAGAACTTTTAGCACCAGAGACAAACTACATAACCATCAACGATATAAATAAAACTACATTTTCATCTATGGAGAAGACCTTGATGGTAAATAAAACTATAATTCCATTGACTTTTGGGCTAAGCATCAGCTGCATTGTTAATATTGTTGTCAGTATTAGAAAGATCCGAATGCCAAAGAAGTCATGATAATCTAAATTTTTATTCAACACAGATTAGGTATATTCAAAAAAATTTCAAAAAAATTTGACTAAAGAATGGATTTTGACTAATTAGGAATTTTCAAAATGTCTTTATAACTTAATTTGATTAATGACTTGTGCATAAAAAAATTAAGGACTACAATATTCAACATTAGTTACATCGAAGTCATCAAGAAAAAGTAAGCCATAGAGTCATAATTTTAAGGAATCCACATAAAACCCAAAAGCTTTACTATTTTCTTTTCCTAGAGCAAGATAAAGGAATATAAGAACTAATCAATGAGGGAGATTGAGCAAGCAATAATGGCAAAATAAAAAGAAGGGATGAATATAAAATTTTAACATATCTTTACTAACCTTTTCCTCCTCAAGTGTTGTATCCAAACAAATCCAATCTTTCTTGAACTCCATCAGATCAAAGGTCAAATCCTTTCTTGTACAATTAAGATACTGAAAAACTTCTTCGGGTTGTAAATTTTCCAACATGAAGCAAATTCTAATTTAGCACCAAATAAATAAGATAAAGTAATGGAAATTTATTTGCATTTCCATCCTATTCATGCTTCTTGATTCTAGGCAAATCAAAGTATTCATATGACACTGCTTGAATTAAACATGAAAGATCTAATTTCTTCCAATTAACTGTGCTTTCACAAAAAAAAAAAAAAAGGATTAAAAAATTGGTTGTCCGTGGCAGAACAAAATATATTCTGCTAAAGTATCAATTGAACCACTAAACTCCTTCATCTCACCATGAAGCTTTTTTTTTGGGATAAGTAAACTATGAAAGCTAATAACATTTATTATTCAAATATTTGCAACTATGAATTTTCACAAAAAAAGAAGAAAAACTTAACAATAATGCTAGTGGTTAGACAATTCATTACATCTCACTCACTGTCTATGATAGTTCATTGTTGTCTGATTTAAAGGTATGCGAGTGCTTGAGGTCAACTGCACATCCAATTTCTATTGAAAATATCAATTACATCTTACATGAAATTCACCTCATGGAATTCACTTGAACTAAAAGCAGCCAAAACACCAAAAATTCTACAAAATCCTGTTAAGCACCTACAAAGAACAAAAATAAGGAGCTAATTAATACTGGAACCTTCACTTGCTAACCCAACAGCTTTTGAGTGTAAATATGCTTATTAACATAAACAAAGCAATACTAAAAAGCAACAAAAACAAAGCCCCATAAGCACAATTAGAAATTTTCTGAAAACCCCTATTTATTGATGGCAAACCAAAGCCCAACCACGCAGCCAAAGAAACCCACAGCCACAAACTAACAAAATTCTATGAATAATTGAAGAGGAGAGAAAGAGTAATATATAGAAAATAATATTAAAGCAAATTAAGGAGTGAGGGGATTCTTACCTTGATTTGAGAGATGTGATGGTGAGAACTGAGAAATGATGGAGAGGCAGAGAGCTAGTACACCTCCTTCTTCTCCTAGTGGTATGTCTCATTAGCAATCACAACAGCATGTTCAGCTTAAGGCTGGCTTTGTAACATGCTGGAATGGTTGAAAAGTGAACCAAGACAATGAGAAGCTAGATATTCCTATTGACTTGCCTTCCATGGATCTATGGTCAAATCCATTTATCCAATTTTCTATAAAAACTCTTACTGGAATAGGCGTTGACAGTCCCAAAGGCACAAAATTATTGCAGGTATCAAACAATAGCCAGTATCACCTCCCAATATGGATTTGGGTGATTTATGGAGGGACACGTGCGTAGAATTTGCTATAAAAACTCTAACTGGTGCAATTCCAGTATTCTAGTGATAAACAGGTTTTTCAAAAAATATGATTGGGAGGTTTCCTGCTTTGAATTGTAGAACAAAAAGGATTTGTTGCTGGAGATCAGGAGTTACAGCAACACAAAATACATAATAAAAAAACCAGAGAGACCAATGAACTCCTTCAAGGCATCCCTTATTAGTTGTTTTAAAGGTAGATCAGCGACTACAAAGAGTAAAGATCATCTATAAGATAGAATATTGTTCAGATTTATGCATTTTGCAGCAAAAAGTTGCATTGTTTTTCTTCAAATCTAGCCTAAAGACCCATAAAAAAAATAATAAAAAAATTAGAGAAAAGAAAAAGAGGAAATACCTTCAAATTAGTAGAGATTTAGAGCCCGTTTGGTTTGTCATTTGAAAACACAGTGTTCAGTGTTTAAACACTGAACACTAGTGTCCAAAATTTGAAACAATATGTTTGGTGACAGAGTTTAAAATAGGGCTGTTTGGAAATGGTTGCTCAAAAACCCATGTTTGAAATATATTTTTTGAAACATGCTCGGCTGTGATTTTAAACACTGAACAGATGATTCGGATGGCACAACGGTAATAAAAATTGAACTCAGTTTTGACTGTGCCCGGACCCACTTATCAGCTTTTTTCTAATGTTTGGTTCTCTACTCTGAGGGAAGACTGAAGAGAAAGGGATAAAGACGAAACATAAGGGATAAAGAAGGGATTAAAAAATTATTATTTAATACGTTGTCAGCTTTTTTTTATCATTAAAAACACACATACCAAACGCATATTTTACATTTTTTGAACACTGAAAAATATTGTTTAAATTATGATATCAAACACATTTTTTTGTTTTATTCACACTAAAAACACGTTGTTCAACAACACTTTTTAAACCACAATATTCACATCTTTTTAAACAACAATTTTTGAAAACTATGATCAAACGGGCCCTTAGAATCTAAAACTTGATCACTTACCGTCGCTGGGAAGAGATTGTCTCAGATGGGAGTGGAGACAGAGGAGAAGGATATGCGGCTAGGGTTTTTAGTTTAGGAGAAGGATATGCGTATGAGTGTTTAAATTTTTTTTTTTTTTTTTTTTTTTAATATTGTGCTGGGTTCTCGCATATGACGGCTAGGGTTTTTAGTTTAGGAGAAGGATATGCGTATGAGTGTTTTAAATTTTTTTTTTTTAATATTGTGCTGACGTGGAAAATTATGGGAGTTTCAGAAGTTTCGGTTTTATATATATATATATATATATATAGATAAAAAGTGTAGATGATAAGTATAGTATAATCAATCGTTCATTACTATGGATAAGAATAACGGTTAATGATGAGTAGGATATAAATGTTCATTTGTTATTATGGACAAGAATAACCATTAATGATGAGTAAAGTGTAAAACGTTGTCTAAAGTATTAGGCGGCCTTTGAGTATTAAAGACCAGTCATAACTCGCCTGACAGACCACAATGGTTAGATGAAGGGTCCTTTAGAGACGATTAATTAAGATATTTAACAAAAAAACAAGTTTAGAGATATTATTTCGGTAGTAAAGAAGGGGACATAAATAGCCTCCAACGACTACACAGAGCCAGATTATATAAAGCCATCACCCATAATGAAGAGGGGTATACATTAACAGTTATACTAAATTCTTTAAGTATTCTAAAGCTTTGTCAATTATCATTTAAGTCTCGGAAGACCTTTGACAAACACCACTTCTATGTTATTTCTTTATAGTTACATTTTTTCCCAGAAGATCATTACTCTTCCATTCGCTTGCGACGAAGAATTCAACGAACAATGTTTTTTTTTTTTAATTTCATATAAGTAGATAAAAACTATGCTTTGTATTGTAACTTAAAAAAAAAAAAAAAAAAAAGTCAACAATCTAATCCCAAATAGATTAACTCTCATGATGGGATTTCTTTTAGCTGGCTTCGTCGCGAAGCTAACCATGTTGGTAGGTTGCTAAGTAAAATGGTTCATTTGCATGTTTACAATCCAACATTCCAATGAAACCTTTCATTGGACACCGGACCCATTTGCATATGGAAAATTTTGTACAATTTGACCACTAAGCTTGTCAGAATTTGTCTACCAATGTCTCCTCCACTTTAGCTGGGCTGACGTGTATATGTACTGTAATCGTCAATAGAAAGTCGACAAGATCACGCCTTTCACCCCTTGATTTCAGCTAAGTGGAGTAGTTGCTCCAACTAGCTAGGTAACCATACTAAAATTTAGTGGACAGAAAAGATTGACTCGATTGTTAGTGTGAAGTGAACACGGAATAAAGCCAGAATTGAAGAGCACTGAAGGATCTAATATAAAGCCACAGCCCACAAGGTCTTCGGAAAGGAGCAAGGAACTGGTTGAATTTCAAAAGGCAATATTACAAAGTTCATATTCCCGAATATATAAGAAGAAAAGTAATTTAGCAAAAAAAAAAAAAAAAAGAAAAAAAAAAAAGAAAGAAAAGTAAAAACATCTTATCAAATTGCTGAAAATATGAGACTGAAAATGTTCACTGGTGACCGGCTATGGGAGAAAATGCGACTGGCTACTTGTGTCCTTAATTATTATTATTATTATTATTTTAATTTCGAAACTCAAATCATTTCTTCCTTAAACTTTTAACTTTAAGCAATTTATATATGAAAAAGTATCAATTTAACTACAAAACTATTGGTCTTATGATGATATATCTCCTCTCTCCTCCTATCCAATTTGAAAGGTTTGGCTTACCTCTATTATTTTTTTTTAAAATTTACTACCACTTACTATTGTAGATTTAAAACAAAATGACACTTCCAATTAAAAAAGTACTGAAAGTAAACCAAATCTCAATTTGAAAAGCATTGTGTTTAAAATCAAACTGTCATTATATCTTAGATTCTTGATATTGTACTAGCTAGTCAATTCACATAGAGTAACACTTGTCATTTCTTTATAAACTATTGAAGTAACAATTTTTTTCTAATTTTCATTTGATTTAATCATTTACATTTAGAGCTGTAAATAAACCAAGTTGTTTGTGAACAGTTCGAGCTCGATTAAAAAAAAAAAAAAAGCTTTGTTTATGTTCATTTGTTTAGAAAAAAAACTAAGTATAAGCTCAATTATTAAACAAGCCAAATACAAACATAATAATGTGTTTGTGAACATGAAAACTCGATTTAACTATATGTAATATTTTATTTTGATATGCATATTTGTCTAAAAATATATTTATATATACTTGAAATTAGATCATATAAGATTGTCAATAGGTTCATATGATATTAAATTATTATTTATAGATTATTAATGATACAAATAGTATATTTTTCATAAAAAATCAACGAATTGTGAAGATGTATAATTTTAATCAAGTAGTTCATGAACAAGTTTAAACTTGTTCGACAAGGAAATGAGCCAAGTTTGAACATAAAATCTTGTTTAATAATGAATTTGAGTTTGGCTCTTGTTCAAAAAAAAAAAAATTTTAATATATGAATGAGCTGAATTTTTTATACTCGACTCAGCTTAACTCATTTACAACCTTATATTACACCACTTTTTATTTACCAAAAAGACTCACAATATCAACAGTTTATAAAATATTTTGTAAAAATATAAACAACAAATAATTTATGTGATTCGACTTTGTGCCTACGTATGAGAGCAAACGATTAATAATCCATGTAAGGTTACAATAATGTTTATATACAAATACTCCTCTACCATTTTGCGGGGACCATTACACATAAATAAATATGAACCAACAAATTATTTTTGTTATCGTTTGATTACAAAAAATGCTTTTCGTTAGTTTGCATTTCTCTTTGAACCATCATTTTTTTTTTCCTTCCAAATAAATGGGGACAAAGTTTCTCTCTAAACTAGTTTGGGAAAAATCCTTCAAACTTATTTTATATCTTTTTATTGGATGTAAAATTTGAAAATCTAACCGTTAGATTGCATTTTTTCTACATTCTTAACACGCATATGAAAATTCATTCAAATAAGATGTCATTTACTATTTGAATAATAAATATTTTTATACGTAATTTTATACCACAAAAAAATTAAAATTTAAACATTTGATTGATAACATAATTATTGATCTTTGATTTTCTTAAAATTTTACAAGTATGAAGAATATAATTTGGATATTTATAGCTCCCAAGTAAAACTTTAGAGTTGGTTTTGAGTATACCCAACCCAAACCCAGTCATAGCCATCCCTAAGTGCTTGTTCTTCCCAAATGATCTCTAAAGCAACTTCTTTTGTGTTGACCACAGACTGCATCTAACTATTTGAACATAAGTTCAAATCAAGCATTTAGTCAAACATCTAAATTTCATTTCAAGTATTTTCAACTCACCCAAGTAGACTAAGGAAGAAGACTTCACAAGAAGGGAGAACCCAAAATTACAAACTTTTTTCCAAGAAAGGACCCAAGAGTGCTAAGAAAACCTTCCTCTTCTTCACAATCTGTTATACATATAAGAAGAAAACAACGTTAATAAAACAAGAACATCAATGTTATTTTTTTTATGTGAAATGCCTGTAGTTTTTTCTCTGTTTGGAAGGTTATTTTCATGAAGATTCGGAAGAGAAAAAGAGTCAGCAATATTCTTGGAGACTTTCTTTTTTAATTTTTTTTTAATGAGTCCGAATTTGGTAAGGAATGAGTGTAAAATTATGTTTTACATCATCTAATAAGAGATTGTTATATAAAATTTTTACTTAAAACTCAATATGTTCTACCACATCTAATAACATCTCAATAAACTCTCATTTGTGTTGGATTTTCAGATGGATATTAGAATTGATTAGATGTGGTTGTATTTATTCTTTAATATGTGATAAGATGATGTGTTATATTAGAATTGGAGGGTGCAATACTTAGGTTTTACATCATATCTTTATGAGAAGTACTACATCCACAAAATTTTCACAACAAATCATAAGTGGTAAGTTGTTATTGGTTTTAATTTGAATCCATAACTTAGATTACTTTTTTGCCCACTTATAACAACCAATAACAAAATATCACTTATGATTTGTTATGAAAATGTTATGAACATAACATTTTTTTATCATTGTAGAATTTAATCTCTTTTTTAATTTGAAAGAAGTTTTTTAAATAATTTTTTTTTTCATAGGGAATTAATGAGGAAGTATTGTGTATGGTAGGTTCTAATCATTAATATGTGAAATGTTGATGCGGTATGTTTGTATTAGAGGTGTAAATAAAGGGATTACGCTTGCCCTTATTCAATTTATACTCTCTCCAACATTGTAAAGGTGGAATCTTTTACGTGCAAAAAAAGTCGGTTCTCTATTCTTCTATAAAAGTCAATCTGAGAGGCATTCAACTTGGAAACCATAACAAACAAAAAGACACACATGACACATCCTTTCTTGATGAAGCAAAACATGTTTAGCGGAAGTACTCTCTCTAAAATTGTAAAGGTAGTGATGATTCTGGAACTGTTATTTTTTAACATCAAGGCTCTTGAAGCAGCAAGGCCGCCATTGGATTTCACCAAGCCAAAACTTGGGAAATTCAAGGGGTCAGTTTCATCAAAAGATCGAGTACCGGAGCAATCATCTTCTCCAAATCCATGTACTTACATACCTGGACCCAATAGTGGAGATTCAGGTTGCCATAACCCATAAATGAAGAAAACTGGAGCTTCAGGGCTTTACCTGTGGATGTGTGGTTTTGGGGTGATGAAAATTGTTGTGTAGTAAGAAAAGTAGAGAATATCTCTACTAGCCAAATGTTTCTCTTATGTAGTTGCGTATTAGGTTTTATTACCTAGATTTGGAATCAGTCGTAGCAGATGAAAAATAAAAAATAAAAAAGTCGTCATGGTCTTTTAGCCCGATTGATTAAATGTTGTTGTTGTTGTTGTGGTTTTCTCTGTGTCTAGAAATCGTTCACTTGATCTCTAATCCTTTGGGGTGGTCTATTTGTCTGTTGTGATGCTTAGATTTTGAGGTTGGTATCAATTGTCAAGTATTAGCACTAAGGTATATAAATGTAAAGCAGAAGTAATTGAGTGAGAAGTGATTGTCTTGTCTTCGGTCATGTTATTTATGTATAGAAATTGTTTCTACTACCATCATCTTGCTGCATCTACTTTGCAGGAGTTGCATTGAAAAAGTTTCCAGCTTGTTTCTATAGCTTTGAGTTTTGGATCATTTTTAGATCTCCCTGAAGAATTGAGTTTCATGAAGGCATAAACCTAAACATGGGCCCATATGAATGAGTCCTTGGGAGAAGCTGATCTCCACGTACCCCACTAACCCAGCCAAGGTAATTCTGTTTTTTTTTTTTTTTTTTTTTTTGTCAACTTCGATTGTATTAATAAAAAGATGGAGGAACATAAGGACAATCTACATTATAAGCTAACCTTAAGGGAGGGGGCAGATTGTCAAAACAAAAACAAAAAGAGCAATTGGAAGATAAAGCTAATTAACTTAGCAGCAGTATGTGTTGGAACATTACAATTTCTCTTAACCCAAACAAAAAAGCAGCTAACAAAGGAGGATGCAAGATTCTGGATGTTTCTTTAATGGGTCATCATTTCCATCAGTTATGCACCAAGAAGAACTGGGAGTGTAGGTGACACTCTTTGTGAGCAAAACGTGCACCAAGATTTAACCCTAAAAAAAAAAAGTGCACCAAGAAGAATCGCTTAAATCATTTGTGTTGTGTGTGTTTTCTTTTCTTATTTTTCCTTTCTAGTTAGAGTCAATTTTTAGTCAGCCTTTTCGATTTGAATTATCCGACATTTTCATTGGTTTTCAATTTTGATATAGATTAGGTTAAATATCGGAGGGTTGCGTTGTGACTAATGTTGGAGGTTCAGTTGATGTAGTTTATACTTTATATAAGGTCAAAGTGAATGCTGCAGCAGATGTAGTAATTAGTTTTCTGCTGATTAAGCTTGTGTTCAATACATAAAATCGTACGAAAACTTATGAGATAACAAACTTTTTCCTGGGGTATACATTGGGTATAGTCATTCTGCTATATATGGTTCCGTTTAGTGGTCTGATCCTTGATGGAACTCACAGTGTGACTGTGTGAGGAGTCTGGTTTCCTGTTACTGTTAGGCTAGATCAGGTTCGCATCTTCCATACAGACTCCAGTGTTTGCATTTGGGAATGGTTAATTTGTTGCACCCGACAAGCTTGGGAGTGTAGGTGTTTAATTTGTTTAGCCTATTTCCTCTAGTCATGTGATTTGTTATCCATCAGATTTGTAATAAGTACAGAATGGTTTTATTTTATTTTTGGCTACGTGAAGACAGAATGATTGAGTGCTTAATGTTTTCCCACCAAAAGGGTTGAGATTCCAAGGCCCACCCACCCCCCCCAAATTTTTTTTTTTTTTTTTAATTTCAGTTACTGCCTTAATAAATTGAAAAATTATATATAAGTTGTTTGTAAATTAAGTTATTGGCCCCCCAAAATTTGAGGAAATAAAATATTATGGGTTTAGTACCCAATTAAAATTCACTTGTCTCTTTTCTCAAAAAAAAAAAATTCACTTGTCTCTCACATATTTTAAGATTCATTAAGAAAAACCAAAAAAAAAAAAAAAAAGATTTAAAAAAAATCCAGTCCATTCCTTGGCCCATTAGCTCCTCCAAATATCAAAAATAAAAATCTTTGACACATATAGGTTATTTACTTATAATAAATATGAATAAAGCAAGAAATTCCTTACTGTTGTCGCCACTGCAATATCAACACTGCAATGAACTCAATAGTTTTCTTTGGTTCTTGTCGCCTGCTGTGCTCCAGCCTCCGTTCAAGTGAATCAACGACCGACGACCTCCAGATTAGTGGCCAGTAGGCTAGTGGTAACGTGGTATATTTCTGTTACTTTATATTCAGTTTTATCTTTTGTTGGGATCTCTATCTGTTTGAATGAAAAAGACTAAAAAGTATCTCTCTTTTAATTTTTTTTTTTTAAAAGGTGTTTATTTAGCTTGTAAATGACGTCACACAGGACCAGTGTAGCGGCTTGTTGCTGGTACCTTTTTCTACTATTTTTATATTAAATTTTACTTTTCAACAAAGGTTTTTTTTTTTTTTTTTTTTTTTTTTTTTTTTTTTTTTTTAATGGTAACCACTTTTCAACAAAGGTCACTAATTTATCCTTTTGCTTTACCATGATTAGTGTTATTGCTATTTGTTATACATTGTTTATATATTTATGTTTGATCCTCTAAAAATAATATTGTTTGTAGAATGTGTAATTATAGACTATTGAAGCATTAATATGAAAACAAAACATAGGTTGTTTTTTTTATGGAAAAATTACAATGTACCCATTTGTAATTTGGTTGAATTTTAAGTTATCTACCTGTAATTTGAAATTTGAAATTTTATTCACCTGAAGTTAGCTTAGTTAAAGTTTCGTAACTCACTTCTGTTAAAAACATGGCTAAATATATAATTTTGCTCAACTTTTATGTCTCTCTTCTAAAAATACAAAAAACATAAAAATACAAAATAAAATAAAATAAAAAAGAATCTAGCAGGACACTTACATTATGGAATTTTAAATCACAGATATATAGTTTAAATTTTGATCAAATCTCAAGTGGATAAAGTTAATTTCAAATTTCAAATCATAGGTAGATAACTTTAATTTTGATCAAACCACAAGTGGGTAATTTTTAATTTACCCTTCTTTTATTTTTTGAATATTAAATAATATTTTACATTTTTTAAGTGAAAAAAGTTACTGTATAATTAGTATTTAAAATTTGATATTTAGGTTTTAATATATATATATATATATATATATGTAATTTAATGAGAAACCAATCTAAAATTGATACATATTTTAAGAGAAAACTTGTTTAAGATTTTGAGAATACTACACAATTCTCTATCTAGAATAAGAATACTTATATTGAATCCCTATACTAGCTCAAAGATATGAATTCAAGGAATATTGCTTTCTTTGAATGTGATATTGGAATGAGTTTTTGAGTGATTGTTTAATGGTATATACAAGAAAAAAAATTTCAAGATCAATCATAAATAGTTTTAGTACCATGAACAATCCTATGACACAACCTTAGTGAATTAAAGTTAACTTATATAATTTTTTTTCCTTTTTACTTAAGAATATGATTATATTTAACATGGCCTTCTTAGGAAAAATTTCTGACTCCGCCACTAGAAAGGTCATTGGCTAAAATGGAAGATTATTATTATTTATGGGAAATGGAAGATTATTTGGTTTGCTTTTCATTTTTCTATGTCTTAGTCGGCACCATCACCATGAAATGGTTGATGATGGGTTTTAAAAACTTTAACCTAATGTTCTACAGCTTAAACTGTAATACGTGTAATCCAGAATTGCAGCACTTGGAGTTCTAATGAAAAGCACTTTTGCATCTTTTCAATAACTCACTATCACAACCTTATAATGATTAAAGCCTTAATTATCGAGAAATCACAATATTACTGCTGATACAATCTCCTATACGTATCCAAACTGAAATTTGGTGAGCAGGTAAATAAGGTGTTTGATTTTTATGAAAAAGAATTCAGATTATTTACCTAACAAAAATTCTATCACCACATAAAAACAAAAAAACGACATTTTTGTTATAACAATCAATGTAGTAGACTAGGAGTGACGTAGAAAAAATAGCGAATTTGTGTAAAAGTGAAACAACTGGTCACTAAAGTAGTGAATTTTATTTTTGTTCTGAGTGGTATTTATTTCACATTGCTTGTGATTTTATTATGAGTGGTGTTTATTTACATTGCTTAGCTTATTGCCCCCGACCAGCTCGCCAAAAGCAATAAACAACCACTATTTTTGTCTGTCCCTAAACAAAAGATGACCAGTGGTGCCACTAAATATTTTTTGAAAAAAGAAATTTATTTGCTTCACATGTTCACAGATCACCACCCTCACCGCAAGTTAAGGACTGAAGATTAAATAGTGGATCTAAAAAAAAAAAATTTAAAAAAAAATTAAAAAACCTTCTTTGTCTTTGTTCACATCAGTAAAAGTACAGCACTGTAATAATTAATTACTAAAGTATGTCACTGTAAGAATTAAGAATCAAAATGCTACATGGATAATATTTTCCACTACAAATTTCACAACCATTTAGTTGTCAAGCTGTTATTTATTTTATCTAGACTTACTATTGATATTATTTTATTGTTTATCATTTACAACTTGTAACCTTAATGATTGTCAAAAATTTTGTGAAATGTGACTCATGACTTATTGCAAAAAGACATCTTAGAGAATCCATTAACATTTTTCTCTTCCATCTCTTAATATTTTCAATTTCAAACTTTGAATTTTTGCTGTAATCCCAAATTTAACTACTTATAAGAATAAAGGTAGAAAAGTTGAATTCTACAAAAAATTTTAAAAGCATACAAAACAATGAGAGACAAACAATATATTGCTATATTCTTAACACTTTTTAAATTGATTTATTTTTTCAATTTATTTGAAGAAATCAAATTATATGCTTTAAATTAATTTCTCAATTTGATTATCATTAATTATTTACATCAAGGGCAATTGAGTGGATTAAACTAGGTATGAAAAAATAAATTAAAGTTTAAATTTACATTAGATTGCATGTGACAATTACATTAGCATATAATTGCTTCTTTATTATGTTATCATTATTAAATTAATTTTTTTAGATTAATTTTACTTTCAAAATTATCTTTTAATTTTACCCCCGTGAACCAAAATCCGAACACCGCCACTAACACTAAGTATATTAGTATATACCCTTTTGTTATTGGCACCTGTGCCATTGACCATTTCATTAAAAATTAGCACTTTGACCGACTATATAATTGAGGAAACGCATATAGTTAATTACACTGTAATCTTTTGATAATTGTATAAATAAACAACTTTAGTATTGCTAATCGATATGTGATATGTACACAATATTAATAGTAATAAATAATAAATACAATAACTAATATACTAATAAACTAACAGATCCCCCTCAAAAAAACAGCTAATAAATATTATTATTATTATTATTATTATTATAAGAACATAAAAAAATAATAATAATAAAAAAAGAAGAAGAAGAAGTGGTGTTTAATTGTTTATACTCGATTATACACAAATTGTTTTACATATGCTTAAAAAACAACTGAAATCGTAACACCCAAAAGTTTCTACGGATATATTAACACTTTTGGTAGTTAAAAGTGTGCCTTGACCTTTTGCCTCATACTCATCTGACTGACATTTTAACCGTAGAAGACAATCATATCCTAAAACTAATAAATTTGCAAAAAAAATTGTATAACAAATTGACTTGGATTAGAGTTGTCAACATTACACAAAACAAAAATATTTTGGATTTTGTAAAACTTTTAATTTTTTTTAGGATAAGTGAAAGGTAATTTTGGAAATCTGCCATTAACCAAAGGACATGTTAGTATACAACATTTTTTACATCAATTTAACGTAATTTAATCAAATAAATGTCAATGGGGTAATATATATATATATATATATATATATGTCCTTTAGAATTGGGAGGGAGTGTCATTTCCGCATGATCTTTCTCTTATCACTGAAGTCACATGATCAATAGCGATTGCAGCACATTTCTTCTCTCATTGAGAACGTAATATCACTCCATAAAGCGCAATTGCTAAGCACATGAACAGTAACAATTTTATTGTAAATTAACAAAAGTGGCAGACAATAGAGATTGCAAATTTGTTAGTCATGTTACATCACATGTATGTGCTTAATTAAATCATGAGTTTTACACTGCATGAAGAATATTTCATCACTCTCAAATCAAGAGGATTTGATACCAAGTAAATAATCATTAGGAAGGTATTATTTGAAATTATCTAAATTCTATAGTGCCAATTTGTAGCATAATTTATATTGAAGATTCTACAAAGAATATTATCATGGCTTCAAGTTTGATGAAAATGAAAGTTATTAGCATAAGAGATTGCACATATATTACAATATTTTCCTCATGGCAACGAGGGCTTTAGCTTGTATTGGGGACACAAAGTTTGCTTTTCTAAAATCAAATTTCAAACGGAAGTGGCATTACATATAAAAGAAGCAAGCCACAATCATATTTCTCTCTTAATTAGCTAAAAGCCTAAAACCCCTGCTAGATACAAACTAATCATTCCATAACCTTTCTATCTGAGCATGAAACATTACTTGATTAGCATTTGCTTTGCTTTAGGTGTTTATTTTAAAAGATGATTTGATTATGTCCCTGACAATGAGATCACATAATTTCAGGTGTAAACGTGGGCAGAGAGAGCATCTAGTTATTAATTATCTACAAAATGATTAGCCTTCCACATATCCACATTAAAGCAATATATGTCAATTTGATCTAACGTTGGATATAGTTTTTTGAGTAGTTTTCATCTTTTGAGTAATCATGAGCAAGTCCGCAATGGGTTACAAAATTTTACTTTGAATCCGTAACTACATTAAATAATTTTAAAGGACACCGACACGGCGACACCCCGTGCAAAAACACATTAATATATGAGAGTACTTGGCACTTCTATGTTTGGCATGTTTGCTCCCCCCACCCCCCCCCCCCCCCACCCCCCCAAAAAAAAAAAAAAAACCTCACCTCCATGCTAATTTAATCAAGGGTCAGTTCTTCACCTCAGGCCATCTTGATATTCCAAATTACCCCAATTCCATTCATCCAAAAATTCCAAATGAATAAACTTAATATTTGAAATTGTTAAGAAAACAGTACCTAAGTTTCATATAAACGATGTTACATATATGCCTTTACATTTTTTTTTCCTTTTTTTTTTTTTTTTGGTTGAGTAAAACATATATATGCCTTTACTTAATTATAAAAGAGTCACTCTTCCCCTTTATCTCCTATTTCTTATGGTGCAAAAGTCCAAATTGGAAATTTATATTATAATTGACAAGAATTAAGTTAATACAAATGTCCTTCATAAGTTAAAATTGAAGAAGCTAGTTGTTAGGTCCAAATGTCAAATAAATTGAGTGTTGCTAACCCATGACAAAAAGATTGAGATTTATTGAGTTTTTGATGTATATTTGTAAGTTCAAGATGAAGACCCAAGATTAGCTTGAGGAAAGAGTGGTTTCCAGAATCTCGGCACCTGCTCAATCAATTGAGAATCATAGATTTAGAATTTGACCTAATGCATTTTTTATTTATTAAGTTGGCTATTTAAATGTGTTTTTGTAACCTTATAGAGAGTCTATATAAAGGCCAATTAAACATGATGTTTACAAAGAATAGAAAAGTAGAAACCCTAAGTTTTTTAGAAAAAATATTTTAACCTCCATTCAGTTTGCCCATGGATTAAATAGAAATAATTCATCGGGTTGTATCTCATTGGTGAGATCAAAAGTTGAAGTCATAGAGTCTTCATTCCAATACTATTATTGTGGAGAAAATCTTCAAGTGGGTACTTGAAGTCATGAGCAGGGACGTTCATGTTCAATAGAGTATGCTATAGAAGAGTCTATAAATTTAGAACTACATCGGATAACGATAATAAGTACTATATGTGATAGCAAATGAGAGTATGGCTATTCTATTTTGAAAAAACTTCAATTTTATTAGTGAATTTTTTTTGCCTCTTAGTGGTTAATTCTTCGCAATAATTTTTCATTTGGAATGATTTTTCTAGTGTCACAATATAATGTGTTCTTTGTTGATTGTTTATTGTTTTACATATGGTGTATGTTGCTATGTGGTGATTAACACAGAAATTAATTTGACTTCATAACTACTTAATTTTTTAAGTTGATTAATTCCCCTATAAAATCAACTAAGGGGTCTAAATAACCTAACATAAGTATTAGGTTAAGTGATAACCTAGTGATGATAAAATCATGTATGTGTCATGTTTATGGTTTGAACCCCAACCCACTCCAGCAATCTACCTATATCAAAAAATAAAATTTAAAAAAATTGAAGATGTATTTCATGTTAAAAAAAAAAACTATAGAATTAATCATAAATTTTCCCTAATTATTAACTTTTGTGGATGACTTCGAATTAGGTGACAATCTCATTAAATGATTTATATTATAAAATGAATTTTTTTTCAAGGTCTTACAATTTGAAATTACTTATTCTTCGTCGAATAATATTTTGCAAGATTATGAGCATTTTTTTTTTTTAAGCTTACTACTTTATAAAACTATTAATATATAATAATATCTAACTGTCTAATTATATATATATATATATATATATATAGACACACACACAAGCAGAAGTCTATGCTATAGCTTTGCCATGTATCACCATGTATCAAATTTGGAGTTTTCCATGCTTGAAATTGGTGGGTTCCTCAATTAATTTGAGATGATATAGAATAATAATGCCACATGATAAGTCTTGATTTTTATATCCGATATAGATAGATGTATTTGACATGTGTTAGATTTTATTCTTTAAAAAAAGAAAAGAAAAAAAGACGTGTGTTAGCTAGATTTATTGTCTATCAGTACCATGTTTCAAACCATGCATTTAATCATGGAAAACCTTATTGCATGCTTAAATTGCTCCTAAACTAAATCAAACGGGGAGTTGAAGTACTTACATTATTAATTAATTAATTAATCGGAGTTGTTAATTAGTTTCTACTTCTTTGTCAAGGCCTTTTTGGGCCATCGTGTCTTGTGGGCTTCAAAGCTGCCAGAGTTTGAGAAATTCAGAAACATCACTTTTCTGTGAATTTATGGGCCAGGCTCATTTAATGTAAGAACCCCAAGACCAAGAGGCCAGGACAGTGGGTATAAGTTTTATTTTATTTATTTATTTTTAAATAAAAATATTTATGAATTTTCTTTATATAGCACAATCGATGTTTACCATTTATGCCGCAGTCTAAGTCTTGGTTCTTACAAATCAAAAGATGAAAAAAAAAATCTAGATAGTGCTATGGGCTAAATTTATATAGCTCAACATAATAGCCCAGCAAAATTAAATTTTGGTATTCGGGCTCATAAAGTTATTAAAGGCCCAATTACTAATGGCTAGACAAAACGGTTTTTTACCTCCTACTATCACGAAAAGATGAAATGTTGGATAATAAATTGATCAAGCTTGAAACCACATGCATGAATAGATGGCAAAATCAAGATCACTCGCTAGATACAAAATCCTCAAGCCCAACTTGTATTTATTTGGGCTTGGGCCTGAGTTAGTTTCACCGTGTGGTCCAATCCTACATGAAAACCAACTGAAAAAAGAGTGGGAGGTGTGGCTTGGATAGTCTCTTTTATACAGGCACCCAAAATCTCAAATTTGCATTTAATGCTAATTCAATCTCACCTATTTACCCATTGCCCCCAAACTTTCAAATTTAGGAGATCCAAAAGCCCGCCATTCACCAAATAGAAACAAAGTCCAATCAAAGTGTCAAACCAGACTAACCAACTTTCCATGTTCAGCCAAAAAAGAAACTAATCTAGTCTTTCATGAATTGCACTACCCAATGCACAGGTTCCGCCGGTATGTACCATTTCACACAAGTTCTACCTTTTAAAGACATTTTGCAAAATCCACACTTTTGATTTGAATAAAACTATCTCTGACCAAACTATTTAGTTTCTTTAGTTTCGAGAAAAAAACTTTTGATTTGAATATTCAATGGGTATTATCTAACACATTTTTGATACAATAGTCACTCTATAAATATAAATATTTGTGGGGTGTGGGGATAAGGAACAAAGTTCAAGTATTCAGGAGAGAGTTTCACACACATTTATATTTAGATTAAGTTAGAGTAAAATTTCTATTTTGTATATTAAAAAAAAAAATTCAATGTGTCTAAATCTTAAGCATTCTTTAATAAGTCATGTTAACGGATATCCTTAGAGCAATTGTTAATAAATCATAATAGGAAACTTTTTACACCAATTTCATGAGAAATATAAAAAACTATCAATAACATTTATTATTTTATCATCCTCCTAATAAAATGTTCCTAAAAATAGTTTCTAAACCAATGCCCTAAAAATGTTGGTTAACATTTCATTTCTTGAATTTAAGGGTTATGTTAACAGCTGTCATAAAGGGAATTATTAATAAATTATATTAGGAAAGTTTTTAACACCACTTTCATGCATTCGTTAACATTTACCTTAATTTAATAGCATAAATGGAATTCCTTTTTTCTCCAATCTCACCAACTATAGTCATAATCCTCCTAAAAATCAAATTTAGTTGAATTTTTTTTTGTTTCTTTTTTAAATAAATAAACAACCTTCGTTTTTATGGGCTTAAAGCATCCTAGACTAGATGTGGTATGTGATCTTAGAGTGTATGTGAATGACTAAGTAGATAATTAGACACAATCAATTCCCATATATAAGTTTTCTATTAAAAAAAAGGGTAAATTGCAAATTACACTCCTAAAGTTTGGAGTTGACTGGATTTCACACCCCAAAGTTTCAGAAACTTGATTTTACACCTTGAAGTTTGGTTCCATTAGTAATTCACCCCCCCCCCCCCCACGGTTGGTTTCTGCTATTAAGTGACAAATCATCATGTTGATGTATTTTATTTTTACCAAATCAACCCCAAAATTACGTTGTTTGAGTGATGACCAAGATGGCACAATCAAAACTATGTAATTTCAAGCCTAAACATTTTTTTTTTTTTTTGGGAGAGAAAATTTTAGGCCTATACCTAAAACACATTACTCTAGCTTAAACGACAGCATTTAGGCCAAACTCTAAAATCAAAAAACAGAAACCATAACTCCACAATCTGTCTACAGACCATCGATTGTGTGACCCAGGCAAATCCCTTGGTGTACAATGCACCAATGCTTACTCTAATGCTAATACGAATTGGCAACCCACCAACTTCTCTGACATTCTAGTTGACTCATTTCAGAAGTCCCTTGTTGTCTCTTCCGTTGGTGCCTTCCACTGTGCCCTGCAGGTATCATTATATACTAGCCATAAACTAGTACTATAATCATCTTCAATTCCTATGTTATTATATTGACTTTCAACCTTAATTTTTTGTTTCATTAATATATATTGTTGGAAACCAAACACTTTTTAACTGATTATTTCCTTACTCTTGCTGTGTTCACAATAATTTCCTGGGTTAAAATTGATTTCATTAATTGATAAAATTTGATTTTTTTTTTTTTTTTGGGTAACCATAAAATTGGAATTAGGTTCTTTCGTGCATGGTTGAAAGAGGAAGGGGGACAATTCTCTTCACCGGTTGTTCAGCTTTTCTTAATGGTATTCTCGGTTTCTCTATCCAAGACTAAGCTGGTTAGATAGATTGTGGGGTTATGGTTTTTATTTTTTTATTTTTGAGTTTGGCCTAAACGCTGCCATTTAAGCTAGAGTAATATGTTTTAAGTTTAGGCCTAAAACTACGTAGTTTTGAATGTGCTAACCTGGTCATCACTGAAATGATGTAGTTTTGGGGTTAATTTGGCAAAAATAAAACACATCAACATGATGATGTGTCACATAACAGCAGAAACTAACCGTGGGGGGTGAATTGCTAACGGAACCAAACTTCAGAGTGTAAAATCAAGGTTCTGAAACTTTGGGGGTGTAAAATCCAATCAACCCCAAACTTCAGGAGTGTAATTTGCAATTTACCCTAAAAAAAAAGGTATATAAAGTCGACATTCTCCTTCCTTGTCATTGAACTTCTTAAGAGGTAATGTGATGTCCTCTTAGAATGACATTAAGATACAATGCTAGTTTTAAACAAATAAAGTGACATATTTGAAAAGCATAATTAAAGATTTTACGATATCTTGCAATTTATGAATTTCTACTATTAAATTACCGGGTGTACAAAGACATGTATATATATTAATTATAAAATTTTCCCCCTGAAATCAAGTCTTAAGTTTACCATTGCTTTGAACCCAAACTTTCTCCTATAAAAGGAGTCATGAGCCGTGGGAGAAGTCAAACCTCTGGAGAGTAAAGAAATGATCAGTACTCAAAAGCCAAAACTTCTTTTAAAAAAAAAAAAAAAAAAAAAACTACTCTCTAGGGTTTTTTTATTTCTTTGATTTCAAAAGTTATAACTCTTTTGTGCTTGGTTGGTAGAGATTCTATTTCTTCCCAAAGACCAAGGGGACCAATATTCATTCAATTGATTCGAGAGGTCTTTAGGCCAAGGTAAGTTCTTTTTAGATTCTCGCATTTCTTGCTTTCAATTTGAAGTTTAGAAGTAGTTGTGCGTTACTTTAGATAGTGAAGATGTAAAAATTAGGCGCTCTGTGTTTCTAGGGTATCTATGCTGCTATGCATAGCCTTGACTATACCAAACTCTTTAAAGGTCCTTCGTGTTCTTCTCAAGAATCATATAAGAAAGCTGACAATTAGACATAATTTAGAAAGGGGAAAAACTCTTTCACGCTGATTGTTTTTATAAATTGAAGACATGAGTTTAACTCAATCATTCTTCATGTGAGTTTAAGTCATGTTTTCAGTTTATAAAAGCAAACTGCGTGAAAGAAACATTCACATTGCTCATTTAAAAGAAGGTTTTTTTTTTTTTTTTTTTTTTTTTTTTTTTTTTTTGGGGGGGTGGGGGGCTCAAAGCATTTTTCAGTGCATGTATTGTGTGATCCAATTATGCAAATGAATGACAACGCCCATTTGTAAAGAGGTCCACTTAAGCTCAACTGAGTAAATTGTCCAGGCTCCTTCCTTCGCACATCCCTTCATGTACATGTGTGATGTGTGTGTTTTTATTTTATTTTTAAGAAAAAGTTAAAATTCTTTATTCATAAACTTAAAAGAAATTAATCCACATAGTTTGCTAAAACAGCAACAAAGCAAGAGTATATGTCCTCTTAATTAAGCATCTATTTCCATTTTTATGCATAATAGCAAACTATCAAGAACTACGATTTGTCAAAAGCAACTCGATCTCCTTAATCAAGTCACCGTGCAAACCAGTTGGGCTGTGACTAACTGGCTATCCCTGTGTTGTTTGTTTAGAATTACAGCTATCCAAGCTTAATTATGGGCACTTTATAACGTTCCATTTTAAATGTAAATTTTTATTATTAATATTTTAATTTAAGATTAATTTATTTACTATCTATGTTCTTCTCACAATTCACCATTTAAATCAGTGCATAAATTAATATATTTTATAAATAATTAACCATCTTAAATTATAAAGGCATTGTAAGTATTTTGTAATCTATAAATCATGTTAATAAGATTTTAACTTTGAACCTCAGACGTCTACATTGAAAACTTTGCAAGTTCTAGTTAAGTTATAAGGCTCTTGGCAAATGACATTTTCGCTTATGCCATGACCATCTACATGATCCCCTCTAATAATTCAACCTAGAATTTTAGATATTTGAATGTAGAAATCACATTTTGTAACATCCATTAAACTTTGTTTCTAGGGCAAAATCGTCATTCAACAACATAAGGGAAAAGCCATAATTTAATCCTTAGATTTTCAAGTATTTCCTTGAAAACAAATTTCGATATTCTAACAATCAAAACAATATATCATGTGCTTAAATCAGAAAACTAATAGTTATTGCTAAATGAAAATTTAATTGTTAATACGCATTCCTAGCATATATATATATATATATATATATATAAAATATTTATATAATCTTGTCATTGTGGCTAGGGTTTTGTAAACAGTTACGTAAAAAAGTACAATTTTTTTGTCACTGGAATTATTATCGGGGCAGTTTGTGAGAAAACTCAATATTGTCACAACTCATACTTAATTAATTAGCATCTACGTGTGTGTTCATGTGTTTATTTAATTTTTAATTGGAAATTTTTTTTAAAAAAATTACAGGAAGCTATAATCAATTTTTCATATTTATCATCTATCTAAATAGTCTAAAACCTTCCATAAACAAAATAGTGAATAGTCTAATTAGCCTCTACATGTGGAGAAATTATACCGTCTTCATGGTGGACCACGTCATTTGTTCACCATTCCAGTAAAAGACTCTCACCTATTTAAAATTGCTGAATTAGTATTTAGTTTTTATTTAAAACTCCACAATTTTAAACAAGTGGGAGTCTTTTACTGGAATGGTGGACCACATCACTTGTTTACCATAAGGACCTTATAATTTCTCCTACATGTGTGTTTATGTGTTTATTTAATTTTTAATTGGAAAATTTTTTAAAAAAATTACAGGAAACTATAATCAATTTTTCATATTTATCATCTATCTAAATAGTCTAAAACTTTCCATAAACAAAATAATGAATAGTCTAAAACTAACTAAAAGTATAATTTTTTTTTTTTTAATGAGAAAAATACAAATTCAGATCCTCTAGATTTCCTAAGGTACTCTAACAATAGATTTTCTTAAATCCTAACCACTCTTTTATGATTTAAAGGTCCAGATTTTTCCATGTTAGCATTTCACTAACAGTACTCTTAAAATAATAAAATAATGTTACAAACAAAATAATTAAGATTTTTGTTAGTAGAATGCTAACATGGTAAAATCCAGACTATTAAATCATTAAAGAATGGTTAAGATTTAAAGAAATCTATTTGGTAGAGTATCTTGAAAAATCTAGAGGATCTGAATCCGAAAAATACACGTAATTATAAAAAGTTATTTTAGTATAAAAATTGGGAGATAAGGGAAATTAAATATATATATATATGTGTGTGTGTGGTGTGACCTACATTTTAGGTGTTTAAAATTTATTATTTTCTTTATTTAATCCTATGGTTTAAAGTTTTTTGAGCTTATCATAATTAATATTTGAGTGCATTTTAGACCATCTAAAAAGTGGACATTAACAATGTGTTTTCTCCGAATAATTATAGTATAAAATTATACATAATTGAAGATTCCAATAGCGGCAAAGTGGATAGAAGACAGATTCAAGTATCAAAAAGATTGGATTGTGGATTTCCTCCCTCCACAACACCCCCCCCCCCCCCCCCCCCCCCCCCCCCAAAAAAAAAAAAAAGAGATAGATTGCACTGTGAGTCAGAGTTGAATGATGATTCCTCTCGAATCAGTCAACCTTTGCTTTTTTATATGTAGGAATCATTTTACACTTTTACAAGACAGGTTTTTTATGTCACATTTTAATAGAATTATTAAAAGACGATTCCACAATAAAAGTGACCGAAATTTTCTTAAAAAATAAAGGGATATCTGAATTCAAAGAGCCCTACCACACGACTTAATTATATAAGAGGATTCCTTAAATTAACTACATGATTTTACGGGAAAAGATAACTTGAATAGAAGCAGAAAATTCGGCAGCAATATGAGCTATTGAGTTTAACAGTCTCCTAACCTTGGGACACGCTAATCTGTGTAACAAAACTTTGTGACTTCCTTTTTATAGCTTTATGTTAATATAGTACTCGTTTATGACCAAAAAAAAAAACTATTTTCTCATTACAATCCACTATATGAAAACTCAAATCTTGTTTAGATCATTTAAATAATCATGTGATTTCATACATATGGATGATTCTTTTGATTGTTACAAAATAGGTCGGAGGAAATTCTTTCTAATTAATTTAGAGCAAAACTTTGTACAATATAAAAAGACCATGGAATTTTGACAAACTACACGTCCTTTCTTGATGAAGCAAAACATGATTTGGTAGAAAATTTTCTCCAACTTTTTGTTTTTCGCGAAAGATTTTTGTTGTAATTGACCACAACGTGTTAGAGATAACTTTTATTATATAGTATATAATATCATATTAATCGATCATGACAATAGCTTATATAATACTAATTTCACTGGGAATACTATCACAACAATAATAAATGATTAATAGTGTACCCAAAAAAAAATAGTGTAAACACTCGGTGTAATTTTTTTATTATTCAACACTTGGTGTAATTAACTACAGTTTTTATATTCTAATTTTATTATATAGTATATTGGAGACTGATAAGAGTATTCCCTAATATCTATTTGTTTATTTAGGAACAACTTTTTCTTGCTCTGGGGCTTACACGTATCTCTCTAATAAAGACGAAAGAATCCACATCAACCTTCGTTGCCTTTTGAGATACGGAGGGTTGCTTTTGTTCCTATAAAAACCCAATTCGATCTAGTTCAAACTGTGAAACATAAAAAGAAAAAGAGAGCTTGATGAAGCAAAACATGTTTTGGGGAAACACTCAATCAAACTTTGTAAAGATGGCTGTGATTCTCGCATTGTTACTTTTTAACATCAAGCCTCTTGAAGCTGCAAGGCGTTTGGACGTGAAGATGTCAAAACTTGGGACAATGACGATGTCAGTTTCACATTATCGAGAACCAACACCACCTTCTTCTTCTAATCCAGGCACTTACATACCCGGACCCCATACTGGAGGTTCAGGTTGCCATAATTAAAAGAAGAAGACGGAGCTTTAGGCTTTTGGTGTGGTCTTGAGTGGAGTTGCTATATTCACGTCTACTCTTCAATGCTAAGAATAAAATTGTTATGTAGTAAGAAAAGAGGAAATATCCCTACTTGCCAAATGTTTCCCTTATGCTGTAGTTGCGGATTATATTTTATTATCTAGATCGGATGAAATAAATTAAAAGTTCTCTGGTTAATAATACAAATGTTATTGGGCATATTATATATGACTTAAAAGTTATCATGATTTTGAGTGAAATTTGGTGTGTACTTTTGTGTTAGAATCATATTTCTACTTTCTTGTCTTTGCGTTTCTTTCTCAAAAAACAAAAACGAAAAGAAGGTTATTGTGCATGTATTGGCAAGAGCATGAGCCCAGGGATCTAGATCTGATATTAGAATGATTTTTTTTAAATGATTGAGATTGAAGGTTAAAAATTCACTTTTAATCTCAACTCTCAAATCATAAAATTTTTTACCTTCAACTCTTTAATTTTTTCACTTTTAGAAGTTTTACATCTCTCATCACCATCATAATTGTGCCATGCAATAACTGCATGAGATCCAAATCTAGAGTGAAGGGTTATTTGACTACATACTTAAGCATATAAAAAAATATTAAAAAAATAAAAGGAAAAAAAAAAAGAAAAAGAAAAAAGAAAGGGTTATGTCGTGATGATATATATTTCTGCGCCTTTTATGAAATGTTAAAAATCCAAAGACATTGTATACTTCTTTTAAGTGAATATTATATCCTAAATATAATATTTTAACTCTTTCGCAGAAGTTACATAAAACTAAAGGCAAATTTAGTACATTGAGTTAGTGATAATATGAAAATAACGATTAGCATTTTAAGAAACATAAAAAGTTAGAATGGAATAACTAATCTAGTAACCACTATACAAAAATTTTGACCAAAAAAAAAAAAAATTAGAAGTAAAGTTGGTAAAGAGAGATTTACATGAGAATTGAACTGTTGTTCTTGAAAATGAGGAGTGTTTCTAATCAAGTTAAAAATTATTTAAAAAAAATATATAGATAAACATTGTCCTTTGTTCACCATATCAAAATAATAAACATATAAAGAAAAAACATACATGTAATTTTTTACCTCAAAAAGAGTTTTTATTTTTATTTTTACATATCTGATACATAGATAGATATGACCCCTGAACCATTTATAGATGCTACTTGTTCAAAGAACCCTACAATATGTAGAAATTTAACAAAGATTCAAAGTCAAATAATGTATTTAGAATACATTAACATTAAATAATTAAATTAAAATCTATTCATATCTAAGAATGCACCAGCTGTGTGGACAACGGTTTAAGAGATACACACATATATATATATATATATATATATATATGGAGGGAATAGAACATTTGACTATTTGGGGCAAGAACAAGGAACTTTCATGAAAAAGCTAGTTACTTGGAGTGTTTAAGAGAAAATTAAATGAAAAGAGTACAAAAGTTGTGCAAAAGTGAAAGAATCAAGGCTCGAGGGCATAGAATCCATACATGTAGAGGAAAATTATACCTGGGTTTGAGTCTTAACTCTTGAGGCAAAAACAACACTTCGACACACATTAAAGAAATTGCATTAGTTAATGCAAATTTTCCTTCTATTTTGCACAAAAAGCTACTTTTTTTTATTTTACACACTCATTTTTACAAAACATCTACATCAGTTTATCTATTCTACACATTTATTTAATAAAATATTCACTTTTTTACAATTTTTTTATTACTCTCCCTCACCGACCCTCTCTCTCACAAACCAACACTCTCTCACAGACCCAAACCCAACACGCAAAGAAAATTAACAGTTGTTTTCGTCGGCGTGTGAGCTTTGTTGTTTTCATCGGCATCCGGTTCCGGCGGTTCGGTGATCAAAATGGCTTGCTTCTTGGATCGGTCTTCTTATGCTCATCTTAGCACTGAAGATCCAGGTCCTTCAAGCCCTTTTTGTTGTTAATTTTCTTTATTTCTTGTTTGGTTGGTGAGAAAGTGGTGGAAAAGACTAGAAATAGAAGGAAAGACGATTGGCAACCAAAGATTTGTTGATTTCTCTATGTTTGATTAATTTTCTTTATTTCTTTTTTTCTCTGTGTTTTACTCAACAACCAAACAAATCCTGTGTAATACTAATTTCTTGTTTTACTTGATTTTGAAAGAAAGTTTTTGATGTGGTGTTCTCTATTGATGCATGGTGTGGCGTTCTCTGATGATTGACGGCAATGAGAGTGAGGTGAGAGTGAGAGCAACCAGAGAGACAGAGAGCAGGAGAGAGAAAAAACTAATAAAATAATAAATGCAAGTGTTATAGTAACCATGCATATATACACGGTTACTGTAGCAATTGTGCATAAATGCACAATTTTACACCTACTGATGTGGGTGTTTTTTTGCTCAAAGTGTGCAAAATGTTTTTTTTGCTCATTTGACACATTTTGAGCAAAAAAAACTCACATCAATGGGTGTAGCAATTGTGCATAAATGCACAATTTTACACCCACTGATGTGGGTGTTTTTTTGCTCAAAATGTGTAAAATGAACACTTTTTTCCATTTTGCACAATTTTGCATCAACTGATGCAATTGCTCTTACCCACACATATTTTGACATAATTTGCATATTTGTCATCGTGTGATTGGATTTCATGACTTACACATGGGGACCACCACTAATATTTATAAAAATTAATCCACTCACCACTTGATATGTATACTAATAATTATGACTTATGAGACAAAGTGTGTGCATGTATGCATTTCTAGACTTTTTGTAAAAACAAAGAAGTTACATGAAAAAGTTATAGTTAGCAGTGGGGAGAGATATACATTTGATTAAAGTATGGAAGTTTTTTTTTTTGGGTAAATAATGAAAAAACTTTCTTTAAAAAGAGAGGAAAAATATCATAAATAGGTATTTTTAGGGGAAAGTAGGTAAACAAAGTTCCTAGTTTTATACTTGAGACACATTAAACTACATGCTTTTAAATGAAATATTTTAAATCTCACACTTTCATAAATAGAACACTTTAAATCTTACATCAGGTCATGTAAAATTGTGTAAAAATATATGGTTATTACAATAATCATGTAAATTTACATTGACGCCATCCATTTTACATTTTTTATTCTTTATGTATTCCAAGGAAGAAGGAAGAAAGTGGATAGTAATTATTGTATAGAAAAAATCAAGAAAAATTAATATTATAATAAAATATAATGTAAAATAAATAATATGATCAATGAGCGGTATTTTGAAAAGTGAGAATGTAAAATAGAAAAAGTAGATTTTTTATACTTAAATGAATATGAATTTTTGCACAAGCTGATGCAAATGATGCAAATGCTAGCTCTAAGCTACTAAGACAAATTTCTTGGCCTGGTTTCTATGAACTTCAGCTGAATATGTTGCATTTTGTTGAACGCCAAAACTATTCCAAATAAGCTTATAGACAACCCCTTTCTGACATATAGTTGGCTTAAATTAGAAAGTTTCAATGGTTTACACTATTACACAGACCAATTTCCGTTATTTTGGGCTCAAAATGAGACTTTGAGATATCCAAATCAAAACCAAAATCTTAGAGGCACTCTTCCAGTGGCTTGGATTGTCTCTTATATGGGCTTACCTGTAGAAAATGGTTCACCATCCGTTCATGCAGTTTAAAAAGTTCAAATTCCTAGGATCCATTTAGATACATTTTATTTTGTTGAAAACTGAAAATAATAAAAAAAATTACTGTTAATTGACTAGGTACTATTCATTTACCTAATTGCACTGTTCATGTCCAATGAACAGTGCAATAGGCGCTGGTAAAAAAAAAAAAAAGGCTAAAAATGCAAAACCCTGAACGCATTTCAGCTATCCAAACCGCACCCTAATGACTTCTCGGGAATTCAAAACTGTACTGAAAGTTTTTTAAGAACAAGTATGGATTTTTGTTTAAATGTAAATTGTACATTTTAAGTTTGATTGAATATCATTTTAGGTTTTTAACTTTATTTTTTTTCAATTGAGTCATTTAAGTTTTAATTTTATTCAATTTAAGGTTTCCATCCAATTCCGTTAAAAAATTTCCGTTAAGTAATGAATTAATGAATTTTTTCTTTAAAAAAATTATCACATAAAAAATCTATAAAATAATTTTATTAATTTTATAGATTTTTTTTTTTTTCATGTGAGGAAAGATATATATATATTTAAATGAAATTGGATGGAAGATTTGAATTGAATAAATTTGAAATTTAGAGGACTTAGTTGAACGAAAGTAATATTAAAGGCTTGAAATTATTTCAATGCAAACTTAAAAGAGTGAAATTTGCATTTTAACCTCTATATATATATATATATATATATATTTTTTTTTTTTTTTTATAGTAGCCACACAAATGTGTTACTTTCCATATTATTCTTGTCTCACGGATTTGATTAAGAACCACAAAAGGCCAAGACATGAGGTTGAATTTTTATTCTTTAATTAAAGATGTTTATGAATTTTCATTATATAGTACAACCGATGTTTTTTTTTTTTTTTTTTTTTTTTTTTTGCTGAATTAGCACAACCGATGTTTACCACTTTATGCCGCTGTCTTGGTTCATATCCTTTCATACAAAACACATGATGAAGAGATCTAGATAGTGTTCTGGGATAAATATATATAGCCCAAACAATAGGCCAGCAAAATTAAATCTTCGTATTCGGGCTAATAAAGTAGTTTGAGGCCCAATTACTCAAGGCTAGACAAAATAAAGTTGTTTAAGGTCCAATTACTCAAGGCTAGACAAAATGGTTTTAATTTATCAAGCTTGAAAATACATGAATAGAATTTATAGTGGACCTGACTACACTTGGTGCAATATGCAAGAAGGGGCTGGAAGAATTTATCTAAGGCTAGACAGAGCTTTAGCCACGTGTGAGTGGATAGAGAATTTCGGCGAAGTTAAAGTCCATCACCTGGTTGACTCTACTTCTGACCATTGTGCTCTTTTCATCTCTAACTCCCAGATTATTAAAAGACCCAGATCACGACGTTTCCATTTTGAGGCATTTTGGACAAAGAAAGAGGACTGCAGAGGAATCATTGAATCGGTGTGGGGCTCTACCAGTGATATGAACACTCCTGAGGGTATGGCTTCTGGGCTAAAGCTTTGTGCTTCGGAGCTGGCTTCTTGGAATTCCTCTACCCTTGGGCAAATTCCAAAGCTAATCCAGGAGAAAAGGAAAATGCTATCCAATTTGACTGAGCAAGACAAAGAGGGTTTTCTTGGGATGGAAATTAACAGTGTTAGGAGAGAGCTTAATGGGCTCTTGGATGATGAAGAATTTTTTTGGGGGCAACGTTCCAAGGTTCACTGGCTAAAAGAGGGGGACAGAAATACAAAATTCTTTCATGCCCGGGCATCAGAAAGAAGGAAGCAAAACACGATCTCCGGAGTCTGGGATAAGTTTGGGCGGTGGTGTGAAGACAGGGACAGCATTGCCAACGCTGCAGTCACCTACTTTGAAGACATCTACTCCACTTCTAATCCGAGTATGGTTGATGAGGTTACAGCAGCAATTCCCACCATGATAACTGAGGAGATGAACATGGAGCTGTCTAGATGCTTCACCAGAGAAGAGATTGTGACTGCCCTCAAACAGATCCACCCCACAAAATCTCCAGGGCCAGATGGTATGTCCGCTATCTTCTTTCAAAAATATTGGGATATTGTTGGTTCTAATGTTTCAAACATGATCTTAAATGTTCTTAATTATGGCATGTCATTAGATGTTATCAACAAAACCAATATTGTCCTCATCCCTAAAACAAGCAACCCTACAAGAATGACTGACTTCAGGCCTATCAGTCTTTGTAATGTAATTTACAAGCTCATCTCTAAAACTTTAGCTAATCGCCTTAAAGCTTTTCTTCCTCTTATTATTACTGAAAACCAAAGTGCATTTACTGCAGACAGACTCATTTTTGATAATGTCCTTATTGCTTATGAGTTAATGCATTACCTAAAGCATAAAAAAGAGGGGAAAGACTGCTTTATGGCAACAAAACTTGATATGAGCAAAGCCTTTGATAGGGTTGAATGGGGTTTTATAGAAAGGGTCATGAGGAAAATGGGGTTCAATGAGGGGTGGATTAGTTTAATTATGAGATGTATTTCCTCCGTCTCCTATTCTGTTATTATCAATGGTGAATCTTTTGGTAATATTGTCCCCACTAGAGGGCTAAGACAAGGTGACCCCCTCTCACCCTATCTTTTTCTTCTATGTGCCGAAGGTCTCTCGGCTCTCCTCCATGATGCAGCTAGAAACCAGCTTTTGAATGGCATATCTTTATGTAGAGGATGCCCTAGGATCACTCATCTTTTCTTTGCCGACGACAGCCTCCTCTTCTGTAAAGCTAACAGGGAAGAATGTGTGAAGCTTAAGGAGATTCTTGAGAAATATGAGGCAGCCTCTGGGCAGAAGGTCAACTCAGATAAATCCTCTATTTTCTTCAGCCAAAACACAACCCCGGAACTTAAGGAGGCAATCTTTAACATCCTAGGGCCTATGCAAGATTCAAGGCACAATAAATATTTGGGTCTCCCTTCCATCATAGGCAGATCCAAAAAGCAAGTCTTTGCAGAGATTAAAGAGAGAGTGGGGTTGAATTTGGCGGGTTGGAAGGGCAAGTTGCTCTCTTCGGGTGGAAAGGAAATTCTCATCAAAGCGGTAGCCCAAGCTATCCCCACCTACACAATGAGCTGCTTCCTTCTTCCAAAAAGCCTCTGTGATGAGCTTGAAAAAATGATGAGGAACTTTTGGTGGGGGCAGAAAAACCAAGAGTCGAAAGTCGCCTGGATTAGCTGGAGAAAGATGTGTAAGCCAAAATCTCTTGGAGGTTTAGGGTTCCGAAACCTTCACGCTTTCAATCTTGCCCTTCTTGCTAAGCAAGCTTGGAGAATTCTCACAAATCCTAGCTCTCTTGCAGCTCGTATTCTCAAGGCAAAATACTTTCCCTATGGAGATGTGCTTAATGCTAGCTTGGGCAGCAACCCCTCCTACACATGGAGGAGTATCCATAATAGCCTTGGAGTTCTTAAAAGTGGCACTCGATGGAGAGTTGGGAATGGCCGGAGGATTCATATTTGGGAGGACAAGTGGCTTCCATCCCCCTCGACATACAAAATCATTACTCCCCCGCGAATCACTGAAGACTACCCCATGGTTTCCTCTCTTATTGACCCGGATACTAGATGGTGGAAAATTGATTCTATTAGAGCTCTCTTCCTTCCGGTAGATGCAGAAGCTATTCTCAAGATTCCCTTGAGCTTCAATCTGCCTGAGGACAGAATCATTTGGATAGGAAATAAAAAAGGAGAGTTTTCTGTTAAAAGTGCCTACTATGTTGCTGTTAATCTCCTTGAATCAGCTGAGATGGTGGAATGCTCTTCGGGGGACCCCTTTTTGCCTCTATGGAAGAAGCTTTGGAAGCTTGATCTCCCTGAAAAAGTAAAAATTTTCGCTTGGAGAGCTTGCTTAAATGGCCTTCCAACCATGATTAATATGCACATGAGAGGCCTGAATGCCAACTTATACTGTCCGGCCTGTGATGAAGAGGTTGAATGCTTAAATCATTGCCTTGTCACTTGTGACTTTGCCCTATCTGTTTGGGCCCTTTGGCAAGACTGTCCGCTTAGTTTGCTGCTGGAAACCCGTGACGTTAAGGCCCTTGCTCTTCATTTTCTTGCTAATTCTCCTCCTCGGCACCTGCTGATTTTCTTTGCCATTTCCTGGGCAATTTGGCATAATAGGAACCTGCGTGTTCATGAAGAAGTTTGTCTTTCGCCCCTCCAAACTTGGGAGATGGCTCAAAGATTGATTGATGACTACCACGGCGCCATTAAAATGGATTTTCCCCCTATACAGCCCACTATTAGGGGCTGGTCTGCCCCTCCTCCTGGTGTGTTCAAGGTAAATGTGGATGGGGCATGCTCTATAGATCCTGTGGGGAGTTCAGGGGTTGGTGTTGTTATTAGGGATGAATCCGGCATGGTTATTGCAGCTCTCTGTAAGCTGCTGCCTTCTCATTTCCCTGCTGATTGGACGGAGCTATTTGCTATTGAGCAAGGCCTTTTGTTGGCGCAAGAAATGGACCTCCCACAAATCATGTTGGAATCAGATGCTCTTTCAGCAATCCTTGCTATTAATCATGGTAACTTTGAAGGTGAAGCTGGTCATTTAGTGGAAGGCATTCTGCAGTCCAAAGCTTTGTTCTCTTGCTGCTCTTTCTCCTTCTTGAAAAGGGACTACAACATGGTTGCTCACAAGCTGGCTCAATTTGCTAAGTCTAATCTTTGTTCTCATGTATGGAAAGGTGTTATCCCACCTTTTGTTTCTCATTTGATTGTTTCTGATCTAGAGCCTCATGCTGATGGCTCTCTGTTGTAGCCCTTTTCTTGTTTAATGAAATTATTTTCCTCTCAAAAAAAAAAAAAAAAAAGAATTAAGACCACTCGCTAGACCAAAAAAAGGAGGCAAGATAGATACAAAATCTCGAAGCCCAAACTTATATCAATATATATAGAATCTAACACACCACATTTTTTTTTTACCAAAAAAAAACACACACACACCACATTTGATTATGTACGTAATTATTACAATACTATCAAAATACTATTGTCTTATGGAGTGAGAAGTAAGACCTATCAATCCGTAATCAATATTCAACTCAATGAAAATCAAATCAGAATATTGGTCATGAGTTTAATTTAATGTTATTCCATAAGCCATTGCATTCTATACAGTCTATAAAATAGTAATTCATCTATTAATGAAAAGATTCAATCCATTAAATTCGTATTAACTAAAAATCAACTGTTCACATCTGTAATCACCCCTCTCGTAACTAAACCTATGAAAATTCCTACTTATTCAACCTAGCAGAAATAACGACTAAAACGCTATTGCTTAAGAGCACACTCAAAATTTATATCAAAACTTATAATTCAAAGTAATAGTCTATTCAAAGCCATTGCCTAATGTGAAATCATTTGTTGTTGATGCCACTTTCGTTTGACACCATGCCTTTGGAGAAAGAACAAGGCAAACCAATGAATAAACAAATAATTAAATTAAAATATCGTTTTAAACCCTAACATCAAATGGCAATTAGACCATGTGGACACAAAATTGAAGGAAAGAAAAATTGTTGCGCGGCAGTGTGTAGCTTGAATTTCCAACCCACAAGTCGGTCAGGTCGACCGAATACAGCAAGTAGTATGATTTCCTTTTTTGCAGACCTAACATTTGGCACTTCAATTCTATGTGTGCGTGTATATATATATATATATATATATATATATTAGCTTACCGTGTGGCACTTTTATCTCCTGCTGGCTGCTACCACAAAAGGATGAATCATGAAATGTCGGGTAAATACATGAGAAAGAATACTTTGGAAGTTTGAATAGTCAGTCAAATCAAGACCACTCTCTAGACAAAGAATGAAACCAGATAGATACAAAATCCTAGAGCCCAAACTTCATCATTTGGTCCAATCCTGCGTGAAAAACCAAGTGAAAAAGTGTAGGAATTGTGGTTTCGAGGCAATAAAGGGGGTTTTTTTTTTTTTTTTTAATCACCAATTTTGGGCTCCATTGGAGGACTTGCAAATGGTTTGAACTTTGGAGTGCTTACAAGGTCATGAAATAATAATATAAATTGTGTATAGAATTTTTTAAATATATATTATAAATAATTTGATAGTTAATATAATAGGAGAGGAGGACTTAAATCCTAATTATATTTTCAATGCTACTAAGTTTAAGGCTCTTGGGCTATGTTTGGAAGTTGAATAATCATAAAAGACTCGTTAACTTGTTAAATAAACATATGCACCCAAAATCTTAAATTTACACTTAATACTAATTTAATCACAATCATTACTTGTTGCCCAAACTCTCAAATTTACAAGATTCAGAAGCTGACATTTACCTAATAGAAACAAAATCCAATCAAACGGATTAACAAACCTGCCTCGGTTCAGCAAAAAAAAAAAAAAAAAAAAAAAAGGATAAAAGAAACCTACCTCGTATAATTTTAGTAAAATTATAAATTTTGAGTCAAATTTTAAGGTTAATTTACAAATTACACTCTCTAACTTTGTCAAAAAAAATTCTGAATCCTTCTTTTGTGGTTACCCTAGAGTTGCTTGTAGCTAGGAGATCAATGCAATTTATGCAAGAGAATGATCTCCATTAGTCCATCTTTGAAGATGATTCTGAGATCATTATAAATTCTCTACAACATGGTGAGATGTTTCACTTTTCTTTTGGTCATTTAGTAAAAGATATTTTGTCTTATGTTAGCTCTTTTCAAAACTTTTTCTTCTACTGCGCACTCTTGATACGATGGTCACTCTACAAGTATAAATGCTTGTGAGGTGTGGAGAGGCAAGAGCCGGGGTTCAAGTTTCCAGGAAGGAGCTACACACACATATATACTTAGATTAGGGAGCTTCACACACTTGCATAAATTTTTCCTTCTCTTATACGTTTAAGCAAGGCAATGCAGTAAAACATACTTTAGCTTGGAAAGCAAGATTTTCCTTCCTATTGTTAGTTTGGATAAAACATATTCCTCCCGACATAAATAATGTTGTGCTTGCTAATTTACCAGTTATTCAATGATACCCTGATTCTAAATTTTAAATTAAAAAAAAAAATTGATCAAAATTCAAATTGTAATTTAACCTAATCTTAATTACTACTTTCATTAAAATATTTTTGATGTTTTAAAAGTAAAAATAAATCAGCATATTAACAATTACTAAATAAATTGTTTATTACTTTACCGATTGCTGATCTATTTTCTGATACTTTCTAAGCTTTAATTCTTAAATCCTTTTCCTCTCAAAAACAAAATCTTAAATCCTTCCAAGCTTGTGAGGAATAGTTTCTCTGATTTACCTTTGCATCCCAAAAAATTTCTTTGAACAGCGTGTCTATAATGTTGCATAGAGAATATAGCGGTGCTATAATTGATATCATTTGGACAGGTAAAGCTGAGAGAACAGATTGTAAATTTGTAATCAAATACGTTTTCCATTGTCAATACCCTAAATTTTTTTTTCTCCTGAGAAACTGTAATCAAAGGTCAAAGAAATACTAATACTAATTATAAAGGGTATAGACTTTTATTCCCCCCCCCCCCCCCCCCCCCCAAAAAAAAAATCAATCAATCAGAAATTCATTCAACGAAAAACACACACAAAACAATTCATGTTGAAAAAAGTAGAATAAAATTGTAGTTGAATATTTTGGCTAATTGACTGAATAGAATTAATATAGGCATAAATTAAGTGTTTAATTTGATTAAAAAAAAAAAAGGGTTGATGGGAGGAGAAGTCTTCCAAAAAAGACAACCAAATCCTCTCTTGAAATTAGGATATTAAAAGCACTCATAGCAGTGGTGTTAAAAAGCTATATTGGTATATTTTAGCTCCCCATATACAAAAAACAAGCCCCAGCAGTGGAGCTATAGTCATTTTTTTTAGCTGATTCACTACAGTGCACATCTATAAATAGATGTGCACTGTAGCTGTGAGCAAAAAAAATATATAATTTTTTATTCTGCCAACTCCTTTTTTTATTCATTCTTTCACACCGTCCCTCTCTCATCTCTCTCTGAACTCATCGCTCTCTCATTCATTCTCTGAACTCATCGCTCTCTCATTAACTCTCCGGTCTTTCAAGCTCGTCAACGTTGCCGACCCCTGAAGCTCGACTCATCCTCATCTTTGAACTCATCTCTCTCATTCACTCTCCGGTCTCTCAAGCTTGTCAACGTCGCCGACCCATAAAGCTCGACTCATCCTCATCTCTGAACTCATCTCTGAACTCATCTCTGAACTCAGCTCTCTCATTCACTCTCCGGTCTCTCAAACTCATCAACGTCGCCGACCCATGAAGCTGGACGTCACCGAAGCTCCCTCATTCACCGCCGCCGATCATCCTCAGACCCACACCGCCGATCCCTCTTAGCTGTGATTGAATTTTTTTTTTTTAAATTTTTTTTATGTATTCTCATATGGGTTTGGTGGTTGTGGTGGTGGTGGTTGATTTTGGCTAGGGTAGTGGTGGTGGATGATTTTGACAGTGGGTTTGTTAATTTTGGTTGTGGTGGTGGTAGATAATTTTGGCTTTGGCAGTGGGTTTTGTGGATTTTAGCTATGAGTTTAGTGGTTTATGGTTGTGGTTGTGGTTGTTATGGCTGGTGTTTTGTGGTGACCGGTGGTGATGGGGTTGTGATTGTGGTTGTGGTTTTGTTTTTTGTTTTGTTTTTTTTCCAATGTTGTGTTGTGGTTGCGGAAGTAGAGTGGTGGTTGTGGCCGGTGGTGGTGGTTGTGAGTGTAGTTGTGGCTGGAGCTGATGGTAGAGGTAGTAGTGGTTGGTGCACTGAATGTTTTTGTTTTGGTAGTGGGATATATTATTTTATTGTAAGAGGTATATTATTTTATTGTGATGTTTATATTATTTTATTATATCAAAAGCTAAAATAGATCCACTGCTGTAGCATATGTGTAGGTAAAATAGATAAAGTAACTTTTATTGGTGTCAAATAGCTAAAATTATAGATCCACTGCAGTGGATGCTCTAACAAGGAAATATCGTGCGGTGCGTGGGGGTAGGAGAAAGTAAATGCTGTTTCAGGAACTCCAACTCAAAGTCATAAAGGTATGAATGATGACGTGGCATATTAATATTGGTCAATTTTTATCAAAAAGAAGCCCTTCTGCTTCTAGAATGCCACTAAAAAGATTGCGGATGGTGTTTGATTGTCTGTCCTTTTGTGTTATATCACGTACCCAAGTCGGCTCTGTGTTCTAGTATATATAGAAGGCTCAGGGCATTCACATAAACTCTTTTATAATGGTGTAAAATACATATTTTGTTCAATTTTACACCTTTTAAGCAAAAAAAACATCCACATCAGTAGGTGTAAAAATGTGTAAAATATACACAGTCGATGTAAATGAACAGTAAACCGTGTATATTTACATGGTTACTATTCATGTTTTGCCAATTTTTTTATTCTTTTTTTCTCTCTCCTCTATCAAACTGCAACAAACTAGCACGGGGAAGAAGGCACCAACACCACCACCAAACCCAACGCCACCACCAAACACCGCAACCTAGCACAGAGAATTAACCCAAAATCAACAAAAAAAATTAACCCAAAATCAACACCGCCTAACCACCACTCAATCACCACCACCACAACCCATCCAGACCCATGATATTCCAATCACAAAATCAACCAAAAACAAAGAAAAATCAAACCAAAAATCAAACCTTCAATGGAAAACTCAACAACTTAGAACCCAAAATCAAACTTTCAACAAAAAACCCATCAACCCAAACCCAAACTCAAATCAAGGCCGCTGTCACCACTGCCATGGAGAGCTTGATGCTTTCTTTGCTCGTGGAGAGCTTGCTGCTGCCATTAGAGAAGAGAGAAACAAGTGTTGAGCTATGACAAAGGAAAAGATAAAAAAAAAATATAATAATAATAATAATAATAAATAGAACAGACCGTGGGAGAGGAAGTAGAGAAAGGATGTGGCTTGGTGAGATATAAAAGGAAAAAATAAAAGAGAGGGTCAGAGGTGTGGTGGGGGTTAAAAGTGAGGGGAAAGGAAGCTTCCTTACTTGTAAATATATCTAAATATAATTTAATTATAAAAGAATTATGATTGAGATTTTTTTTTTTCAAACAAAGCATGATTTTATTTGGAATTTTATTAAAGTCTATATTAAAATTTTTAATTCAAATCAGTGCCTTTTTCTTTTTAAACTAAAAGCATACTAATAGTAAATAATATATATATATATATATATATATATGTATATATATATATATCTTCAATGCGTTATCCTGAAACGACACATCGAAATATTTTATTGATGGCAGAATGATGGTCGAAAACACTGATCTGTCGGTTGTCGCCGAAGCCATTATTTTGGTGGTCTGGCCACCAATGCTAGCGACACGGTGGGTGGAGACACCGATCTAGCGGCGGTCGCCGGAAACACTATTTCAGAGGTTTGACCATCAGACCTCCACCACAAGTGACTCCATTGGCCAAGCCACCGGTGTTGGTAGTTTACTTAAAATTTAAGTTTAAATTTAAAAAGTATGACAATTAGGGAAAATAATAAAAAAAATTAATGAAGAATGAATATTTTATTAAAATATCTTGTAAAATAGATAAACTGATGTGAGTGTTTTGTAAAAGTGATGGTGTAAAATAGAAAAAGTAGGTTTTTTATGTAAAATAGACGGAATTTTTTAGAAGAGTTGATGTGAATGCTCTAAAGCCAATCTAATGAATATCATTCAACATTGCAACCACAAATTACACATATTTTTTCTTAGGCAGAAATCACATTTTCGTCTCTACATTTTCAGTCGATTTTCACTTTGGTCTCTAGATTTTATTTTTACCACTTTTAGTCTCTATCTTGAAAAACGCTTCCCGTTTTGGTCCCTGCCATTACATCAGAAACGGAAAATGCACGCGTGACAAACGGCAGAATTAAAAAATATTAAAATATCAAAAAAAAAAAAAAAAAAAAAAAGCTCAGGAAGTTGCCTCACCTCACCACTCTCCATGACGTTTTCCTCAATTGCCTCGCCTCGCCTCGGAGTAATTCCGATGTTAGGATCGCTTCCCTTGGCACCGCTATCAATTTTGTTTAGTGTGTCTGATCGGGACTGCTTCCAAGACTTGTTGCCATTGATGATGCAGACTTTGATTGAGGCATTGAATTGCGGTTAGGAGGTCACGGCGCAGGAGGCGCTGGAGTTGTTGATCGAGTTGGCCGGGACAGAGCCGAGGTTTTTACGAAGGCAGTTGGTGGATGTGGTTGGGTCCATGTTGCAAATCTCGGAGGCGAAGAGTTTGGAGGAGAACACTAGACATTTGGCCATTGAGTTTGTGATTACGTTGGCAGAGGCGAGAGAGAGGGCACCTGGTATGATGAGGAAGTTGCCATAATTCATTCAGAGGCTTTTTGTAGTGCTGATGAATATGCTATTAGATGTGGAGGATGATCTTGTGTGGCACAATGCCGAGACTGAGGACGAGGATGTCGGCGAGACTAGTAATTATGCCTTTGGTCAGGAGTGTTTGGACAGGCTGTCGATTTCGTTGGGAGGGAATACCATTGTGCCTGTTGCTTCCGAGCTTTTCCCGGCTTTCTTGGCTGCTCCTGAATGGGAGGAGCTTTTTTTTTTTTTTTTTTTTTATATATATATATTTTAATATTTTTTAAAATTTTTTAATTCTGTCGTTTGCCACGTATGCATTTTCCGTCTTTGATATAACAGCAGGGACCAAAATGGGAAGCGTTTTTCAGGATAGGGACTAAAAGCGGTAAAAATAAAATCTAGGGACCAAAGTGGGAATCGGCTGAAAATGTAGGGACGAAAATGTGATTTCCGCCTTTTTCTTACTAAATGAAGCAAAACATATTTTTGGGAAGCTCTTCTATCTTCAATATTGTAAAGGTGGCGAAGACTAATATTAGGTCAAGTCAGATCGGTTTTACTACCACTTGCAACCCAACTTGATTACAATCAGGTTTACTAGGGAGAAACCCGACCCGACCCAAAAAGTACGGGTCTCGGGTCGGGTCTATCTTTCCTTCTTTTTCTCTTTTTTTTTTTTTTTGTGTGTTTTTCTTCAAATTGTGTGAAGATGAAACTGTGAAAGGCCTAAATAAACATTGAAATAGCCACCACTTCAATGAGCTATTAATGGGGAAAAAATTACTTACCCTATTACTCAAACTTACCATTTAAAAGTTATCATGGTTTAATTTTTATTTTTAAACTTCTATGTTTGAAGAATCTCCACTTTTTATGATAATAAATGTTAATTCCTTTTTTCTTTATCAAGTTAATGCATGTCTGTTTAGGCAATATTTTATTGAAATTATTTTACTAATTTAGTGATTTACATTAATGTGAAAAATTAAATTCAATAATTTATTTATTGCTGTATAGGTTTAATGGTCGTGATTTCTTGATTAGGCAACAAACTTTTTTCAAATTTTTTCCTTGTGTAAATCTTGACCCGCTCCTCATTGAATGAGAAAATAAAATTTACCATTTTTGTTTACATCAGCACTAGGCTTAGTTTGGAAATATATTTTCCAATAAGAAACAAAATCCTTGACATAATTATGATCAAAAAAAAAAAAAAAAGATCCTTGACATAATTAGGACCGAAATAAAATATTTTTTAAACAACAATTTGACTTTCACTATGGAAAATATTATTGTTAGAGTTATTCCTTTTTTGTAAATTCCAATTATTTTATTATCATTTTAACCTTCATTTGGATGGAAAGTATTGTCATTAGAAAATTATTCTACAATAAACTAAATTATGCTAAAAATTATATTTGGAAATATTGCAAGAAAAGACCATTACTATTTAAATAAAAGCAATATATAAAAACAACATTTGAAAGTTTCGGGAAAATGTCAAATAGGTTAGTTTGTATTTAAATATAACTTTTACAATTTCTTGATTAGGCAAAAAAATGTCATTTGGTGAAATGAAGGGAACTGGCTAACTTTGTACATAATTCTAGTCTTATCTAAGAATAGAAGCAAATAGGTTAGTTTGATGCAACATTAGTACATTCCCTCTGCAGTTAATTAAAATGTGGTCATCGTGTGGCAAACACGAAATATTAATAAGCTGTAACGACTTGCTTTGTAAATTAATGTCTTATTTTCTCTCGCTTTAGAAATTTAGTTAATATAAAACATAAGCTTAATCAAATTCAATTTATTTTTATCTCACACATATACAAATATATATTGAAAGTCGTTAAGAGCTTTGTAATTATGTTAAAAATTATATTTGGAAATATTGCAAGAAAAGGGCATTACTATTTACTAGTCAAGGCAGCACGTGCACGTGCTAGCCATGGGAGAAAAAAGTGGTGATTAGGATCAATTTTAGATTTTATTTGTATCACAAAATAAAAATATAAATCATTTGATTTTTAAAATATATAGAGATTTACATTAATCAAAAGAGACATTAATTTTAAGAATTTTGATAATTATATCATAAAAAGTTAATCTCAATCGTATAAGACCGTGACAAATCCCAATCCAATATTTTATTATTTTATTTTGACCTATAACCTACACCTCAATAGTTGCGAATATATTGTAATAACAACAAAATGTCATGACATTTATAGTTGTGTTAGATCTCAGTATAATATTTTATTATTTTATTTTATTTTATTTTGACCCATAAGGAATTGATACATGCGTCACAATATTTTCATAATATCTCTATGTATACATTGTACTTAATTACAATGTAAATTTATATTGTAGACACAAAAAAAAATTGGCAAATTTTGTACACATTTACAAAATTTGTACAATATATACCCTTTTTTGTGCAAATGTGTATAATATTAACCACTTTTGTGTATTTACAATGTAAACTTGCATTGCAAGTACAAAGTAAACATATAAAGATCTTAAAAAAACAAAAAACAAAAACAAAGCTCAAACCAACTGGCATACTTGAAGGGAAAAAAAAAGAAAAAAAAAAAAGAAAAGAAAAAGTGCACCTCACTAATTGAATAAACCAAAAAAACATTATTCATGAGTCTTTGGCTCTTTTTATATAGTTAATAGATATGCCAGCTTACATAAATATTAAAAAAAAAAAAAAAAAAACTTTAGGCACTGTATAAATTAATGTTAAAACGTTGTGAACTTAGCATTTTTTTTATTTGATCTATAAGAAACTGAGATCTCAACAATTGTGAAAATATTGTGATAACAATAAGTGTTGTAACATTTTCTCAAAACATTTATTTTTAGTTGTGATTGGTCACAAACTCATATTTTATTATTTTATTTCGATTGGTAAGAAATTGACACGTCAATAATTGTGAAAATATTGTGAAATTTGTTGTGTCAGTATAACAATATATATACTAGTTTACATAAATATTAAAAAAAAAAAAAAAAAAAACTTTAGGCACTATAGCTACCATGCTAGTTGAATAAACCAAAAACACTACACAATAAGTGTTGTAACATTTTCTCAAAACATTTATTTTTAGTTGTGGTTGGTTACAGTCTCATATTTTATTATTTTATTTCGGCTTGTAAGAAATTGACATGTCAGTAATTGTGAAATTTGTTGTGTCAGTATAAAAATATATATATCAGCTTACATAAATATTAAAAAAAAAAAAAAACTTTAGGCACTGTAGCTACCGTGCCAATTGAATAAGCCAAAAGCACTGCACAATAAGTGTTGTAACATTTTCTCAAAACATTTATGTAGGGACTGAAATTGTATTGATCCCAAAACCGGATTGGGCTCAAACACTAACGGCCCAAACAATAAATTTGTAGAGCGTGAATAGAAGAACTAGATTTATCCCAGAAGAAAAACGATTAAACTTAACGATTCAAGATGGTTTGACCCAAATAAGATTATTAAATTTATCCTTAAAACAAACTAAGTTATTTGTTTCATATGGTTTTCTTCAAGACAGAAATTGTATAAGAATTCCAATCCTCCCTCTCAGTGCATCTTTCCATGTTATATACCGCAATCTTCGAGTCATCCTTACCACACACGTGTAGGTTAGATTCGGGGGATTCCTTCCTGTCCCATCCAATACTTCCTAGAACCATCAACCAGTAACTGTAAGGCTACTTGATCACTGTTCAGACATCACTTCCACATTAATGCGGCCAGATAGTTGGTTGAGAGGCAATTAATGCGGAGGTAGCAACCTTTAAAGATATTTGTCTACCTTTTTTATTCTTATCCCTGGTCCAATGTCCTACCCTTAGTTGTGACGTAATCTCGAAGTAAGTCTGTGATGATAAGGCACTTAGATTAACCTCAGACACAAGTTGCCAAGAAGGTTTCTGTCCTCGGATGTTTATTGGACCCATCTCATATTGTCTCTACTCCTCTCTTAACTTTATTCTACTCATAACCTTATTTGGGCCTCCTCGGATGGTCTAACGTCCTCAAATAGGGCCATAGGCCCAGTTAATACGGCCTTTAACAATACTCCCTAATTAACTGGCCCCCACACTACCCCCTCAAAATCTTGCTTTTTGACTCCTCGGAAGAAAAGGATGATTTTGATGTCCTTATCCCGTCTTGTTTTTAGCTTTACTCCGTATTCCTGACCTCCTACATGGCTTTTAGTATGCTCTAGACACGCTCCTGACGCTTCGGCACCCAAGGCGTGCCAACATTAAATTTTGGCGACGCCCTTGTCTCCCACGTTCAATGGTAAGATGTAAATCGAACGGTGGGGGGCTTTTCTTGTTTTACGAGCGGGAACTTTCCCGCTTGTAACTTCTGAGCCACTATAAATAGTTTTTCAAATCAATTCTCTCTCTTACTTTCAGCAATCACACAATCCTAGAGCTCATACACTGAACCTGTCACTTTCTTTCATTTCCTTGTGCGTCTACAAATACTAGACTCTTGTCCAAGGACCCTCTTTCACACCTGTAAGTCTTCTTAAAACCTTTTTTAGCTTTCATCTTAAACTTGTTAATTTTTCTTCGAAACCCCTTAGGAAAATGGGTAACTTCAAAGATCTGGTTGAATCCGAGGAAGGTATGAGAAGTTTTCGGGCTAAGTATAGGATCCCACCAACAGTGGGCATGAGGTACGCTGCCCAGGGGGAATGGGCTAACGTTAGGAGAACAGGGGAGGTGGTTATTCCCATGATCGCCTTCATAGAAGGGGGGATGACCATTCCCATGGGTACAATTACTAGAAATTACCTTAGGTTTTTTAGGTTATCTCCCATACAATACGCCCCAAACATGTTTAGGGTCCTGGGAAGTATAGAAGCCTTGAATGAGAGAATGGACTTGAACCTGACCCATTATGATGTGAACTAGGTGTACAATCTTCATAATTTGAAGGGGCAGGGATATTACCTCAAATCGAGGTACCCCGCAGTAAGACTAATCCAGTGCCTTCCCACTTCAAACAAAAATTTAAAGGAGGACTTCCTTATTTTCTCTGGAGAATGGCACAATGGCTTGCCTTGCCCAACGGAGGAGGGAGAACCAGGTGGAAGTATAGCCGTGGACTCATGAATTTTGGTTTACATCTTTTCTTTGTTTGTTCTGTGTCTCAATATCCTTGTTTCTCATGAAACTTTCCTTTTATTTCAATGATTTTGTAGATAGGCATTATACCAAACCTAAACTCAACTTAGTCAACAAAGCGAGCTTGGATAGGGTGTTGCGAACCGAAATATACATGAACGAAATTGACGGTCAACTCTGAGCAGCTCATTTGATCCTCGGATACACACCTCTCTCGTTCGCCTTCCAAGCTCCTAAGTACGTAATCCGAGCTCGTGATCCTCGGCTCAGCCATATCAGCGTTGCCTACCAGGGGTTCATTGTTCCAGAGGGTGTTCCACTCCCTAGAGACACTCCCCTCTCCCAGCCATTTTTTGTTGCCAGTCTTTCAGCAGGAGCATCCACATCCCAACCCGTCCTTAGAGAAAAAGAGGACATAAAGGAGGAAGAAAAAGAAGAAGAAGAAAGAAATCTGAAAGAAGTTGTAGATTTGACAGAATCTTCGGACGAGTTCGAAGTTTTCAATCAGACTATACACTCCGAGAACAATCTTGACGAAATGGGTGTACAAAGGAAATCCCAAAGAAGTCTAATGGAGCTGATAAAGAACCAGCCCGGGAAAAGTGCACCAGGGAGACCTGCACAGTCCCAGATTCCTCCTCCTCCCACCAAGTCTCCTTCTCCTGCTCCTCACCAACCTCCTTACCAACCTCCTCAGCCGATCAGAGTTGAAGCCGCTGATTTGAAAAGGCGAAGGGAACAGAAGTGGAAGGACGTGGTAGATACTGGAAAATCCCGTCCGACCCGAGAGGAAGAGGCCCAACGAGCTGCAAAGCAGCAGAAAACCAGTCATACCTTACAGCGAGGCCAGGAAAGGTTGAACACTCAACCTCCTAAGCCACAAGCTTGGCTGCCCGCACCTATGCACGATGGGGAGCCCCTAAGGGATGATGCATCACTTAGGGATTTCAACGATGGCATTGGGTGCCATGTAGCCTCGGCCGTAGAGGAGGCTTTATTGCTTCCAAGGGACATGGCCGAGCTAAAAAATGCAAGGAAGAATGAACTCATCCTTAACAATAAATGATATTTAGGAATGGTATAGTGTCAACTCTTTTCCCCCCCCTTTTTTTTTTTTGCAATTATCATTTACTAATGTGTGTTTTTTATTGACTATGATGATGATCCTTCCCTTTTAGGTTATCCAAAACACTTTTAGACTGGATGAGATGTTCAATAACTGTTACCAACAGTTAGAGGATGAAAGGAAAAAACGGGCGTCTGCCGTACAAACTTTGACCATATCGGAGCATAACCTGGCCGAGGCGAAGAAAAAATTGACTGCTGAGGAGCAAGCTCGTCGTAACGCTGATTCGGCCTTGGAAGGCATACAAAGGCAAGTCGAGGATCAAAGGAAGCGCCTACGCGAAGCAAATGAAGAATTGAAGGCTGCCAGGGAGCAATTAGCAGCCCTTAAAAAGCAGCTGGAGGAAACCCAACGGCTAAAGGATCAAGTTGATAAATCCAAGGAGGAGGCCGAAAAGGCAAAGGTTGAGGCCGAAAAGGCAATGGTTGAGGCTGAAAAGGCAATGGACATGGCCGAACAGAAAGGTTATGACCTTGGGGTAGCTGAGACCGAGGAAAACCTTAAGGCAGAGGTCCCAGTAGTATGCCGCATTTACTGTACCCAAACTTAGGATATAGCCCTTAACTGAGCTGGGGTTAAGGCTTCATCTGAGTTGAGGAAGGCAGAGAATGTGTTTTACCCTCCTGCAATCCGAGCCTCGAATCCTCCTTCCACTCAAGCCGAAGTGACTTCCATAACTGCTGATCCAAATCCAGAAGTATTGCTTCAGGATCCTCCTCCTCCTTCTAGCCAACCAGAACCAGCCAAAGAGACCAGTGTTTCCCAAGAAGCATCCTTGGATAAAGCTGCAGCCGTTCCAGAGGCAGAGGTAGCTTCTCAAGGTTTTCAGCAAGATTTGGCCTCTACAGTCATGCCAGCTGAAGGAGCTTCCAAGGACAAAGAGGGAATAACTACCTCAAAGGCAGACAAACTGGCCAACCAAACTTCCAAGCTTCAAATTAAGCTGAAAAAATAAGCCTTATTTTGTAATTTAATTAGAACTTTTGTAAGGGATTTTGTTTCCATTTGTTTGTTTTTTTTTTTTTTAGACATATCTTAATGAAGCATGCATTTTCACTTTTTTGAATTTGTTTGAGTTGTTGATTATCTCATTTTTGTGTTGTTCATTTTGTCATTTTAGTTTGAATGGTTTCACCTCGATTGTCCTTTGTTTATACAAGAGAAAAAATATAACTTACACACATTAACAGTTGACAGTTAAAAATGGATGATAACCATTAAGACTATAACATCACATAGATATATTTCGGATACATATATATCCATTCTAATAAATTGAAACTTAACGAAGCGTTCAAAAGTTGGATAAAGTTAAGTCTAAAGTACTTCAATTATACATTAAGTGATGCTCACAAGCCTATTAGGATTTATATCTTCACTAGGTAATTAGGAACCCTGTGATCCGAGGATGGTACTTGAGGGTTTGTTATTTTGAAATGCCCATGTTCTTGTGGCACTAACATTTTAATAACAAGAGGCTATATTAGTTTCTATTGAACCCGTTTAAAGTTTCAATAGATGTTATAGGGTATTAATTTTCACTAAGTTTGTGGTCCTAGGAACCTGACATAACTTATTTTCTGTTTAATACTTCAATAGATGTCATAGGGTATTAATTTCCACTAAAGTTGTGGTCCGAGGAACCTGACATAACTTTGTTTCTGTTTAATACTTCAATAGATGTCATAGGGTATTAATTTCCACTAAGTTTGTGGTTCGAGGAACCTGACATAACTTAGTTTCTGTTTAAAACTTCAATAGATGTCATAGGGTATTAATTTCCACTAAGTTTGTGGTCCGAGGAACCTGACATAATTTTGTTTCTGTTTAATACTTCAATAGATATGGAAACACATGATGTATGATTGTCATAAATTAAAAGAAAACTCAAACTAGATTACTTTTATTAATAATAATACCTCTTGAAATTGTTTACATTCCAAGGATGGAGTACAACTTTTTCATCTAGGTCTTCCAGATAATAGGCTCTTATTCCGGCTACTGAAGTAATCCGATAAGGCCCTTCCTAATTAGGCCCCAATTTTCCCCAAGCTGGATTCTTGGTGGTTCCCAGAACTTTCCTAAGCACTAGATCTCCTACAGTTAACGGCCTCAGCTTTACATTAGTATCATAGCCTTGCTTAAGTTTATGCTGGTAGTAAGCCAATCAGACCATTGCATTCTCCCTTCGCTCTTCGATCAAGTCCAAACTTTTCTCCAACAGCTCATCGTTACCGTCCGAGGTAAATGTACTAGTCCTTAACATTGGGAAACCAGTTTCAAGAGGGATGACAGCCTCAGCTCCATATGTCATTGAGAAAGGAGTCTCTCCTGTTGACCGTCAAGGCGTTGTTTAATACGTCCAAAGGACATGTGGCAATTCCTCCACCCATTTTCCTTTCGCATCATCCAGCCTCTTTTTAAGTCCATTGACTATAACTTTGTTGACAGCCTCAGCTTGCCCATTCCCTTGAGGATAGGCCGGAGTGGAATATCTATTCTTTATCCCTAAGTCTGAACAGTATTGCCTGAAGGCTTTACTATCAAATTGAAGGCCATTATCCGAGACAAAGGTGTATGGAGTTCCGAATCGCGTTACAATATTCTTCCAGATAAACCTCTTAACATCTACGTCTCTGATGTTAGCCAAAGGTTCAACTTCGACCCACTTAGTGAAATAATCCGTGCCGACCAACATATACTTTTTGTTTCCTAATACTTCAGGAAAAGGACCTACAATATCTGAACCCCACTGAGCAAAAGGCCAAGGGTTGGAAAGGGGATTAAGAATTCCTCCAGGCTAGTGGATGTTGGGTGCGAATCTTTGACATTGGTCACATTTTCTAACATACTCCTGTGCTTCCTTCTGCATATTTGGCCATCAATATCCTTAAGTAATGGCCCTGTGAGATAGGGACCTTCCCCCCATGTGACTTCCACAAATTCCTTCATGCAGTTCCTTTAGAAGTGACTCTGACATCTCGGGGTGTATACAAAGCAGATACGGCCTAGAAAAAGAGCGTTTGTATAACTTTCTGTTCCCGGATAACCAAAACCGAGGAGCTTTCTTACGTATTTTGTCGGCTTCTATTTTTTCTTCAGGCAAGGTGTCACTTTTAAGGAATTTCAATATGGGGTCCATCCAGCTCAATGCTAGGTTGACTTGATAAACCTGAAGCACGTCCTTCCCTACTGGGGTAGATGTGCACAAATCCTCAACGATTATCACCCGGGGCAAATTCCATGCTGAAGAGGTTACAAGGGTTGCCAAGGAATCGGTGTGGGTATTTTCGCCTCGGGGAATATGTGACAAGTCAAAATATTCAAATTTCGTTTGCACACGCCTAACTTGACTTAAATATTCCTACATTCTTGCATCTCGGGCTTCCAGTTCCCCTTTCACCTGGCCAACTATCAATCTTGAATCCGAGAATACTTCCACTACCTTTCCGCCCATTTTCTAGACCATACTCATTCCTATCAATAAAGCTTCATACTCTGCTTCGTTGTTTGTGACTGAGAATCCCAGCCTCAAAGACTTCTCAATGATGATCTTTTCGGGGGATACTAGAACTAGCCCCACTCCTGCTCCCCGTTGATTTACTGTGCCATCCATATATACTTTCCAGGATGAGACGCCCTGTGTGGAAATCAGGCTAACCGACTTTTCATCCATGTCATGTTGCTTCATCTCATCTTCTTTTGGGAGCTCGGTGAACTCGGCTACTAAATCGGCGAGGACCTAGCCTTTCATGGAGGTGCGGGGCATGTATTTGATGTCGAAAGCCCCTAGGATCGTGCCCCACTTAGCAATCCTCCTCATATAATCTGTGCTTCTAAGTATGGACTTGAGTGGTAGCTGAGTTAGGACTACTACGGTGTGCACTTGAAAGTAATGCGGGAGCTTGCGAGTTGCATGGACTATTGCCAAGATGGCCTTTTCTAGCGATAAGTATCGCACCTCGGCTTCATGAAGTGACTTACTTACATAATAAACTGGCCTTTGAACGCCACTGTCCTCTCGTATTAAGACAAAACTAACTGCATGAGAGGCAACTGCCAGGTATACAAACAGGACTTCGTCCACCTTAGGGCTAAACATGATAGGCGGCCGAGATAGGTACTATTTCAGCTGCTGAAATGCTACAGCGCATTCCTTGGTCCACTTAAATCCTTTCCATTTATGCAGTAAACGGAAGAAGGGTTTACACCTATTCGCTGACCTGGAGATAAATCGGTTCAAAGCAGCAGTCATTCCTGTTAGTTCCTGCACCTCTTTCGGATTCCGAGATGCTTGTAAATCGTTAATGGCCTTAATCTGGTCTGGGTTCACCTCAATTCCCCTATGAATCACCATGTACCCCAAGAACTTTCTGGAGCCTACACCAAAGGAACACTTTGAGGCATTCAGACGTAGCTTATGCTTTCTCAGAATTCCAAAAATACTTGTAAGATCTTCCACATGCTTGAACACCACTTTACTCTTCACAACCATATCATCGATATAGACTTCAATGTTTCTGCCCAGTTGTGGTTCGAACATTTTAGTCATCATCCGTTGATAGGTAGACCCCGCATTTTTCAAACTAAAGAGCATCACTTTATAATGATAGTTTCCAATGGGGTTGACAAAAGCTGTCTTCTCTTGATCGTCCAATGCTAGCGGTATTTGGTGATATCCTTGAAAGGCATCCAAAAAACTCATCCGATGATGACCAACTATTGCATCCACCAACTAGTCTATCTTCGGCATAGGAAAAGGATCCTTGGGACAAGCCTAATTGAGGTCCATGAAGTCCATGCACGCTCGCCACTTTCTAGTCTTCTTCTTCACCACCACCATGTTGGCTAACCATTGAGGATAAAAAAACCTCCTTGATAGCCCTGGCCTGCTTGAGCTTGGCCACCTCACTCCTAATGGCTTTGGCGTGCTCTTTTGATGGTCGTCGAGGTGGTCGTCTCTTCGGAACAATGGAAGGATTCACATTGAGTTGATGACAAATAAAGCTCGGATCTATACCCGGGGCTTCGTATGGACTCCATGCGAACACATCGACATTTTCTCTGAGGAATTCTACCAACTGCTCTTTCTCTCGCGAAGGTAGTTTAGCCCCAACTTGGAAGAATTTCTCTGGATCATTAGCAAGAATTACCCTCTCTAGATCTTCGCATTTTGCCTCATTGGCCAGTCCATTTAAAGGTAATGCTAGGGCTTTTAATTGCTATAATCCATTATCGGCAGTAGCCGAGGTCTCCGCCTCTGGCCGATGTTCGATAGCCGCTACCAGGCATTGCCGGGCTGCAACCTGACTTTGTACTATCTCCAAAACTTGACCTCCGGATGGGTACTTTACCTTCTGGTATAGGGTAGAGGAGACTGCCCCTAGGGAATGGAGCCAAGGTCGGCCCATAATAGCCGTGTATGGAAAGAAAACATCTACAACGATGAAGTCCACCTCCACCACATCTGTACCGGCTTGCACAGGTAGCCTGATCTGACCTTTTGGGACGACCATTCTTCCTTCAAAACTCACCAGAGGTGAACTATAAGCTATCAAGTGCTCAGGCTTCAAACCTAGCCCCTTGTATAAGTCATGGTACATTATATCAGCAGCGCTGCCTTGGTCAACCATTACTCTTCTCACATCATACCCGCCAATTCTTAGTGTGACCACCAGAGCATCATCATGTGGCTGCATGGTTCCTACTTTGTCTTCATCTGAAAAGCCCAAAACCAATGGGATGTCCATCCTGGCTCTTTTAGACATTGAGCTATACTCCTCGGCTGGAGATCGAGATACTGACAATACCCTGGAAGGACAAGAGCCAGTCCTCCCCAGGGCAGCAAAAATAACGTTTATTGTGCCAAGGGGGAGTCTTGAAGAAGCATCTCCCTGCATCTCCGAGCCTGCTTAGCCTACTTGACTACTGGAGTGGTGCAAGTGTTGCTTCAACTTCCCTTCTCGGACTAGTTGTTCCAAACGGTTCCATAAATTCCTGCAATCCTTAGTTGTGTGTCCATGATCTTGACGATAGTGGCAATAAAGATTCTGGTTGCGTCTTGTAGGCTTTCCTGCCATCTTATTTGGCCATTTAAAAAATGGTTCGTTCTTGATCTTCTCCAATACCTGTTGCACCGACTCCCGAAACCTAGCATTAACTGCCTGGGTGTTGGCAGAACCTGACTGCCCAACAAAGTCTTTCCGAGGCCAGTTATTGTTGTACTGGTCCGACCTGAAATCCTTCCTCTCCTGAGGGATTACCTTAGCCTTTCCTTTTCCCTGAAGTTGGTCTTCTTCTACTCTTCTGTACTTGTCAATCCGATCCATCAATTGATGTACATTAGTAACAGGTTTACCAGTTAAAGACTTCCTCAAATCATGCTCGGCTGGAAGACCGGCCTTAAAAGTACTTATAGCCACATCATCATGCTCTCCTTCTATCTCATTAAACATTTCCCAGTATCTATCCGAATAAGTTTTAAAAGTCTCACCCTCTCACATGGACATAGACAACAAGGACCCCAAAGGCCGAGAAACCCTGCTGCAGGTAATAAAGTGAGCGCCAAAAGCCCGGGTAAGTTTCTTGAAGGAATCGATAGAATTAGCCCTTAAACCGTTGAACCATCTCATCGCCACCGAGCCCAAACTTGATGGAAAGACCTTGCACATCAAAGCCTCATCTCTGGAGTAGATAGCCATCCTTTGGCTGAAATGGCTAATGTGTTCTACCGGGTCTGTCCGACCATTATATAGGGTGAATGTAGACTGATGAAATCGCCGAAGAAGATTCGCATCCTCTATATTCCTTGTGAAGGGTGATTTGGAAACTTGGCTTAACGCTTTATTCATGGCGTTATTCCCCAAGCCTCTGCGAGGCGGACTTTTGTACCTACGTCAATGGTGATACTCCTTTTCATAGGAAAAAGTCTCACTGGGCAGAGTTCTGGACTTTCGTCTATAACTAGCACCATCTGTCTCTTCGGAGGAAGGCTCGAAACTGGGTGGGGAAAATCTTCATCGTGCGTGACGCAACTCTCTTTTCAATTCGTCAATTTCACGTTGCATGTCGCTGTCATTCTTTGCAGGGGAAACATGACTCTTCCCTCGAGACTGGCTTTTGCTGGTATGAGTCGTGCGTACACTTCCCTCACGGCCCTCTCTCCGTTCAAGGCTCCGGTGCGGATTGCCATGGTGGGAACCCCTTGATTCTGCTTAGTGTGGGCCAGCATCTATCTGGTGCGGCCCCGCTATTGCCTGGTGTGGACTTGCTTCCTCCATTATGAACGTTGTAACTGAATTTCCTTTGGCTTAGATCAAGCTCTTCCCACAGACGGCGCCAATTGTAGTGACTGAAATTGTATTGATCCCAAAACTGGATTGGGCTCAAATGCTAACGGTCCAAACAATAAATTTGTAGAGCGTGGATAGAAGAACTAGATTTATCCCAGAAGAAAAACGATTAAACTTAATGGTTCAAGATGGTTTGACCCAAATAAGATTATCAAATTTATCCTCGGAACAAACTAAGTTATTTGTTTCATATGGTTTTCTTCAAGACAGAAATTGTATAAGAATTCCAATCCTCCCTCTCAGTGCATCTTTCCATGTTATATACCGCAATCTTCGGGTTATCCTTACCACACACGTGTAGGTTAGATTTGGGGGATTCCTTCTTGTCCTATCCAACACTTCCTAGAACCATCAACCAGTAGCTGTAAGGTTGCTTGATCACTGTTCAGGCATCACTTCCACATTAATGCGGTCAGAGAGTTGGTTGAGAGACAATTAATGCGGAGGTAGCAGCCTTTGAAGATATTTGTCTACCTTTTTATTCTTATCCCTGGTCCAATGTCCTATCCTTAGTTGTGACGTAACCTCGAAGTAAGTCTATGATGATAAGGCACTTAGATTAACCTCGGACACAAGTTGTCGAGAAGGTTTCTGTCCTCGGACGTTTATTGGACCCATCTCACATTGTCTCTACTCCTCTCTTAACTTTATTCTACTCATAGCCTTATTTGGGCCTCCTCGGATGGTCTAACGTCCTCAGATAGGGCCATAGGCCCAGTTAATACGGCCTTTAACAATACTCCCTAATTAATTGGCCCCCACAATTTATTTTTAGTTATGGCTGGTCACAGTCTCATATTTTATTATTTTATTGCGACTTATAAAAAATTGACACATCAATAATTGTGAAAATATTATGAAATTTGTTGTGTCAATATAACAATATATATACCAGCTTACATAAATATTTAAAAAGAAAAAAAAAAAAAAAAAGACAAAGTGGCTCACCAAAATGACACTGTAGATGAACAATGCAGAAACACTGAATGAACATTGCTAAAATACTGTAGCGGCATTGCCACTTTTCACAAAACATTTATTTTCAGTTGTGGTTGGTCACAGTTTCATATTTTATTATTTTATTTTGACTTATAAGAAATTGACACTTCAATAATTATGAAAATATTGTGAAATTTGTTGTGTCAGTATAACAATATATATAAAAAAATAAAAATAAAAATAAAAAAATAAATAAATAAAACAAACGGAAGACTGAAAGGAAAAAGAAAAAAAAAAGTGTGTAGCTACTATAGCTACAGTGCCGCTTGGTACTGTAGCTACTGTTCAAAACTTTAAAAATAAAAAATAAATAACAAGTGCCTCACGAAAATTTCACTGTAGATAAACAGTGAAAACCACTGAATGAACAGTTGCAAATCACTGTAGCAGCATTGCCACTTTTATATATAAGAAATAAAAAATATATATAAAATCAACAGTGTGATGGAACTCACAGTGTGACCATGTGAGGAGTCTGGTTTCTTGTCTCTATTAGGTAAAGGGAATTCACAGCTTTAATGTAGAGTTTGCATTTAGGAATGGTTTGTTCCACCCAACAAGAGGGGATGGAGCATTGGGAGTGTAGTGTACCTACACTCCCAATGCTCCATCCCCTCTTGTTGGGTGGAACAAACCATTCAGTGATGGTAATGGGTTGGGGAAAGTTAGGTGGCTCGCAAGACTCACAAGTCACAACCCATTGCTGAGGGGCGTGTGTCTATACTACACTATTAAGGAATTAATAATTTGAGGGCACTCTAATTGGAGGTTAAATGGAACATATAGAACATAACACAATTTAGAGGTTAAAAATTTATAAATTTGAGTCCTATTATATTATACTAATTCTTCAACTTCTTTAGGGTTTTGTTCATGTGAGACTTTCAACATGCACATCTTGTGTTGTGTGAAAGAGAGATCATAAAATAAACGGCTCAGTTAACAAGTGTCTAAGACATTGATAAATATTGATTTTTTTTTATTATTATAATCGTTCACTTTTTTCTACAAAGTTGCACATAAGTCAATTAAAAAAAAAATGATCTAATTAATTGATGCCTATAAACCATTTGTTAATGGACAATTTTAGAAAAGAAAATTGGCGAAAAACACATTTTGGTCCCTACATTTTGACCCGATTCCCGTTTTAGTCCCTAAGTTTTTTTTTTACCGCTTTTAGTCCCTCTCCAGAAAAACGGTTCCATTTTAGTCCCTGCCGTTACATCAGAAACGGATATTGCTGACGTGGCAAACGGCAAAGTCAAAAAATAATAAACTAATGTCCACGTGACCTAAATTAATAATAAAAAATATTTTTTAATGCCACATTAGCATCTAAATTAAAAAAATTAATTTATTAATTTTAACTAAATAAAAAAAATTAAAAACATAATTAAAAACTAAAAATCTTATGTATTGAGATCTAAGTGTGCCTTGAAAAAAAACAATAAGAACACAAACCCAGATCCAAGAACACAAATCCAGAAATTATTTAAAAAAAAAAAAAAAAAACAACAACAACAAAGAAAAAAAAAAAACGGGAACTGTATTTCATAAATTTTAGTGGTAGGATACTGATATAGGATACTTGGTATTGTCAAAGAAATATTTCACATAGAAGAAGACTTAACGAAATAACCCAGAAATATTTCAACCCACCCCAGATGTTTTTCTCATCTAACAAATATTTTCATAAAAGAAGCAAAAGAATCTACAGGAGAAGAAGATCGCGAACCTCAGAAATGGGACTGTGAGACGGATCGGACAAATGCGGCGGCAGAGAGCCGGAGTGCATGGACCGAGCGATTCTCTCTCTACCTCTGATCGCTTCCTTCTTTCTCATCCGCCGCTCGTCGGAGCTCTCTCTGACGCTCGGACTCGACGACGGAATCTCATTCATCTCCCAAAGCGTCGCCGCCAGCTTCCTCGCCGACACAGGCGGGGGCAGCGGCTGCTGTTGCTCCGCCACCGCCGCCGCTCAACCCAGCACTCTAACCCCCTACCCATTTTTCCCTTCACACTTTCTCTCTCACGAACCCAGATTTGCTCTCTCTTTTTCAACCGAAACCAGCCAAGACAAAGAAAAATAAAAAAAACAACAAAAATCCATAACAATATCCACGAACCCAAATTTGCTAACAATATCCATCAGCTCCTAAGAAATTGTTTTTCTTGTCTTTTATTATTATTTTTTGCTGTCTTTTGGTTTAGATTTGAGCTGTTGACATTTTTTTTTTTTTTTGGGTTTGTGGCTGTGGGTTGATTTTCTTGGCCTGGGTTGTTGTGTGAAACAAAACAAATGAAAAAGGTCGAGTTTTTGAGGATGACCGACGAGGAATGTGGCTCTCTGCAAATATGGGTTTGAATTTAATTTTTTGAGTTTTAAATTTGCCGTGTTTGTGTTTTGTTAATCTTGTTTTTGCTGGGTTTTAAATTTGTTGTTCTTGCTGGGTTTAGTTCTTTCTGGGTTTTGTTGTTCTTGCTGGGTTTAGTTTTAAATTTGTTTTTGATTTTTTTTTTATGAGAGTTTTTAATTTTTTTTATTTAGTTAGAATTAATAAATTAATTTTTTTATTTAAGGATTTTTTTTATGAGAGTTTTTAATTTTTTTTTTTAATTTAGATGCTAACGTGGCATTAAAAAATATTTTTTATTATTAATTTAGGCCACGTGGACATTAGTTTATTATTTTTTGACTTTGCCGTTTGCCACGTCAGCAATATCCGTTTCTGATGTAACAGCAGGGACTAAAATGGAACCGTTTTTCTGGAGAGGGACTAAAAGCGGTAAAAAAAAAACTTAGGGACTAAAACGGGAATCGGGTCAAAATGTAGGGACCAAAATGTGTTTTTCGCCAAGAAAATTTTAATACTACTTTTATTAGAAATGTAAAAAAAATTGAAAAAAGTTAATTTCTTTTTTCTTTTCCCATAAATAATTTCTAAACTAAACTTTTCCTTTTAAAAGAAAAAAGAAATGCATTTGTTTATTTAGGTAACAAAAACTGTTGTTTAAACACCGCAACGCGTATTTTTACATATTTTTTCACCCACACATATTTTCACAAAACTTAAACTATGTTACTAGAAATTTCTTATTAAATGAGCTTTAAACCTCTATGCTAGATGTTTAAATAAGGTACTTAACCACTATGCTCCCATCAACTCTGGTACTAATGCGTCGACTTGAACCCAAGTACCAAGTTGAGGTGAATAAGGTGTTTAATTACCGTGCTCCCGAATCAGGGTCAAACCAACATGATTAATGATAGCCAAGAAAGAGAGCATGATAAATCCATGAGCACGCAGGCCCTGTCTCCCTAATGAAATTCATACCACATGAAATTTTAACCTAGAACTTCTTGGGAAATTAAGCAACACAGAGACGTTTGTCCTAATACATAGGAATATGGGGTATAAAATCAACCATGCCTACCCGGCGACCAAAATCCAAGAGTATTGTGACTAATTTTGGGGGTAGGGTGCACCAGCTTAGCCAATGGCCAACCTGACCCCCATGTGATTTTACTACTAATTCCTTGATCTTTGTGCTTTGAACTAGGGGTGTGTAAAAAACCGACAAACCGAACAAACCAGCCGAAACCGATCGAACCGTTGCCAAATTTTCAATTCGGTTCGGTTTTGCTTTTGACTTTCTAAAACCGAAATTATTCGGTTTCTGTTTGGTGGCAGGTTTGAATGCACCAAACCGACCGAACCGAACTGAATCATATTATAATATATTTTATATATAATATAAATTTTATAAATATTTGGGCCTCCTATACATAGTTGGGCTTTTCATTTTGTTTAAAAACATTTGAGCCTTTCTTTTTTAAATATGACCCGGCCTTTACGTTTAATGTTTTCAATTTTCATTTTATCATTAGATTAAGTAACTATAATTAAACTAATTACTAATTATATATCTAATTAAACTTAATCTAATTAAACTATAAAAATTAAAAAAATAAAATAAAAAATACCCTACAGACCCATATGTTCTCAGTTCTCACACTCACTCTCAACCTTCACTCCAATCCCTCTCAGCTTTCACAGTCTCCTCTCACAGCCTCCACTCCAATCCCTCTCACAGCCTCCATTCCACGTTGGCTTCCACGCAAATTTTCCTCTGCGCCGCCTCCACACGAATCTGTCTTTGCCACTACCTCGATCTGCCCCTGCCACCGCCTTCACATGTTGGCCTCCGCATGAATCTGCCTTTGCCACCGCCTCGATCTACCTCTGTCATCGCCTCCACATGAATCGGCCTCTGTCGCCACCTCCACACACTGGCCTCCCCACACCGGCTTGATCTTTTCATTCTTAGTTTCTCACGGTGACATTTCTCGATAACCCTCTCTTTTTTTTGTATTTTGGGTTTTGTTTAATACTGAATCAATGCTATTTTTTGTGAATCTGTGATTGTGATTTTGAGTTGTTATTTTCTTATTAAAAAATCAATAACCCCATGTGATGTTGAGTTATATTTTTCTTTTTGTGACTGTGAATCTGTGATGTTGACTGAAACCGAAAACCAATTGAAACTGAAACCGATCGATTTCCAATTATTTTGATCGGTTTCGATTGGTAATCTCACAAACCGAAAATTTCAATTTCGGTTGGCCAAAACTAAAAAAACCGACCGAACCGAACCGATTACACCCCTACTTTGAACATAGAATTCCTCACTTTGACTTTTATAATTCTTGACAATAATTAATTCTTTGTTGGTAATAGTTTTTTTTTTTTTTTTTTTGGGTACAAAAGAATTTAGGCGATAATGCATTTTTAGTTCCCACATTTTGGGCCGATTCTTGAGTTGGTCCCTAAATTGCTTTCGCTTCTAGGTTAATCCCTAATTTTGAAAAATTGTTTTTATTTTGGTCCCTGCCGTCAATCCAATAACAGAAAAATCTAAGGTGGCAAACGGAATACATTGTGTGCACAGTAAATGCTGATGTGGCTAGTAAAATAATATTAACAAATCTTATTTTACATTTTTAAATGCCACATTAGCATTTAAAAAGCCACATCAACATTTAAATTAATAAAAAAATAGCTAGCTCAGAAAAATAAAAATAAACATTAATCTAATAAAAATAAATAATTTAATTATATTAAAAAAAACAACAAACGTTGAATTAAAAACAAATTTCTGAATTTCTAATTTTTTTTAATTTAATTAAATTAATTTTTTTAATCTTAAATCTAAAATTGTGGTAAAAAGTGGTCACAAGTTTTGATTCTTAAAAAAAAAAAAAACTTTAAAACTATTTTTGGAGTATGATTTTCTATCATGTTTACAAAGATATATCTGGGTTGAGAGAGAGAACGATATGGGTTTAGAGAGAGAGAGAGGCTGAGATGTGGCCGGCGGTGGTTCGACATCTCCCTTGTCGACCAACGACGAGTAGATCTGCTTATCTTTCTTTGGATTTTTGATCATGGAGGTTTCGGTGCTTGATTGGCAACACAGATCAAAGAAAACGATGGGCAAAACGACTTCTCCCCCTTGTGTGTGTTATGAAACTCAGATCGGTGGTAGTGGTCATGGTTTCCTTCCTCGCCACTCACCACCACCAGCCACCATCAAGGTAGTCTCCTTGATCTCTCCCTCTACCTCTTCTTTTCTTGGACTCACCCACTCGGTGCCTCTTTCTTTGATCCGTGATGGTGTGGGGGGGTTGGGTTGTTTAATGGTTCAAAACATGTTTGAGTTATGGTTGAAATTTGATTGTAGGGTCTGGTGGTGATGGATTTGGTAATGGTGGTGCTAGAGGTCATTCGGGTTTGGTGCTGGTGGATATGGGTTAGTGTGGCAGATTGTGGTGGTGGTCATTGGGTTTGATGGTTTAGGTTTTGATTTTTGTGGAAGAACACAACACCATTTTTTATTTAATTTATAATTGATTTTTGGTGGAAGAATGTATACAAATTTTGGAATAGAAATTCAGAGTATTGTTCTTGTTATCTGGGTTTGTGTTCTTATGATCTGGGTTCATGTTCTTGTGATCTGTGTTCATGTTCTTGTTTATTTTTATTCAAATCTGAATTGATGTATTTTTATGTAAATTTTGTTTTTATGTTTTTTTATTATTGTTAAAATTGATATTTAAAAAAAAAAAATTAGATGCTGACATCGTATTTTTATTAGTATTATTTTTTGGTTGCGTCAGCATTTAATATGTCACCTATGTACTCTGTTTGTCATCTCAGATTTTTCTGTTACTAGAATGACGGCAAGGACCAAAATAAAAATGATTTTTAAAAAGAGAGATGTTACATCTACAACATTTTTACAACAAATCACAGATGGTTAGTTGTTATTGGTTCAAATTTCAAACTAACGCTAAGATTACTTTTTTGCTTCAACAATAACAACTAGTAATAACTTGTCACTTAGGATTTGTTGTAGAAATGTTGTAAAAATATTATAAAAATATTATAGACATATCATTTCTCTTTTAAAAATCATGGATTAACTTATGAGCGAAATCAATTTAGAGACCAAATCGAAAATCGACTCAAAATATAGAGACTAAAAGTATATTTTTGCCAAGAATTTAACTCAACTGTTAATAAGAACTAGGTCGCATGAGTCAGAAAATGCGGCTGCACCTAACTGAACAGCACAAGCACAAAGCCATGCACACAGTCCAATAATCTATATTTATTTTTTGCTAGATCAGTACAATTGCCAATTACCGGTATCTTTACTTACTGATTGTACATTCTACCACGTATTGACTCTTTTTTTGGTTGAATAAAGATTTCATTAGAATGATCAAACAAGATCAGCGTAGTTATTAATATTTATTTATTATAATTTTTGAGTTTCAACTTTCAAAATCAGTGTTATTGAGGTAAGGTTTTACTGATAATGGTTTTGATTATCTTCTTCTTATAGGTTAGTAATAATTACAGTACTAGGATGAAACATGGTCATCGTTATTTGAGATAAGGATTTATTTTTCCTAACTCAAGGTTACGACGTGTGGTGTGGTATCCTATATAATTTATAAATATTAGTACTACAAATTTCAAGATCAATATACAAACCTCGCATTAATGAATTATTTAAATCACGTGAAAATCCAGTTAAAAAAAAAAAAAGAAAAAAAAAAAGAAAAAAAAGAAAACTAAGAAAAACCATGAAATTTAATGGACAAAAGTTAGGCATAACACAATCCAATTTCTTTCTTACATAGTATTATCTATGATTTTACAAAGATATCAGATATGATTTGTCACTGAATGTTCACTATTTTTTTTTCCCAGGAAAGTGATGCATCATGCATAGAACTGGAACTGGATCTTAGACAAAATTAGCACTCACAACTTCTCAAGGTTAAATAAATAAAGGGGTTCTATTTAAACTAATTAAAGGTCCAAACAACAATACTATCAATCAACATCTATAGACAATGAAAGTTTGAAACATAAGGCACACTCAATTGCTTTTCCTTATAATAATTGAGCTATTTCATGATTGTTAATTGCTTTGATTTCGGTGAAACGGACAAACCATGATTGGTGATATGTATGAATCTTTGTAAGCCTAATCTTAGTTTTCAAGAGGGCATAGCAGCATGGCCAGAAGACTTTTTGTAGTGCCTACCCAGTTATATCACTATCACACAGAGTCATAGTGTGGGGAAAATATTAACAAGATTTTCAATGTTCCATTATCAATGATTGTTCATTTAAAGATTGGACTGCTAATAAGTCTTGACAAATTGGTCAAAAGTATGTTGACAAATGAACCTCAGACAACTTGTCAAGTATAGTCCATGTATATACCATATCCTTTAAGTGTCTTGCCAAGTATAAAATTAAAGTATTGGGTTAGTGTTTCAGAACTTAAAATTAAAGTATTGTCCTTGTCTTACGTGTTGTGCTTGTATCATATGGCTTATTATGATGCAATATGTTTTTGTCATATGGATCATTTTAAGTGTTAGATTATAATTAATGTCTCAACTCTCAAGTTTCTAATTTGACTTTGGTTTAGGTTCTTATTTTTGGTCTGAAATGAAAGTCTATTATTCGTCTGTTAAGAAAATTATTCATTGTGTAAAAAAGAAAAAAGAAAAAAGAAAAAAGAAGAAGGTAAAAATCCATCCAGGAATAGGTATTGAAGTTTTATAAATAAACAATAGTATCATGGGTATCAATTTATATTATTATTATAATTATTTTTAAATCAATTTTAGATATGTTGTCAAATATAAAAATGATACTTATTTTTAAGGGAAATTTTAAAGATCTCTTAGCCCTCGTTTGAGAGGAGAGAATAGAAAGGAATGAAAATAATAATTTTAGAATATTATTCACTTCCCTTGTTTGAAAGTTTTAGTGGGAGGTAATGGAATTAGTAGAAGGAACCATTCATTGTTTTGTATTTCCATAAAATCTTAAATTTTTATTTTCCCGATATTAGTAGGAATTGAAGAGAATGAAATAAGATTTAATGAATTTTTTTACTAAACTTTCAAAATACCCATATATATTCAATCATTTATTTTAAAATAGGAATCTAATAATAATGTCGTCTTTTAAAAAAAAAAAAAAACTCTTGTAGCATCATTTTCAAGTAATAAATTATATATATATATATATATATCTGTATATATTAAGAGGATTCAGAAAGTTAGTTATTACTTTTTTCCCAGTCAAAAATACCCCCTAAATTAATTAACTAACAACTTAAAAATGGGGTTAAGTTTGCAGAGAGTGCATTGTTTAGTTCAATGTGACTCCGTCTCTATGCCCCCATATACATATACCTCCATAGTCCAAACAAATTAAGCCCCCAGCCCCTAAACCCTCATCCCCATGCAAACACCATGTGATTCCTCACCTGCCTGTCAAAAAGTCCTCCTCTTCCTCCTCCTTCCATGTGGCATCTGGCATGACCGAAATTTGGCGCATTCATTTTTGAACATTTATATATGATGGATCCGGTTAACAAATCTGTTTTTGAAAAAAAATTTATTAGATATTGAGAAAATTGTCAAAACTTTTTTAGTTTTCAATAAAATTTTTTTCCAAAATAGTATACTATTGTGTGCCCTTAAGGCACACATAAATAAAATTCATATATTATTACTGTTTCAAGTTTGAACCTTTTGGATTAGGAATGTACAAAGCTAGGAGGTGAATATTATTGTACCCAGTGATGTCATGCTAGATTTTGTAACCAAACACTCCTCAGCAAATTTTGGATCTCAAGCTACCAACATTAAATGTTGTCTCAGGGGTCTCAGCACCCGCGCAAGTGCAACCCTTGTGACTGAAATACAAGTTGGCGTAGGCAAATATCCAAAGACTTCTGCATCATTCACAAAATCTTCAAACATACACTTCACTTACAAAGCCCCCAATCTCACAACAAAGCAATCCATTGTGAGTAATACACACTTTCTATCCACTCTTGTTGGCATGAATTTATTACTATCACTCATAATAAATCACACTTAATTTCACAACAAAGTAACAGACAATAAGTACTCTTATTTATATGAACCTATCTCTCATAATAGCACGAGGCAGCAAGCCATAGAATTGGGTGTATTTCTAATATTGTTTTTTTTTTCTTAATAAAAAAGAATCTCTAGTATAGACTCATTGACCCACATCACGTGATGATAATAAATATTAGAGGTATCACTCGCTCCCCAAATGATGCAAATTTCAAGAACAACTACGCCAGGTGGTGTGTGACAAGTATTGTTAATCCAAAAACTAGTTAAGATCAGGGCGCTACAATCCAGTAATACATGGAATTTATTTTTTTTGCTGAATAAGAGCATCCACAACAGTGGAGCTAAAAATTTAGCAATTTAGCTCCACCAAAAGTTACTTTATCTATTTTACCTACACACATGCTACAGCAATGGATCTATTTTAACTTTCAACACAATAAAATAATATAAACATCACAATAAAATATTCATTATATACAGCATCATCATCTCTATCTTTTTCTCTCTTCCTCTTCATCTCTCTCTTCTCTGATACAAAGTAATCAAACCACCACACCACAGCAACAATCACACCACAGCACACCACGACAATCACACCATGGCACACCATGGCAACAATCACACCACAACAAAAATCACACCACGACAATCACACCAACACACCACGGCAACCCATGGATCAACAACCCACCACCACTGACCCACAAGCCACAATCCACCGACCCACAAGCCACAATCCACCGACCCACATCCACGAAACCCATTGATCCACAGGCCACAATCCAATCAGATCACACCCACAACACAAACCCAGCACAAACACAAGCATAAACACAAACCCAGCACAAACACAAACACAAACTCAGCACACATACACAAATCTAGCACAAACTCGGCGATGATGGGGCTCGGGTAATAGATCGGCGATGGGGCTTGGGGAGATGGGGTCTCGGCCTGCCAGAACCGCTCAACCCGCGCCTGCCAAAACCGCTCAACCCGCGGCCACCAGAACTGAAGGCCGATTGACCCGAGCACCACCTCTGTCGGCGAGCTCGCCGGCGAAGCAGAGAGGAGATAAGTGAGGCGCTAGAGGAAAAAAATGAGAAGCCCAATCCAGTTTGGATTTAAAAACCATGTGTCATGCCGTCCAGTGGGCTTCGCTTGATCAGCCCTCAATGCTCCTACTCTAGCTTTGTGATGAATAGAACAAGATTATTTATAGGCCATGGAGCGATTGGTTGAGCCATGCTTGGTGTTGCTAAGCAGGTCATACACCTTGTGCAACTTAAATTTTCTGCCTACAACTGTCTACTCAACTAGTCAAGGCCTTCGTTGGGTGGTCTTGGTGTCCTTGGAAAGTTTATGAAACCTACTTTCTAGAGCCTCCACATGTGTGTAGTTTTGTACAATGATCCGAAGGTTATAGTCTCCTGTGAAGTTAGATAGTTGGTGAGGCAATATTGATTATTGACCCAATCATAGATTTTTGTCGGCTTTCCATTTTAGTGCGAAAGACCTGATAATCCAAACTTCCTCAAAAAAATGGGGCTTAGCCAAGTTGTACAGAATTTTGACTAGTTTTTTGAAGTACATGCCTTTTGAAATATCATTAAGCAATTTATGGCAACTTAGCGCGCAGATTTAGTACCCCAAGATGATTTTGGGACTTACAATATGCTTTTCCTAATTTTCAGATTTTTCACATAAAATTACCGACAATTTGAACTTCCATGTAAAAATTCTGTTTAACCAAGTTGTAGTAAATTTTGCATGGTTTAAGAAAGTTTTAGAAAATTTTACATAGTTTAAGAAAGTACATTTTTTTCAGATGAACTATGTGTGGTTCAAAACAACTTTGCATGGAATGGTTCTAGTGCAGTCTGATTTTGAAAAAGAAATCCAAGATTTCCATAGAATCCATCCACTTTCATGCTCTTAATTAACGACCTTCTTGTTGTCCGTTTAACTCAAATGACTTATCATTGCAAAGCTTTAATAGTGCCAAAGTTGCACTTACAATTTCTTGACATGAAAAGTCATGATCACTACAACGTAACCTGAACCAGTTTTGATTATTTTTTGTGAGTGTGAGTGGGTCTTTTGGAGTTTCCATGTCCAAAGCATATAAGATCAAAGTTTTTATTTTATTATTATTATTTTTTTCTGTGATCTTTCCAATAGTTTCCAGTTTGCATCAATTCAACAACGGTTGGCCTTGGTTTGAGCCATTTTCCCTTAATTTCATGATATTTTGCTTGTTCCAACTTTGATTGTAGCCTGCAAGTAGTCGTTTTGATTTTTGATTTTTTTTTTCGTTCTTTTTAGAATGGAACCAAATTCACGCCAATCAGACAACAGAGCTCTAGTTAGATTTTGGTCAAAATTAGTCAAATTTGCAGTTTGACCATAAATCGATAGAATATACTGGTTTGATGCCTAATCTAGGTAAACAAGTACGTTTGGACCTTAGAAAACCCCTAGCCAAACTTAGACAAAGTTGGTCAATCCTAGGGTTTGGACATGAATTGATGAAATTCACTGATTTGACACATAATCACAATAAACATGTACATTTGGACATATTAAACCCTTGGTCAAATTTGTTCACAGTTGATTAATCCTAAGGACTGTAATTTGAAATTTGATCGGTCAAATTTGGTTGAAGTTCATTAATCATAGGGATTGTAATTTGACACAAATAAATTTTTCCTCCATTATATCAGGGCAAATTTCTAATTGATTTAGGCGAAATTTGGGGATAGTGGGGGTGGTTGGTGTACAAAACTGGTGTTAGCTAGCGGCCGGTGCATGTTGATACTCGATAGGGATATCTGTCCAAAAAAGAGCTCCGCTGTAAGGTTTTGTCTTCAACTTATAATATGGAATCAAAGTTTTTAAGAACTAGCAATCAATTAGCACACGTCTCTTACATGTCCTTTTTTTTTTTTTTTAATCAAGGTCCCCACTCGAACTTGACAATATTGGCGCTTTAGTTTGCATTTATCTATAGCTTAGTTACCATAATATGTGGGAAATTTTGTAGTCATTAGGGGATTTGCAAAGAGTTATGTTACAGCCATGGTGAGACAAACTAAAATAGAAAATCTGCTCAATAAACTTAAGTATATTGTAGTGAGCCTGAGAATAAATTCCATCATATGGGAGGAGATGTGAGTTTTCAACAATTTGCATAATACACAAGTCTCTCCAGTGTCGGCTCCAGGAATTTTTTCTAGGGTCTTTCTTAAGAAGCATAAATTACACAATCTAATAAAAAGAGATCATATATTGATAACAACAACAATAAAAAAAACATTCAAATACATAAAGTTTACAATTGCATTCTACAAGTTTTCATATTTTGAAATTATTAATTATTATTGTTTAGTTGTTTTATTAATTTGTTTGTCTTTTATAAACTATAATTTGTTATATTGTTGTTTCATTAATTATAAAATTATTAATTGTTGTTTAGCCTAACATAGTAACATAATTTAATTTATTGTTTATTAGTTGCTTCCCCCAATTAATTATTGGTTAATTAAATGATTGTTTATTAGTTGCACTACTGCACTAGCACACAGCCACACACCTCATGTGCATTTACCTCGGCCCCATGTCCCCATCCACCCCCCCAATTCAACAGACAAGCCCTAATGCCCCATAGCACCCAATCACAATACTAGAGCCAATCAGATAAAGCCAATTAATTGTATCTCACCAAAAGACCAATCCGATCTGATGTGTTCCACCGTTTTGGAGCTCGAGTTTGAGGCCTGATCTAGCAATCTCCTTCTCCGTCTATTGGTTGTTGTCGTCCTTTCAGTGGCGGCGATCTCCTTCTCCATCCGTTGGGTTAGGTTTTTTTTGTTTAGGTTAGGTTTCTTTCTTTCTTTCAACATCTATTAGTGTTTGGTTGTCCATTGCTAAGTTGGTTTCTGATTTCAGTTTTTTTTTTTTTTTTTTTTTTTTTTTTTTTTTTTTTAAAGAATCCATGGGTTTGCTACCATCTGTAATTTGTTGGACTTGCCGTGGGCTTGATGTTGGGCTTGCCATCCGTTGTTTTTTTTTTTTTGAGAATCTGTGGGCTTGCCGCTTGCTCTGTTACAATTTTTTTTTTTTTTTTTTTTTTTTTTTTTTTTTTTTTTTTTTTTTTTTTTTTTTTTTTTTTTTTTTTCAGATTTTGGTTCAATTTTTTTTTGGGCTTTTTTTTTTTTTTTTTTTGCTTGAGCGTAGAACAAATAAAATTTTTTTCTATTTGAGGATGTTCCTGATTTTGATTGAAGGTGTTCCTAACTTTTTTTAAAGGGTAAACAAATAAAAAAATTAATTATTATATTTTTGTTCTTCAGGTCAGGGTGTTTTTGGGAACACCCTAGACTAAACATAGTGCCGCCACTGAGTCTCTCAGCTATTTGTAAGCCTAGATCAAACTTCACACCTAGTCAAAGTTCCTTCTAGCCCTACTCCCATTAAATACGGAAGCAAAAACAAATAAAAAAAAAAATCTGGCTCCTAATTAAATGTGTGATGTGCTACATTTTTATTATGAAAAATGTTACATAATTACGTGCATAATATTTTTACAATAATTTCATAATAAATTTTAGGTGTTAAGTTATTATTGGTGGGACAAAAAAATAATATGTCAATGGTGATTCATATTAGAATCAGTAATAGCATGACAATCAGGATTTATTCTGAAAAATGTTGTGTTGTAACATTATTCTTTATTTATCTCTTTCAATCAAAAAATGTAACATAATACTGCTATATAATTTCTAGGATAATTCTTTTTTTTATCAATTTTTTTTTTGGATAATTCAATATCTTGGGAGTGCAAAATATTCTACTTCCCAAATATGGTAAAATCTTTCATAACATTACCTTTCCATTCCTCTTGTCAACCTTCCACATTCTTGTCAAAAATAGTCGAACAGAAGACAAACTAAAAAAAATGCAACATCTCCAAAAGAGAATAACAAATTAACAATACAGCAGGAAATATTTGTTCACCAAAAAAAAAAAAAAAAAAAAAGTGGAGTTTTCTAACAAGCAAGTCATTGTTAATGTACCAATGCTCAAAAGAACAACCACATGCCTAAATCAACGCACGGCCTTCAATGATCTATTCTTTGCTCATTATAAGAGCATTTACATTCAGTCTTCTATATGCCATGTGTTGGTATATTTTAGCATCAAGATACAAAAATAGCCCATTACTCGATCTTGCAAAATCTTACAATTGCAAAAAAATTTGCAATTGTGCTACAGTGCCATCCTAAATGTATGATGACATTGTAGCATAATTGTAAACCAAAATATTTAATTTTATTTCTTTTTACCTTTTGTTTTCTCTCACTTTTGTCTCTCTCTCTCTCTCTCTCTCTCTCTCACGCGTGCGTTCAGAGCTTGCGCTAGAGCTGGGTTGGATTCTGAGTGGTCATGGCATGGCAATCGACGTGGTCACGGCATGGTCACGACGTGGCAAAGATTGGTGTGGGTTTTGGATTGGCGTGGATTGGTGGAGATTGGAAATCGTGGTGGCGTGGGTTTGGATTAGTGGGCTGTGTGGGTCAAGTGGGGTTGTGGTGTGGAGATTGGTGGGTTCTCTTGGTTATTTGATGGTGGTTCTTCCAGGTTTGGGTGTTGTGTGTGGCTTCGTTAGTGGCTTCGATGGTGGCTCCATTGAAGGCTTTGATGGTGATTTTTTTAAAATTGGTTTGCTGGGATATGTGGGGTTTTGGTTTGGTTTGAATGGTTTGATGGGTTTTTTATAATGTGGTTTTGGCTTGATGGTCCAGTGGGTGGTGCTAGGATATGTGGGGGTGGCAGTGTGTTGTTGGGTGGCATGGTGGCGGCTATTGTGACTGTGGTGGCCGTTGTGGGCAATTGTGGTTGTTGTGTGTGTTTTTTTTTCTTGGTTCCTTTGGTTTGTGGTCGATGCAGTGGTTTTTGGTGTGGTTGTTTATGGTTTTCTATGGTTTTTTTTTTGGTCGGTGCCTAGAAGTAGAGGGAAAAAGAGAGGAAAAGGAAGAGAGAGAGAAATAGTAAAAAAAAAATTAAATAAACTGAAAAAAATAGAGTTTGAGATGTTAAGTATGTTGTAAAATAGTATGATATAAATGATAAAATAACTCTTGGTGTGTGTTTGGCAAAAATTATTTTTGCCAACTTATTTTACTATTCAGCTTATTTTTGCTACTAGTCATAGGGCCCACTTCACTTTTTGGTACTATTCATAGGTCTCACTGTACTATTTCAACTAACTTTTATTTTTATTTATTGTACTTTCAGCAAAAAAAATTCAGTTTCAGTAAAATAAACAGATCCCAAACAGACCCTTGATATGGTAAAATGAGATTTTTTTTTTTTTTTTAACCAGATGTAAATGCTCGTAGACCTAAATTTAAAATTTTGGCTAAAGAGCTCTAAGAACAAGAAGCATTAATGGACATCTTTGCTTTGTCTCACTTAGTATATTGTAGAGAATCTGACAATAAGTGTCCGTTTGGCAAAAATTATTTTTTTGTCAACTTATTTTACTATTAAACTTATTTTTGTTACTATTCATGGGTCCTATTACACTTTTTGATACTATTTATGGGTCCTACTGTACCATTTCAATTAACTCTTACCTTATCTATTATACTTTTAGTAAAAAGTTTTCAGTTTCAGCAAAATAAGTAGATCTCAAAGAAATCCTAAATTGCATCATATTGAATGAACCAAACTTCACTCCTAGTCAAGGTTCCTACTAGCCTTGGTCCCATCAAATACGAAAGCAAAAACAAATATTAGGCAAAAATCTGGCTCCCAATTAAATGTGGCCCTATTTATTTATTTATGACATGGCCTCATTTATTTAAGAGCAATGTTATGTTTACAATATTTTCACATAATTTTATGCTAAATCTTAGATACTAAGTTATTACTATGAAAATGTCATGCATGTAGTATATTGTGGTGTACTTTTATGTTAGAATTCATTTTCCTTTTCCTTGTGTGTGTTTGTTTCAAAAAAAAAAAGAATGGAGATTGTCCCACGTTGCTTAAGAAAGTGTATTGTGTATAATATAACTTTCTCCAACCTCTTTTAAAAGTTACCATAACTTTTGAGTGCAGTTATAGTATACCTTTGTGTTTGTTGTGTGTAAAACTCTTTCTCTTCTTGTGTTTGTTTCTTAAAAAAAGGGTAATAATGGATCTACCAATATTCCATAACTTCAAATCCTGGTGCTTACCTTTCCACTCTTGTCAACCAAGGGCGGCTTGATGTATTGGGGGGCCTACCGCGAAAACTAAAATTGAGACCTTTTATATATTTAAATATAATTTTTAAAAAATAAATATTATCTAAACTCTACTCTCTTGTTTTAGATGCAAAATTATTACTAATAAGCATGAACAATGTAGATTTTTTTTTTTAGAAAGTCTTTAGACACAAAAAAATTGATAAAACTTTCACACCTGTTGATATAGTAGATTGATAGTGGTAAGTAAAAGAGTAATATGTGGTGGACCTAGATAAAAACTAATAAAAGTATGTCAACTCAATTATTGTGGAAAACGTGGTGAATTTTTTTTGTGTATTGCTCTCTTTTTTTAGATATGCTATATTCACAATATTTTTCACAGCAAATCCTAACTGTTAAGTTGTTACTGGTTCTAATTTGAACTCACTACTGAAATTATTTATTTTGTTATCAATAAGTAAGAGTCTTTAATAATCTACTACTTCAGATTCGTTGTTAAAATATTGTGAAAAATATTGTAAGCATAACATTTCTCCTTAATAAAAAAATTTACTTCACATAATGGCTAATATTTGAGCTTAATTAAATTAAAATTTGGGCATTTTTTATTTTTTCCTAGGTAGTGCCTGAGGTGATCGCGTCAATTATTGACTTACACTGTCGCACTTTTTCTACTAGTATTCCATAATTTCAAAACCTGGTGCTCACCTTTCCACTCTTGTCAACCTTTCACAATCTCGTCAGAAACAGTGGGCGCGAGGCCACCGGCCTGGGTCAAGAAAGAACGACCACCGGCCTGGGTCAACGCATGACCTTCCATAGTGTAGCCATTGCTCATTATAATAGGCCTAACTTTAAAATGTTGGCTAAGACTAAGTTCTCTAATTAAGAACAGAAAGCAATGGACATCATTGCTTTTGTGTTGTTGAGTTCCAGTTTGCTTCCTTTCTCCTTTGTACTGTCGGATGCTGCTGACAGCATTTCAAAATCCGAATCCCTCAGTGAGGGCATAACCTTGGTCTCTAAACATGAAAGCTACGCTCTTGGGTTCTTTCGTCCTGGTAATTCCAGTAACCGTTACTTGGGAATATGGTATAACAATATCCCAGTTAGAACGGTTGTTTGGGTAGCAAACCGGCTCAATCCAATAAACGACTCCTCTGGCATGTTGATGGTAAACAGTTCAGGTAGTCTTGTTCTTCTCAGCCAGAACAGAACAGTTGCTTGGTCGGCAAACTCAACAAAACGGGCCAGGAATCCAATAGTCCAGCTTTTAGATTCCGGAAATCTAGTATTAAGAGAAGAGAACGAAGAAAACCCAGAAAATTATTTGTGGCAAAGCTTTGACTATCCTTCTGATACTTGGCTACCGGGAATGAAGCTTGGATGGGACTTAAGGACTGGTCTGGAACGGCGCCTAACTGCTTGGAAAAGTCCAGATGATCCATCTCCAGGAGAACTGAGTTGGGGGGTTGAACTTCATAATTACCCTGAGATAGTCATGAAGAAAGGCACCGAGAAGTTCTTCCGGACCGGACCATGGAATGGCCTTAGTTTCAGTGGTTTACCAGTCGTAAAGGACAATCCAGTTGTCATCTACGATTTTGTCATCAACAGCGATGAGGTATACTTCATATACAATTTGGTTAATAATTCTGTAATCTCAAGAGTACTTTTGAACGAAACTTCGTCCTTATATGAGCGCCACATATGGGTCTCAGAAGATAAAAAATGGAGCCTGTACTTATCCGTGCCAAATGACAAATGTGAAGGTTATAATTTATGTGGTCCTTATGGAAATTGTATCATTGGTGAGTCACCTATCTGTCAATGTGTAGAAGGATTCAAGCATAAGTCACCAAATACATGGAACCCAGATGAGTGGTCTAAGGGATGTGTACGTATTACCCAATTGAGCTGCGAGGATAAAGATAAAATTGGGTTTGTTAAATTTGTTGGGCTCAAAATGCCAGATACCACGTATTCCTGGGTAAACGGAAGTATGAATCTTAGCGAATGCAGAGTCAAATGTCTGAACAACTGTTCCTGTACGGCTTATGCAAACTCAAATATTATAAATGGAGGAAGTGGCTGCGCCGTGTGGTTTGGGGATCTAATTGATATTAGACAGATTGCAGCTAATGGGCAGGATGCTTATATGCAGGATGTATATATTCGAATGCCTGCTTCAAAGCAAGGTAATAGGCCTATGGTCTTTATTGCTCTTTAATTTATATTTTTACATGCCATTGAAGCTATAATCTTTGTTGTTTCCATCTATTTTATTGCATTACTAAAATATTTTTGCTTTTCTTCCGCAAAGTCGATCATAAAGAGGAGAAAGACAAGCAAAAGATGAAGGTTATAGTGATAGTTGTGATTGCAATTGCGGTCGTTTTTGGGGTGCTCTTGACTACCTACCGCATAAGCAAAAGGACAAACTTCAGAGGTAATATTTCTCTCTGACCCACTTTGGAAAAGATATTTCAAGTTTGTTTAATTGAACTTCTAGAAACGTACAAAGCAGCCAATAAGATGTTGAACAAGAAAAGCTATGAAGTTTAGCCATTTGATCTTAAGAAAAATAATGTCAAGGCTAAAATATGTTGTGGCCTAAAGCAGTGGGGCCAAGAGGTTGACTCAAGCTAGTAAATATAGATGGGCTGAAATTTGCTCAAAAAAAAAAAAGATGGGCTGAAATGGCCCATTGAACGAGAATCACAAAAAATAATCTAAATCTTGTTTTGATTAGGATTATAACCGTATATGTAAACACCAATTTATACAATTTTATGCACGATTTCCAGTAAAGTTGGAAAGGCAGAAGCTAGCACAATACTTATAGTGAAAAAACCATGCCTTTCATCCATGAGCTTTCTTGAGAAAATCCTAGTAGTTATATCAAATCTTGTGATCCAAAGTTCAAAACCACATAGCATTTCTTCTAGTTAGTTGACTGTAGATCAAATATTCAAGGAGGCACCTTAATTGGAGTGCACCAAAGGTTCTAGTTAATTTACACAGATCTGCCGTTCATGAACGAAACCATATAGGAAGAAACTCAAAATTTTAAAGCTATTGTGAGTCGCAGCAGTGAATTATCGATTTGGAATGTAGAGTCTCGGGAGAATGGTTTTTTTCAAGACTATAAAACACATTCTTTTCTAGTTGATTGCCTTAGTGGGAGTAGGTTACTCATATAGCCCCTTTTCCTCTAAAGAGTTATCCATAGGTTTTCCACTTCAGAATCATATTATCTGTCTTATGCATTTATTGTTTTGCTTTATGACTTGATCACTTATTCTTTTTGGTTATTGATATTGACATTTTGGATCACCTAATTAATTTATTTGATTTGAAATCAAATAATAATTATGTTGTATAATTAACTAGTTGATCTAGACGGAACTTAACAAGTGCCATACTCTTATTTCTTATGTATAATGTGAAGCTCATCTTGATCTTGGCAGAGAGAATCGAGAATAATGTGATGATAGACCAAAACATTGAAGGCCAAAGTGAAGACATGGAGGTCCCATTCTTCACCCTGGCTACCATAGTCATTGCCACTAACAACTTTTCAAGCTATGACAAGCTTGGTGAAGGTGGCTTTGGACTTGTATATAAGGTAACTTTGCAGCAAGCTTTTTTAAAGATTACAAAAAATGAAAAAGCAATTCTCAACATTTTCAACTTCAATAAAATCAATTTGAAAATGTGAATTTTCAGGGTACATTGATAGATGGAAAAGAAATTGCTGTGAAAAGGCTTTCACAGAAATCTGGACAAGGATTAAGTGAGTTTAAAAATGAAGTTATACTAATCGCCAAATTGCAACATCGAAATCTTGTTAGGCTTTTGGGATATTGCATTGAAGGGGACGAGAAAATGCTAATCTATGAATACATGCCCAATGGAAGCTTGGACTCCTTCATTTTTGGTTTGTACTTAATGAATTATTTTTACCAAACTTCATAAAAAATTTTATTGTTATTTAAAGAAATGCCAATTTTTTGTTTCATATTCAAGTTAAACTTAGTATTAACATAAGTGAGAAACTTTTCAGATCAAATGAAAGCTAAAGTTTTAGGTTGGTCTATGCGCTTCAATATTATCTGTGGGATTGCGCGAGGGCTTCTATATCTTCATGAAGATTCTAGATTGAGGATTATACATAGAGATCTCAAAGCAAGCAATATTTTACTTGATAATAAGATGAATCCAAAAATTTCTGACTTCGGTATGGCTAGAATCTTTGGTGGAGATCAGATTGAAGGAAACACAAATAGAGTCGTCGGAACTTAGTACGTATTCTTAACATATTTTATTGTTGATATTTTTTAATCAAAGATTTTCATGCTTAATGATATGTTTGCAGTGGTTATATGGCACCCGAATATGCCATTGATGGCCTGTTCTCAGTAAAATCTGATGTCTTTAGCTTTGGAATATTGTTGTTGGAGATAATAAGTGGAAAGAAAAATCGAGGCTCTTTCCGTCTAGACAATACTCAAAACCTTGTTGGACATGTGAGTTCTCAAAAGATTTCATCCTTTATCTTATTACATATAATGATACAAATAATGATAAATAATTTTAAAATGTCTTAGGCATGGGAATTATGGAAAGAAGGCAGACCTTTAGAACTGATTGATACTTTCTTAAAGGGCTCTGTAATGCAATCGGAGATTCTACGTTGCCTCCATATTAGTTTCTTATGTTTGCAACAACATCACAACGATCGACCAAATATGTCATATGTGGTTATGATGTTACACGGTGAGAGTTCATTACCTGAACCCAAAGAGTTGGGTTTCTTTGTAGGAAAAGAATCAACTTCATCAAGCAAGGGCCAATCATCCTCAACCAATGAAATTACTGTTACCATGTTAGAGGCTCGATAGTCAAATAGCATATCAATTGCATTTTATAATATATCTTATGAGTGATATTTACATCTTTACATTTTGTATCATACACATTTGTATTCTCCATGTATGCAACATCAGTCTTACTATGAGAAACCGTGCCCCTGTCTCGTTTTGAATTGATTGCTTTAGGCCAAATTGACATGAATGGGTGGAGTCATATTATTGCCTCTCAAAATGGAGATTCTACTGATTACATTTTTCCCTTTAGATTAAGGGTTTTACAATGGAAAACTATAATTGAAAAATTCATCATTTTATTGATTTGGGAATGAATGTACATTGATCATAGAAAATTACATGGCTATGGTCCTAGATAGAATTAAGATAAAATAGATGGCTTTGTTTCCTAGTTACAATGTAAAGATTGAAAATTTCATGGACAAGCATTTGATCTACTAACTCTTGATCTAAGCTTAGAGGCTATGTTATAAGATGGGAAGGTGTTAGGCACCCACCTTGCCCAGTAAATTGGTCTTCTAGACTATAGTGGCCAACATTTATGTCATATCATCCAAAATATTATCAATCAATTGCTTTGCTTGAATTTAACGTGTGTGCATATGAGAAACCCTAATTTCATTTTTTTAATCACTACATTTGGATTAAAAAAAGTAACCTCCAGTGAATGTGTGTGAATGGTGATGTCATTGTGAGAGACCACAAAGGTGCCCTAAAAAAAAAAAAGAAAAAAAAAAAGAGAGATTTTGAGTGCTTTTTCAAGACACCTCTCTTTTTGGGTAAGTGGTGTGGAGTCGCCACTTACTTTTTATACTAAAAAATAAGAAAAAAGTTAAATACAACTTTACATGACTATATTGTTCCATTCTCATTGATTGAATAAAAAAAATACAAACTTGATAAATTAAGTATTACATGACTTTGGGTCCTTGTTTGTTTTTAGACCCCTTAAAACACAACCAGATTAACCTAGTTAATTAATCAAGTGATTACTTAGTCAAATTAAACAGATCTAGGTTAACACAAATATATCATATCATTGTAAAGTGTGGAAAATAAAGAACACAACGATATGATAACTCAGGAAAACCAAATCGGTAAAAAACTTGGAAGAATTTAACCTAACTATCCTCAAGGTAAAACGAATCCACTATGAAAGAATTGAAGTTTACACAATAGCGACTTAGACCACTAACATCTTATTGCTATCTCGAGTAGGAAACTTACTACCATAACCACGTGACAGCTCTGAGTCCACTGACTACTTCTTTCCTTAATCTACAACAACACCAAGTTCTCCTACTTTTGACTTTGAGTCTCCACTCAAAGGTTTTAGATCTTCTTGAAAGTTCTTTATGCAACAACTAAAACAACCATCAAATTCTTGATGTGAATCTTGATCTTGATAGCTCTATGTGTTTGTTTGAAAGTAAATACCTCTCAGATCTCACAAAAGATTCAAGACACAACTTAACAAAGACCTCTCTAAAACTTCTAAAATGTAGCTAAGGTTTTTCCTTTTATACTTGAAGTAAAACACTTAACCCTATACGTCATATGGGCTTAGGCTGGTTTAGAAATTCTATAGAAAATTCCTGATCCATGATTCTTAATCAATCGAGTCTAATTTTCGATCGATCGAGCCTTGTAGAAATTGAATAGTAATTTCCTGCAATTACTCAATTCCAAATTTACATTAAACCAAACTTTAAGCGAGTTTAAACCTAAACTAAATGTTTTGATCATAGTTTGCCAACATATACAAATTGAAGTTCTAATACAATAGTTCCTAAAGACTTAAAACCTAACACTTCTTAAGAGGTAATGTCATTTTCTCAAAAAAAAAAAAAAAAAAGGGTAATGTCATGTCCTATTAAAATTACATTAAGCTAATAAAAGCCGAATTTAAACAAATAAATTAACTTATTTAAAAAATAAAATCCTACAATTTATAACTATTCATATTACTTGGTATATCCTATAAAAAAATATTACTTGGTATAAGTTTGGTAAATTTATAAGTTTTTGAGTCAAATTTGCTTAGATCATAAGCTCTTATAAATTACAGAAAAGTGCTACGCCCACAACACTTTACAACAAATCATAAGTGGTAAGTTTTTATTAATTTTAATTTGAATTCGCAACTTAAATTTCCTTTTACCTACCCATAACAATCAATAACAACCTACCACTTAAAATTTGTTGTAAAAATGTTGTGAACATTCCATTTCTCTAAAGAGAGGTTATAATCTCAATTGCCATTTTTTTAATAAATTGATTGTTACAAGTGGGTGGGAAGATTTGAACCATGAATATTGTTGAAGTACAATTTTTTCACTCATGTCACGTGCCCCAATCCTATTTAATCACATTTATTTATTCACAAAAAATACCAAAATATCACTCATAAATTATTTTGGCCCTCCATGAATATTTCTCATCCCATTGGCCCACAAATATTTCCTATTTCATTATCTAAATTGGGTCACAATATAAACCATCACAAAAACCCAATAAAATCATATCTTATTCAATTTCATCATCATTACTTAACTAAGCCCAATACCGGTCCCATGAGCCCAGTGCACACATCACATTCTTTTTAAAGCCCAATGCTACTTATGATTGACAATATTTCAAAAGACTAATTCTCATTGGAAATATCAAAAGTTCAATTTACGTTGACACTATTAAAAGTCCAAGCTAGCTACTTAGAATTATTTAGTAAAAAACCCAAGGTTATCAATACTTGGAAAATACTATATTATAAGTATTTCACTTAAAGTCCAATGAAGAACAATGCTTTAAGTTCTTAAACCTATTACAATAATATTACAAGCCCATGAAATCTATTTATACTATAAACCCATGGTAACTATTTATGCTACGTAACACTATTCATTTTTCCAAAACTCATTGCAAACATATATCAAACTCATGGAGACTTATGAATTTGTGTTACTAATATAAAAGCTCATGAAAAGTTATGATTATTTATCTTAAACTCATGACATTTATTTATTTCATACCATATTATAAACCCATGAAATTTATATAAGAACCCATGGTTGCTATTTATCTCATATCATAACATTTATAATATTTATTTCCAAAACTCATGGTAATTATTCACCTTACAAGCCCATTATGATTATCTATAGAAAAACCCATGAGAATATCACATTATTCCACTATAGTGGTTGCTAACCTATTTTATTTGAAATTCATGGATATTGCCTCTATTAAAACCCATGGTAAATATTATTCACAAGAAACATTAGAGATTATGATTTAGCCCCAAAGAAAATATCATAACAAAATAATCCATGACAAAAATTATGAGAAACTATACAAATTATTATTTAAAGCCCATGGAAATTGATACCTGTAAGGACTTGAATTTGACCTCCTGTTCACTAATAGTGGATGAGGGCCCAACAAACCCAATACAATATATTTGTAAGAGAATGGGTTAGATAAGAGCGTAGCTCAGTAAATCAAATATGGGCCTTAATTGTTTGAATTCAAGCCAAGAAGACAAACACAATATTTAAGGAAAGCTTTCCTCAGTCGTGTCCAAGGAGGAAGTGTTCTTATATTTAATCAAGTTATTTCAATACAATGTGTTCTTTTCTCTTTTCTCTTTTCTCTTTTTCTCTTCTTCTTCTCTCTCTCTCATTACATGCCCCATTTCTCACAAGGGCCTTTTCTTTATATAGTTCTATTCTTTTCAATCTCAGCCTTCCACTTGTTGATCATGTAGACAATCTTTTGGATGCTTGTCCCATCAGAAACCTCCTGGAAGCTTTGTGAGTAGCTTTAAACTGAGATATCCTTCTTCAGGGGTCATCTCCACATAAATGCGGCCAGTTGGTTAGATGCAAAACATTTAATGTAGTGGTAGCAGCCTTCTTCTCAAATATTTCCTAGGTTACTGTTGGCTCCTTTCCCTAAAAACTTATCTTCAAAAGTACAATTGCTCCTTGCATAGTATCCTCTAGGCATCTAGGTTCCAACCTTCCACAATACTTTCTCGAGGAAGCCTGGCTCCTCAGGGGACACCAACAACTTGCTATCATTTTTTCTTCTCCTCGGCTCATTGACCTCGATACTTATTAAACCTCTTGACCATTCTAAGGTTCCTATAGGTCCTCGGGCATGGGGCCCAACACTCTTACTCGACTCGTTTACCCTCACAATACCTAAACCCTATCATAAATATTTATTAGAGATCATGAATATATTTCATTTTTACTAACAACTAAAGCTCATCTGGAATAAAAATCCATGGCAATATATGGTAGCTTTGTCCATTTTGTAGAAATCACAATGAGAAAGTAAAAGGATGGACCTAAGTGGAGAGAACCACCAAGTCAAAGACTCATCGAAATACTCAGCCCTCATGGCCAATCCCCAACATGAAATCTTAGTCAAAACAACTCATGTGTGCAAACTGACCCAGTTGGAGAACTCCTTTTAGTTCTACCTTCCGCTAGAAAACAACTCAAGAAGCAACAAAGCTCCCAAACCAAATTAGGAGCTGACCACCTGTCCCATCAGCCTCTCTGCCAATTCTAACATAAACAGTACCAAAGGCTGAGATGACACCTAAAAGCTAGTAGGCAATAAATACTCTTCTTCTCCAAGTTTTGGTCACAACTCAAGGAAGCCATAACCAAGACCTCCAAGCTCATGAAATCCTTAACTGAATAATTTATTTTATTACTAAAAACATATGTAATTGATTCATGAATCAAACCCATAAATCCCAGAAGGGAAAAATTAGGGAAAAGTGTTTTGGAGAGCATAAGGGGGTGTCCAGTAGAAGCTCTCAACAAAGGAATCAATGGTTGACACTTGGCTTGGAGTGTCAATCAACCCTCTTGAGCTCTGTTCCTAGTTGTAGCAAGCAAGATCTCTAGTCCTTGTACATGCTCTAATCCTATTAGACAAAATTAATCTCCAAATCCCATCATTTAATGCCTAGATTAGGAACATTTTAGCCTCTAGCTACATTACCCAAATAAGCAAAACACTCTAAAAGCAAGTCTCACTATTTTGGGTCAAATCTCAGAAGAGATATTATGGGATTTTGTTGCGGTCAGACCTAGTCCCCTCTAAGTTTTTCTAATCAATCTCTTAAGTTTCACTATAAAAGGGAACTACCATCAACTAAAGAAAGGGAACAAGATTTTTTCATAAAATTCTTTATCTATCATGTCATTTTCAGTTCATAAGTCAAACCTTTAGTTCATAAATCAGCTTTTGATCCATAAATATTCATGTACACTTACCTATAAACATCTCATTCCATCTCCTCAGAAAATCTCAGCACCTTAAAATAGTCATAAACAGCCCCTTTTTACACCATACACGAAAATGGGTAAACACTGCTCCATGTCTCTTCCATACTTCCATATATTCACTCATACTTTCCATAAATCATTCCCACCACTTACTATACACATATATTCATCATTATGGGCATAATATGGCATATAGAGATCTTGTTTAAACATTTGCTACACTAGATGGACACTCTTTCTCTCCCTTCATTCCATCATAATTTTTCCTCTTTTACTTGTAATTATGAAGCTTTTAATTCTTGTTTATTGCTATTATAATGAAGGTCATAATGTCTTGGATACTATGGAAATTTTCCCTAATAACTGACTTAATAATAATAAGAAAAATATATGATTTGTATCATGTAAGCACATTTATTAACTTATCAGACGTTACCGATGAAGGTTTGTCATATTCACTACTAGATCATTTTCCTCTTGTCTACTTGTTATAATGGGCCCACTTTTATATTAACTGACTACAGAAGAAATGCATAATTCTTACTATGCAAATACATTTATTAATTTTCCAGACATCTATCACTAGACATTTCTCCTGTTTACCGCTGGACTATCATTTAAGCACTTATTGTGGTTTGTCATCCTTTGTGCTAGCTTATCTCTCCAGGAGGTATTTTTGGGTTTTATTATAATTTTTGTTGGATGCAACCCAGACCTTGAGCAAAATAGGTCTTTCACATTTCACCGACAGCCTTTGGGTCATATTCTAAATCCAAAGTCGAGTTTTGGTTTTGGTTTCCCAAATATTATATTGGTAACAAAAAAACTACCCCCGACAAATATCTTCATGATAATCTTAATTAATATTTCCTTTAAATAAGAAAAATACTATGACTACAACATTTTCACAATACTTTCACAACAAATCATAAGTGACAGGTTGTTATTGGCTATTACGAGCGGACAATATGGTAATTTAAATTGTGAATTCAAATTAGAATCAATAACAACTTATCACCAATAATTTGTTATAAAAGTATTGTGAAAATGTTATAAACATAGCACTTCTCTTTAAATAATATTTTTAAAACACCATAATTCTATTTAAATCATTATAATTATGGAGTTTTAAAAATAAGAAATAAATAAAATTACCATTATTTTTAAAAATAATAACTATTATTAATTAAATTATTTATTACTTTAATGTTTAAAAGTTAGTGGTGTATATGTGTGTCGAGTTCTCTCCTAGAGACTTGAACCACGGTTTTTGTCCTCTACATTCTATAACCACCTATACCTATAGAGTGATCATTGTGCTAAAGGTACGCGGTTGTTCATTTTGAAAACTTAAGTTTTCTAGAAAAAGAAAATCTTAAAACAAACAATGAGTGACTAGCTCGTGTAATGACCCTTGCCCATATTATTTTCACATAAAATAGTATCACTAGAGGGGAGTGGGGTTTTGGTTTATGTTACACTCAAAACCCCCATGGGGGTTTAGTGTACTACACTCAAAACCTCCAAGGGGGTTTAGTGTAATACAAGTGACATTTTACACATCAAATAATACCACATGGGGTTAAGTGTTACACTCAAAGCCTCAAGAGATGTTTTGTGTCTTATAGGGAAGCCAAAGGGGGTTTTGTATATTTTTACCTAATTTTTGGGATCATGGAAAACCTAAAAATGGTTCATTTGCATCAACTAGAAACAAAGGTCAATGTGAAGACGTGTGTCTGTTTTGTTGTTGCTGTTTGTGGCTTAATTGCCACATTTGTGTTCCCCTGGAGATATTAAACTTGTGTTTGTACATCTATTTTAAAACTTCATGATTTTGTGATTGTTTTCCTCATTGTGCAGGTTGCATTTAAAACAGGTGATTATAAACAACGAGTAATTTTTATTGGTGGATTAACTGATGGCTTTCTGGCCACAGAGTGTGTTTTTACTTTGCTGTTTTTACATAATTACTTTGATTGAAGTGAAATATTGCTGATTCCTAAAGAACTGATGTCTCAGTCTTTCTTTGCGGTGAAAATGAGATAATATCTTTTTCAAGATGGTCGTTGAGTGACAGTTCTTTTTTTCTTTTTGCTTTGATTAGTACTGAGAGGCAGTTCTTTAACTAATTAACAAAGACCCCAGCTCTTTTAAACTATTCTAAATATTTAAAGCTAAATTTGAAAACTTAAAATTCCTGATTCTTTCTTCTTTCATATGATTTGCAGATACTTGGAACCTCTTGTGTGTTATTTCCAATGTTTTGTCATGCCATAGGGAGTTACAGCTATTCCTATGCACAGTTGGGTGGTTTGTTCTATTTGAATTGTAGACATTGCAAATCTGAATATCTAATATTGTTTTGAAAGTACATTTAGAAGCTAAATGTGTTTTTTTGTTGATGTAAAAATTCAGTTCAATTGGATTTTTTACACCATAAATATTGTAAAAATTCACCTCTAATTGTAAAATGTATTGTGCTTGTGTAAACCCTAAAGTGAGAAAGAGATGGTAATTTTCCTTCTTTTACAGTTGCATTGACCTTGGACATGGATATTTTACATTGGAACTTACCATTCAGATTTTAGATTGTTTAGATACTGAGCCCATGTTTACTTTCATTCTGTGTTGAGTCAGGTATTAATGTATGGAACTTGGTCTTGCCTTTTTTTCTTTTGAAAGGGAGGGGGGATGGGGGTGGAGGGGGTTGGTTCTTTTGAAATTATCCATGCTAACTCTGGTTTTATGACGCTGTTTCATCTACCTTGAAGGACGCAATGGAGCTTGATCAGCAGATCAGTCATTTAATCAACAAAGAAGATTCTGAAGGTGTGGTACTACTGGGGCATAGTACTGGTTGTCAGGTTAGTACCAGTTGCATTATTATCTAAAAACTGGATCATAATTTCATTGGATCACTCACAAGACTGTCTTTGAATATCTAGGATATTGTGCAATATATGCGTACAAATGCTGCATGCTGCATGCTCCAGAGCAGTCCGTGCTGCCATTTTGCAGGTGCTCACCTATCAATACCCTGCTCTGCTCCTTGTAATGTAAAAGCTTCAAAGATCTATATATTCATTCCTAAATGTAAACCATTAGTTGTGCTTCTTGATGTTAGAATGAGTTTCTGCAGTGAATAGCATGGCTTTTAGCTGAATACAAAGGCTTTTTTGTGTGTCCTTGTTTAATTTTTGCATCTGAATCCTGGCTCAATCCAACTGGGTAGCAAATACTATTTAGTGGTACTAGTACATCACTACTACTAGCGATATCAGCTGTATAAAAAATTTCTCAAAACAAGTATATTATATACTAGGAAGCACGGGTGTGGATTCGGGTCGGCATTACGGCACTTTTTGAAAAAGTAGGATGCGGGTATGGCACGATACGTTTATTACTTTATTATTAAATATATTTTCTATATACTACTAAGAATTTTTTTTTTTTTCCCCATATAATGGTAAACATATATCAATTTAAGAGCAATAGTAGATAATAAAATACATAACGATTACATGATGTTCTTAAATTAGAATACAATATCGAAAGTTTGAAACTAAATCTAAATAAAAGATAAATTTGAAATTAACTTTTTTTTTTTAAATCTATAAGTATTTTGGCCCATATTGGGTTTAATTTTGGACCGTTTCAGACCGAATCGGACCCATATCAGGTCCTATTTCAAACCATTTCAGACCGAATTGGGCTACATTGAAAAAAAAAAAAAATAATTTGTTGGTGGACACGTGTGGAGCCGCGTCCACGGCTGCACGGCATATCGACACGAATCCAACTCGGTATGTAAGTGCATGGATTAGAAGAAGAAGGTGGTAGTGCTCAATAATGTGAAATCGACACCTTCCTTGTCCCAAGTTTTGACATCTTCACGTCCAAATGCCTTGCAGCTTCAAGAGGCCTGATATTAAAAAGCAACAATGCGAGAATCACCACCATCTTTACAATGTTTGACTGAGTGTTTCCCCGAAACATGTTTTGCTTCATCAAGCTCTCTTTTTATGTTTCACAGTTTGAACGAGAATTGGTTTTTATAGGAACAAAAGCAACCCTCCGTAACTCAAAAGGCAACGAATGCTGATAGTTCGTCTTTTTCTTCCTTTTTTGCCACTGCTTTTTGTCCTAAGCCCCAAATTAAGAAGGTTGATGTGGATTCTCTCATCTTTATTAGAGATAAGTGTTAGCCCCGGAGTAAGAAAAAGATGTTCCTAAATAAACAAATAGGGATTATGGAATACTCTTATCAGTCAAAAATCGATCTCCGTGTTTCTCTCTTTAGTTGTTTTTCTAAATAAACAAATTGAGCTTTAGGGAATACTATTTTCACTTCTTAGTCTCCAATCTGCATGTACCACCTCCATGAATAACCATATAGGGTCCCTTGTCCCATCTACTTGTTCCCAAGTAAACAAACAGAGCGAGCTTTGGGAATACTCTTATCAACCTCCAATCTCCATGAATGTAACTATAGCGGCCCCTTGGCGGCTTGGCCAGTTGGCCCCTCTTGCAAGATTCAAGATGCATCTGTTTTTGACTAAAAAGTATCATAGAGTGGTCCCATAATAATCCTCTATATCATATTGTATATACTATATAATAAAAGTTAGAATCTAAAACTACAATTACACGGAGTGTTTATAGTCTATTATATTTTTTGGTATATTAGAGCCCGTTTGGTTATAGTTTTCAAAAATTGTTGTTTAAAAAGATGTGAAAATTGTGGTTTAAAAAGTGTTGTTGAACAACGTGTTTTTAGTGTGAATAAAACAAAAAAAATGTGTTTGGTATCATAGTTTAAATAATGTTTTTCAGTGTTCAAAAAATGTAAAATATGTGTTTGGTATTTATGTTTTGTTTGATAAAAAAAAGCTGACCCGTATTAAATAACAACTTTGTAATCCCATTTTTATCCCTACTTTATCCAATATCTTTCCGTCTTTACCCCTTTCTCTTCAGTCTTTCCTCATAGCAGAAACCCAAAAAGCAAACCCACGCCGTCCTCAGCTCCATTGCCGCCAAAGAAGATCGACGGCTACGCTTCGCGGTCGTCGTATCTTATCTCCACCAAAAAGCCAACCCCACGCCGTCCTCATCTCCATTGACGCCAAAGAAGATCCACCAAAAAGCCAAACCCAAGCCGTCCTCATCTCCACGAAAAAGCCAAACCCACGCCGTCCTCATCTCCATTGACGCCAAAGAAGATCCACGGCTGGGCTTCACGGTCGTCGTATCTCATCTCCACCGTCAACATTCGAAGATCGAGCCCGAGATCGAGCTTTTGTCGCCGCCGACCCATCACTCGAAGATCCAGGTTCGAATCTCACTTTCACCTTGCTTCTCAATGGGTTTTTGTGTAAAGATTGAATATTCCCTTCTTCACTCAGATGTGTCCACTTGTTTGTGTTTTTTGTTTTTGGGTTTTCTCCCTTGTTTTTCCTCACCAATCGGGAAAACCCATTTTTCCAGTTCTTTGTTTGCTGTTGAGAGAATAGTTGATTTACAATCCAAATATACATGCCATACTGCATCGAAATGTAGAAGGGTTTCCTCAAAATCTGTTGCTGTTGTAAATTTGTTTTGATTTACAACCCAGTCGATTTCCATTTTTCTTAACACTCTGTTTGGTTGCCGAGAAAGCGTTGGAAGATTAAACAAAAAAAAAAAAAATCTAACAAATCTGCCAACTCTATATATTAATAATTTGTTGTGGTTTTCCGTAGGGCTTCACAGCAACCAAATTGAATCTTATCTTGCTTGCTGTTTGAAATTTGAGGGTATTTTGAGTGTGATTTTTAAGCTAATACCAAATTCTCCATAGCTTATTATTAGTTTCATTTGTGAATCTGAATTATGTTGAATTGAATTTGGATATGATGGATATATTGTGTTCCTCAATTATAGTGAGCAAAACAAAGGTCTTGTGAGGTAAACTGTTTGAGGTGGGGTTGTCTAATCCTTTAAATTTTGTAATTATCACAATTTCATAAAATAGTGTGCCTTGTGTGTGGGGAACAACTTGGACGGGAATGCTCACCCATGGACTAACATGTGGGAATCAGTAGGCTCACTTATTGTGTATATTTACTTGGCATTTCCTTTTTACAATTTTTTGCTATATCTTGTAAAAGCTTCTAGCTATCTCTAGAGATGCATATATATATATAGCAGTATTTGTTTTTGAGTTGTGTGTATTCATCAAGTGATTGAGCTTGGAAATGTATATGTGATTGCGTATTAATATTGATACGAAATGCCGACAGCATTATGTGATATTGTCTTCAATCCTTATAAATACCAGTGAGCATCACTTTTTTATTTCCTTCTTGAGATCATGGGTGTTGTCTCTACTATACTCCTTTGATAAAAATGATTGGGTCTGAATTTAACTCTCTCCTTCTAACGATTGTATCATTATGCAAGCTGATATATGCATGCAAAATACAATGACTTCAGGGTAATTTAGTGGTTAGATGTTTCAAGCTTGCTTGAGGAATAGTCTGTGAGTTTGGATCTTCTTTGTGCTCATTCATGGGTAGCCCTTAAGATGTCCAAAGTGGCAGTGGGCAGTGACCTGGCAGTGCAAGATGAAACTTTTGCATCTCAATTTTCAAATTTAAACCAAGGATAGCAGGAAGAACCTTTTAGTCCTCAAGTAGTTAGATATATGGTTCTCATGTAGATAACTTCAGTGAGCAGATTACCACAGCATTCACAAAGCTCTTTTGATAGTTTCGAATCTGCATCTTAGGCATAAGATCGTGGAGGAATCCACTCACATCCTTTTTGGCAAAGAATATTCTTTTCCATTTGAATGCTTTGCCAGTTTGTTACAGCCCGTTGGTTGGTTTTCCTTTATAGCTCTCTCTGTGTTAATTGTTTTGATTGTTTATGTCATATGCTGTATTCAAATCTTCATGTTAGTTGTAGCTTTTTATAGTTAGGACTCCTTCTTTGAAATGTTTGCTGCATATAGACTAATGCTCAGCATCTACTGTTTGTTGCACGAATGGATACCATGTTCAAATGGTTGTTTAATAGTGTTGATTACGTTTTGTAATGTGTAAGTGAGTAGGCTTGTGGCTTCTTCTTGCAGATGGTAGACACAATGCATGACGATCTTGACGATGGCCTTCGGTTCCGAAATTGCAATTGTTTCTGTGGCTTGAAAGCAAGTGTGAAGATTTCAGATAAACGAAATGAGAACCGGTACAGGCTTTTCCAATGTTGCCCAAAGGACACATGTCGGTTTTTTCAATGGTGTATTCCCTTGAAGACGCCAGTGTCATATGCGGATGATTTCCAGCAACTACAAGAAGAGCTATGTGTATTGCGAGAGGAATTGAGGGTCATACATGACAAGGTCCACCCCTCAGACCAACCGAAGAAAATGGTGAAAATTAGGTTCATTGCTTGGTGTTTGTTTTTCACCGCGCTTGCAATACTGCTAACTATGACGATGTTGTAAACCAAATTGTTATGATGATGTGTTAATTCCTACTATGTAATCATATTATCTTATTATGTACTACTAACTCCTTTTGAACTTGATGCACTGTGTAATATTTTTAGACAATCTTGAGTCATCCATTTTGGTAGTGTATAGAATATGTATCGGGCTGACTCTTGATTCTTACAATAGTATGTTATTGGCTTAATGTAATGTATGCCTAGTACTGATAATTTATTGGAACATAGGAGAATTGTAAGTTACAATTCTCTTCTATGGATGATAGTAATATTTATTTTGGAGCAAGGTGTTGCAAATAAGGACTGGAACTTGCTTTATTGACTAGATGTTGGCATGCAGAAGAAGTCGAGAGCAGAAAAGCATGGAAGTTTGCAACTTTAGTTAAAAGTATTTTTGTGTCTTTAGCTAAAGTTGATTGAAGGTGCCTCATCGCCCATGTCATGATCCTCAATTATTTCTTTTAAATTGGAATTTATAGTCCATTTCACAACATCAGGGGCTACACTTAGTCTACAATATTTTGAATAATTCAATCTACAGGAGACTACAATGTAGTTTATAGTATATATAGATTACAAGTTTTTTTTTTTTTTTTTTGGAGTAATATATAATTCCAAGTATGTTTCTATCGTATTCTAGATGTTTGATTATAAATAAATAAAAATAAAGAAGAAAAAAGCATGATGTGTTGAACCATAAATCAAATATTAAAATTCAAAATTTGTTCATTAAATTTTATTTTGCATATGAGCAGAACACTCGCTCATTATAAATAAAATTATATGTTAAAACTTGATTTCTTTTCTTCACAAACAAATTCAATGTTCTTTAAATGCAATTTGATTAACTTTTTTCCTATATAAAGTAAAATCATGACTAAAACATCTTAACATATAACAAATCTATGAATTGTTACTACAAATTGATTATTAGTAATATTAATAAATTATAAATTATTAAAATTTATACAATTGAATGTAAACTCTCTCTCTCTCTCTCTCTCTCTCTCTATATATATATATATATATATAAAGTTTGCATATAAAAATACAATATTATGTATAGTAAAAAATTGATATGTATATTCACTGTATAAAAGGGTTTATATAACAAATGAAAAGACAATTTTTTTTATAAATCTTTTCGATGAAGACTAGTAATCAACAAAAATTGACTGTTGACTTAGCAATTCCCTTCCTTTTCCGTGTAGTACTAGAAGAAATATAGTTGTCCACATTTATATAAACATCATCCAACCTTACTTGTTCGCTACAATAGCCTCACATCTCAACCTACGTACAGATAGAAACTCATGGAGGATTCGGCCTTTTTTCACTTTTTCGCCTTTTTGTTGTTGCACTATTTTATGGCTAGCTTAACTGTGGCAGTAAGAACCACCATCACCATAGACCAATCAGCTCTTCTTGCTCTCAAAGCCCATATCACTGATGACCTTCACGAATTCTTGGCAACCAACTGGTCTACCTCTACTTCTGTTTGCAACTGGATTGGCATCACTTGACTTGCGGTGCCAAACACCTTAGAGTCACTGCCCTGAATTAATGCATATTTGTTTTTAAGTTTCTATTATTCGATATTTTATCTTTTCATTTGAAAATCATTCTTCTTACTTTTGGTGATGATGCAAAATAACTTATTAATTTTTTGCAAAAAATACTTTTTAATTGATAATAATGTACTCAATGTTTTTGTGACAACAATATTGATCATAATTAAGTAGGATTTTTGTTATATTTTTTTTTGTAAATTTTCTTCCAACATAAACAAATGTAACAAGTATGGAAACTAAAATCCTATAAAGGATATATGTATTTGGGACAAAATAGAATCTAGCTTTTCAAAAAGATGGAGAGTAGTGTAATTGTGTGAAAGCCATTCAAAAAGTGACTAATATATGTTGACAATCCAGCTTCATGGGCAGCCATTAAGTTCACCAAAAACAACAGTAAGAGCCGTTGCAGTCCAAATTAAAGAGGCTCACTACCCCGTTATACAAATCTATAACAACAACAAAACACAGTAATCTTCATCTAGACTTATACAAAGTTCCATGTCATCCACATTTTAATAAAATAATGCCCATCTAGCTCAATCATTGAACAATGTAATCTGCCCACATAGCAGCAGTTATCACATCACGATACTCCGACATTGCTCGTTGTGCCCGAGAATTAAAAGCTTCTTCAGTGCCCCCACTGCCTACGCGTGCAGCTCCTGCTATGTTTGCGTCTCCGTTACGCACAAATGATCCTTCCCACACATGAAACAGTTCATCTGCCCGATTATACATGCAAATAAAGTTGTGCAATGCACAACAAGCAGTCACAATCAGCCGTTGTCTAGAGATAGAGAAGGAGTGCATTCCCGTCAAAACAGGGAACCTCGCCTTCAAGACGCCAAAGCATCGTTCAATCACCATGCGTAATGAGGAATGCCTATAATTGAACAACTCTTGTGGGGTACTAGGCTGCCGGTTCGTACCCCGAAACTCTTGGGCATGGTAGCATGTGGACTTGTGTGAGGGGAGGAATGCATTGCCTATAGCGTACCCCGAGTCAACGAGGTAGTACGATCCTGCAATACGAGTGATAACCATTGCCAATTAGTCACTTAACATAACTATTCTTGCTAGTTCCTTACTACGGAAGTGTATCTATACATGTATGTATACGAACCATGCACTAAAGTTTTTTGATATCAGCTTAAATAATGAGTGACCATGCAGTGATTGACTATAACTTACTACTCCATGAAAGCAAATTTTATGAGTGACATTACAAACTTTGACACGACCTTTTATCCATGATATAGAGTGCTGAATGTGAATCACACAATTCATGTATTGAGTGAATTAGTTTCGATATAATAAAATTACGTAGCTACCAATCAAGTGCAGTGTATACAAGGTATTCTTTTTTTTTACACAAAGGACAAAATATGAAGTAGTTACAAACTCATTGACCTCAATTTGGATTTCTAAGTGAACTAACGTAAATATCTAAATTTACCCAAACCTATGAAAAGACATTCATGAATAAAATATGTGACATGAGATTTAAAAAAATATGACAAAACCACACAACCCACAAAGATTCACACCCTTTTTGAGAATTATCATAGACAAGAATTTTATCCTACTACTCCATAATCCCATTTTGAATAGTTTTTCACATCTGTACTATGCTACAAAATACTTTGGAAATGCGAAGTCAGATGCAGCAATGATCAAATCAAAAATCAAATGCGGAATTTTTTTTTCATTTTTTTTTTTTTGTTTACCTCTAGGCGGCCAAGGGAACTCATACTTGGCATGTCCAAGTGCATCCTGCATGACTCGTGAATCATTTGCACTCCCTTCCCATCCCGAATGCACATATGTAAACCACATGTCAAAGTTGCATGCACACATCACGTTTTGGGTGATATCACTCCGTCTATCTCTAAATGTGGTAGTCCTAGCGGATGGGGCAGAAGCACTTATATGCGTCCCATCGATAGCCCCCACACATTTCTGTTAAAAAAATAGGTAGCTGTAATTAATAAATTAAACTTATGTGCAATATAGTGTAAACAATATGAAGTTCACCAAAGTGAAGTTAGCTAGTACAAAAATGTATGTATCCAATTATTACAGGCTGAACAGTACTGTCCAACTACCTACATACGTAGCTAGAGATATTGGAACATTTTTAACAATTCATATAACCAATAGTCATGGTTGGACGTAGTACTTGCATTTGACATTGGAATTTTTCCAATGGTTTGCATACTCAAGGTTGTTTACATCAACTTTGATATGTTAACTTGTCTACTTTATTTAATATTTGTCAATCAACCTCAAATTAAAAAAACTAGAAATACTTCAGAACTCTTTCATAGGTCATCTTATTTTCTTTCTATTCTCTATTATAGATCTTTCACAATTGAATTTCATCACAAGGATAATTTAGCTAAGAACTATAAAAGGAAAAATCGAAGCATACCTCAAACCATGGATAATATTTTCCATTCCCTCGAAGTGAATGAGGGAGCTCAGCTGCATCAACGTCGGGCCGGATGATGATACATCCCAAAGCATGGATAGCACGCAAGGTACGCCGGAACCGCCTTTGAATGGTCTTGAGAGAATTTTGGAAGCGGTTGGCAGTTACCCGGTAGTCAGCGTTGTGTCCGACAATATATAGCACTGTCCCAACGGACTCCTCAACTGAAACCCAACCAGTGTCCTCCTCTAATAGGTGCAGCCGCTTCAACTCATTACACAAGTGTCTAAAAATGGCCTTGTCCATGCGGAATATGTCATAACACACTTGGGGATTTCCTTCTAGTACTTCAATCACATATGACCTCCCACTCAGGATACTAGTGCACCTAGGTCACTTCATGTAGTACTTTTGTACGTACTCTATACACAGCTGAACGTAGGCTGTGGCAATCTCGAGCTCCACCTCGCTATCGTACTCATCTAAATCGGACTCAGCCATGCCTGAATCACGATCTGAATCGGACTCAGCCATGCCTGAATCACGATCTGAATCGGGGTCGGCCATAACTGAATCACACCTGTGGGCAGCCATTAAGTTCACATCAGCCACTATAAAGAAGTACATATATATATATCGCTTTATGTATATATATCTATATTGCTCTATGTATAGAAACCTGCTTCTCAAGGGATTTTTTATGATAGATCCTACAATCACATGAACCTTGCAGCGGAAAAATTCATCTCACCATATAATCCAAACAATATTAAACCTTTACGACTTGAAGACAAATATGGTTTGTCAAACACAAGAAGACCTAATTTAAGGAATAGCAAAGAAATATTTGTAAGAGATTATTATGACATTGATAATTTTACATATTATCTTTGGTTTAGTTTTTTTAAAATTTTCAAAAATTTAAAATGATTTCGTTTAATATATTTTCAATTCAATGATATTATTATTATTATTATTAATATTATTATTATTATTGGCTTATACTCAAATACAACATATGAACAAAATAGTATTACCTTTTCAAAAAAGTAAATGGATTCCATTACTTTGTTATGGCTTAATTAGTTGAAGGAGCCTCCGCAGTAATTGACTACCATACATGGAATACTCTATGGATACAATTGACAAGTTACTATAGACAAGATTAAGTATGACTTCACCTGACTTCCTCCTTAACCTAGTAAAAAGCATAAGATGTAATGATTTTTTCTAATAATTTTTTTTTATCCTGAACATTGTTTAATAACAGAATGACGCAAAAGAAGGAATGTGTATATGATGATTTTTTATGTGTTCGGCATTGGGTAGCATTTAATAGGCCATGTATCTTGGGGAGGGATAAGAACTATGGCTATCATTTTAAAATCTTTATTTTTAAGTCAAGTACAAACGAGGATTTTGAGAGTAAGGCGGGACATTTCATTTTTTATTTTATTTTAATTTTTGATAAAATTTTATTTATTTTTTAATACTACGACTACACTTTTATTTAATTTATATTCTTAAATTGATACATTATTATTGATTGTCACCAAAACTTAATTTAATAATTTAATTTATCACTAATCAATTGTCCCTAAACTCAAGCATTTGAAAAATGATAAAATTTAATCATTAAATTAATTTAAAGAAGTGTTACGTTCATAACATTTTAATTATTTTTTGTTTATTAATAACAATTTACTATTTAATATATATTTATCATAGAAGATATATTTATTGTAAAAAGGTTATAAAAATATCGTTAACATAACATTTTTCTCCCATCTAACCAAAACAAACCGGAAAATATTCCATACAAAGTTACAAACAGTAACCACTAGTGTCCATTTCCATGTTTTTTATAAGTAGCAGCCAGACCGATGCAAAGCATGCAATAATAGCACTTCTGTCTCTTTTAGGAGCGTTCATGCATGTCCTCTCTCTCTCTCTCTCTCGCTGTTTTTGTTCTTTGTTTTTCAATAAATTCTTTTCACTTTTAATTAATATCCGTTTCAAATTTTTTGCAGCTAGAAATCATAATTAAGTAGTTACAATTTTTTTTTTAAAATAAATTATTTATATTCATTTCACTTGCTCGGATAGTCACACATCACACCAAATAATCCTTCACCTTACATTATTGTAGTCTTCCCCACGAGCACATGGACGGCTCCACTTGGAGCTCAGGGGTTCAAATGAACCTCCTGCTGGCCAATGTATATATATTGGTATATATTTGTCGACGTCCCTTTTTCAAAATTTTGAAGACCTTCATCATGGATTTTTTTTTTTTTAAACTCAACTAATGGATTTTTTTTTAAACCCAACTAAAATAAGTTTGAATATGATTCTATTAACAATATCCTAGCATTTTTAAACAAAAAAAAGAAAAAAGAAATTACAAACCAATTTGATTTAAAATTTGGGAAAAAAATTAATAAGTCTAATGAATTAATTGGAGATCAATAGATGAATGATTGCTTAACTGTATAAATTGAAAAATATATAGCTTTGGAGGATTGATAATAAAGAAATCATTTAAGCATTTTCGTGTATAAAACATCATAGAGAGCAATTGTAAAACTTTATGTATTTTTTTTTTGGTGATGTCTTTTATTTTTTACTAAATATTTTTTTTGATGTCAATATATTCAAGTTCTCTTTTATTTTAAATTTCGTATAATTTTTGTTTCTTATTAATCCCCTAAATAATAATCTTGGAACTGCCAATGCACTAACATTATACTTTTCATTCATATAAGACACGAAAGAATAGAGAACAAACTAAGTCCGAACTGTTAAAAATGCAAATGGTCACTATTCAAGAGTCAACTTTCAAAATGTTGCTAATAGTGTTGGAGCCAAAATTTTAGTATGAGGACAAGATAAAAAGCAAAATTGAGCAAAATCAGTTGTTAAGAAAAAAAAAAAAAGTTCTTCAACAGTATACGGTAAAAAAAATTAGAAATAAAACACATCCTCCTGTTAGCTACGTGGGATGGTGTACTATGAAGCCATAAGGTTTTGGTATGATGGGGCTCGTCCTGAGTGGTAGCCACTAGCCAGGCCAGTGGGGTAGATTAAGTAAATTTCTATCCACAGATTAATAAAAATAAAAACAAAGTCTGCATTTTGCAATATCTTTTATAATACAAAAAGAAATTAAATTTCTACCTTATTATTGGCATCAATAATTCAATATCAACTTATTTTCACCTGTTTCCCATATTATTGGCATCAATATTAACTTATTTCCTATCATAAGCGTGTGTTATACACACATATAAAATGATACAATCATGATTATATTCATGCATGTTTACATTCAAGCCTCACCTACGCACATACTTGTTAATAATACTCAATTCAGCCAATCAAAGAAGAGAAGGTGAATCTATGATAATATATCCATTCTTTAAATCTTGAGAGGTTGCCCAATGTAAAATGGTGAAAACTTAAAAGAAAAACAAAATGAGCTAAAGCTGATCAAACACCGACAAAGGAGTAGTGCAATCAGAGAACACAGCGTGGTTGGTGGTTCTTATTTAAGACCCATTCGAAGATCGAAGATAAAAAAAAAAAACAGAGACGACAAATCCAACTACAACTCAAACAACGTATGTGAAAAAAATAAATAAATAAATGAAGTTGCTCAGATAGATTGCGTGGCAAAGAATATATAGGACCCAATTTGGTGATGTGAGAAGAAACTATTGGTAGTAGATAAGGTTTGGTGGCATTTACAGTTTACATTACACTGTCATAATTTTTCATGTAGAAGTTAAAATTTAAAAGGAAAATTCAAGTGGGATCAGCCAAGACCAATATTTTTTCTTATTGAATTCTATTGATAATTGAGGTGTATATATATTGAGAACATGGTATGTTTAATACTCTATCAAATAATATAATGTTTTAAAAATACTTAAAAAAAAAAAAAAAAAAAAAAAAAACTATGCATAAATTTCAAGAAAGATACAGACAACCACATAAAATTGTGCATCCAAATCAATAACTTGTGTTTTATTTTATATAAAAAAAAATGAATTATGGTTCAGAATTAACAAAACTCCACAATTGCATACTTAGAAAAAACAGAAGTGTTAAAATACAGGGAGTGAACTATTGACTAAAAGTATAGCCAAAATGGAAAACAACCGTGTGTGCAGTTGGTGGATCTGTTTTGAACTCTTAAATTAAGCCTAAGAGCTAAGGTCCCCCACTTCAAATTCTCAGCTCAAAAAGGGAAAAACAAGAAGAGGCTAATGATCAGTAAACCTCTAAATCTAAAACTCCGATCGAATAGCAATGTCAATATCAGTAGGACACAATTTCATCTGTATAAGCAAATGAACCCATTCAACCTTTAGTAGCTCTTTCTTATTTTGTACATAGGATATTTGACCAGACTCACAGATTAAAAAACAGAGAGATAGAAGAGAATTTGTCCATGTTTTTCTTCTCTAGAACATGCTGAAGGCTGATTGTTCATAGTCATAGGTCAAAAAGGGAGACACAAATAGGGTCTAACAATGATCTTCAACATGGGAAATGTGAATAATTAGCACCATTAATCTGGTGCAGCCACGATATTCTATTAAATACCAAAATTTTTTTAAAAAAATCATGTTTAAATTTTGCTTCATTTCTATTTCACACAGCTCAAAAAGGATCATGTGAAAGGTGACTATTCAATATTTATGACAGTTCAACATATGAATATATTTCACAATTTAGTTGAGTATCTTAGTATATATCCAATGCACCGAGAGTTGTGAAAATTTTTTCCATGAAGAAATTAATTTCCACCACCGTCAAAGTATTCTCTAATCTCAAAATCTGCACGCAATCTTAGCTAAGGTCCCCCACGTCAAGGTTTGCATGAGTTATATGTCATTTCTCTACATTTCAGGAAATTTAAACTTTTGACTTCAAGATATAAATGTACTAATTTCATTCAAGTAATGTAAAGTGCTGAAAGTTTATTTACTTTTTTTCTTCTTAGAGGCAACAATTGGCTTCAGGGCACTTGACTGTTCTCCGGATTATTTGTCAAAGGCTGATCAAATTGTACCTAAAAAAATGGGAATAGATATAAGTACAGTAGTGAGTATCCCAATCCTGACAGCAAACTCATTAACAAAACAGATTGGTAAATACCATGACAGTCAGGTTGATATACTTTATTCACCCAGAAATGCATGCAAAGCAGAAGAAAGGAAAAGTTGAAGAAATTAGTGAACATCTGTGAACAGTGGTCTGACAGCGAAGAGGAAGAACACACTCTAACCTCTAATTAAGAAGTTGATATTTTTGCAACACAAACAAAAAACCAGCAGCAAGAAACAAAATTAATAAAGCTTACATAAAGCAGAAAAAGGGAGACTTAATCTAAAATTTTTGAACGAAGAAACTGATACTTCCAGCAAAATCAAATCATAATTAACAAAGAATGAAACAAAGATTTATAAAAAGGAATACCTGAAAGCTATATAGACCTGGATCAATTATAACAGACGTGGCTCTCTCATACCTGCAGATTTCATAGAAAGTACAATCCTTTTATTAGCCAAAGTTGTATACAAAATTTGCAGTAAATTCATGTGCTGCTTTGAAACTAATTCCACCAAAACTACAAATAACTAACAAAAGAGAAAGGATAAGCCAAATACTCATTCCAGCCAATGTCACTTGTATGCTCAATAAAATACTACATTGTTAAAATAGCTAACAACGTCTGAAGCAGATATGTGACACAAAAAAGAAATTCCCAAAATGGAATGCAGCAGCTTATGTATCAAATATATATATATATATATATATATGTCACCAAAGTTAGAAATTCATAGGAGACACGACAACCACAAAACATATTTCTTACATAAATACCATACATGTCCCAAGGAGGTTAACATAATAAAGGAAGGCATAATGCAAACATTGTTCATAGTATTAACATAATACAAACTTTGCGTATTCACATTAAACCAAACTAAGACTACTAATTAACTTCCTAGGCTGTCTACATGGCGCACATCATCAGTTAACTTCCTAGACTGTCAACCACAACCACCACTATTGCAATCCACCCCCAATAAACTCAATCCAAGCCCTTCTTCTATCAACCGTCATGGCCAAAAAAGCGGCTCTACTCTTGGCATTATGAAGCTCCTGCACGACCTTGCAATACGTGACATGATCGACATCGGTGTGCTGGTTCAGAAGAGTTACAGCTGCTGTAACTAACTCACTGGCAGCCCCCACAGCAGAGTCTCCAGTGTCGATGGACTTTTTCCCCCGACGGTTCCTCATGTCAGTAAAACCCCATATTGCCTCAGTCATGGATTCAAGGGAGTGCCCTTTCCTCCTTTTTCCACTTGAATGAGACGGTTCAGCTGGCCGCTTTTCAGCTTGCCTCCGGCTTTGGGCTTCACTCGGTGTGGGCAACTCCTCCACGTCATCCAAACTATCAATGCTGACATTGACATGTACCCCCTCAGATAGAAAGGCTGCATCAAGTTCTCTCTCTTCATCACTATTGGGAGCTGGTTGGGCAGATGACATTTGGAGGAAACTCGTGGCTGTGTTTGAATTGAAAAGAGTGCCCAACAGCTCATTGTGTCTCATCCCCTTTCTCTTGAACTCCTTGAATCTATGATTGACCTATTAACAACCATATATATTGGGTTAGATGTTTTTTTTATTTGTAAAACCCAATACAAAGTAGATGGCTAATTTATAATAATCGTATAACAGCACTCTTTATTCCAAATTGATGATAGCCAAAAAGGTTTTTTAGGAAATTGTAGACATTGAGTATAAAATAATATAAGTCAAAGATATAAGTCAGAATTTATAAGTCACATTAAACCCCATTAAACCCACAGTAAACCCCATATATAAGTCAGATTTTATTCCATTCCTAAAAGTATCATCATGGGAAAATGCTACAAAACAACTATTTAAAGCCACTATTATTAATACACTCATAAGCCAATAAACCTAATATTTTTGATATTTTTGATATTTAAGTCAGTAAGGACTTACCGCAAATGCAGCAGCCCAAGCATCGTCACTGGCCGTCACCGTATTTGAAATGGGGTCCCATCCCATTCCTGTACGTGCGATGAGCTGGGAGAAAGTGCTGTGTCTCTGTTTCAGTCGTTGATATTTTTGTGTAAGTTGTGCCTTGGTGTAACTTTTAGACGCACGCTTGTTAAACTCATTGACAACTGCTGTCCAAGTTCCAGACTTGAACTGGCCTTGGGGCATATTCCCTTTAGCATCCTCTTCTAACAAGATGTCAATAAAATGTCTCTCAACTGCTTCAGGCCACTTCTTATCCTCGGCATCATCCATCTAAATACATGTTGGTATACTTACATAGACTCGTAAAATGGTCTTCTATGATATGGAATTAAAATTTTTAACTTACTACTAGACCCAAGCAGCAGGCATATAAGAGAAAATTCACCCCATATAAAGGAAAAATACAAAGATACACATTCATACACATAAGTTTTAGCTCAACTTGTAGTGGCATTGTATATTTATGAAGGCATAAGAGCATATTACACAACAGATTAGCTATTTTAGCTTCAAGGTAAAATATATTGTCTCTTCAAGAGACAAGGTCCATGTTGGGACTTGTCTCTTGAAGAGACAAGATCTAAAAAATACTATTTCTTCAAATAAGTTTCAAATAACACTATTTAGTGAAATAATTTTAATTATTAAAGAAAGAAAAAAAAAAGTGTTAATGCAAACATAAATAAAAAGAAAACTTTTTAACTTGAGAAACAAAAAGTGTCTTGGTTATAACTTGTAAATATTATCTAGTCCAAGAGCTGATCTTATCTATAACGATTATATGTGTAACCACACTCATAGTTGTAGGCCACAATGTCATTACATGGAAAAATTACATAAAATACTGACTCTCTCTCTGTTGGACAAGTTCCAAATATTCATATTCCAAAGGGAGAGAGGTCATGAATTTAATTAATTAATTAATTAATTATAATTAAAATCTTAAAATTTTTGAAGAATTTAATTTTCACTAAACGATGTGAAAGGATGTGGCTGCCTTGGCAGCTTAACCTACTTCATGTTCTTCCAAGGCTCACCCATCTCATCAATCCCAGCTTCAGTGCTCATTCATCCAGTGTTGATGAGATGGGCTGGCCCCTTTGGGCTATTTTGTTGTAAATATCTTCTTCCCTTTTCCTTTTTTATTTTATTTTATTAATTTTTTTTATTCAGGAAAAAAGTAGATTGATTTCTAAGGTTTTCAAGATTATAAATTCTTATAACTTGGATATATGATATATCAACAATAAATTCATTATTGACCTGGCTATTTGTGGTTTTATTTACACACATACATTACATGTGCAATTGTGCAAAAAAGAAAAAGAAAAGAAATGCCAAAATAAATCATTTTCATAATATACAGATAAAAAACATTAAATTAGAATGAAACTGTGTTTCCTAGCCTTCCACCTAAGACTCCACAAGTAGAGATAAATGTGCTATCTACTTTTGGCTTTTTCCTTAACCTCCTTGTCCCTTTGTCTTAATATGAGAAGATAATACCAATTGTATGGTCACAGGGTTTGAGAAGAGAACAAAATGTGGTTTTGGAAGGATCTTTGAGAGTTTTCTTGCAATTCTCACACTCCTCCCACTAGGAAAGTGAAGATTAGGCTATTTGTTTGTCTTTGTTAAATATCTTTATCTTGACCTTATATATTTTTCACAAACTGAAGAATATAATTTCAACTCCAAAAAAATCTGTTTCGTATATAGTTTTCTTATACATTTGCTCAAAATCTCTATCCAATAAATCTTGATTCTTATTAATGTAAGTATACTACTACCCTCTAGGTTATATGATAAGCAAGATGCTTGTTTAATGATAAGAAACTCTATTTCGATTTAAATTTATATATTGAGGTTACTTCACTAATTCCAGTAGTTTTAAAAGCTCAGATTTGTGTTTTTAATTCTAACATGATACTATTAATTAGTTTGGACTTGGGAGTGACACACATCTATGCCAAGGGCACACTCATTTATTTAGCCCATGGTCAGATTGAGTTTTTGATTATTTGACAACAGTCTCTGAGTTATCCTTATAATTCTCTATGACATTATTGTTTCATTCTTTGAGTGCAGCCTTTGTAACTTTTCTTTTTATGGACACAGTATTAAGTTAATGTAGGGGAATCATTTACTTTTATTTTTCAAGCATCTTGCACTACATTTTTACATAGGGTTAATTTAGCAACCACATTGCTTCAAAATGAAACGGCCTTTTTAAAATTTAAATAAAAAAACAAGTATGATAGTCTTAGTATCTAACAAAAGTGGTGAGTGATCTGAAATTGTGATGGGTAGGGATGTGACTGTTGTCTGAAGTACATCATTCAGCCATTTATAATTAGTGAAGGCATGCCCCCAAAAACCCAATACACTAAAAAATCCCATCTAACAGAAGGTGCAGATCATGAACCCAATATCCATACAAACTCAGAAACAAAAATCCAACACAAGAACTCAATAACCCATAACAAGTAGATAAACCTAGACCCCAAAACAACCCATTGATCCTCTAAGAAACCTGTCAACAAACATCTTCTCAGCCAAGTCAGAATTAGTGAAGGCATGCCCCCAAAAACCCAATACACTAAAAAATCCCATCTAACAGAAGGTGCAGATCATGAACCCAATATCCATACAAACTCAGAAACAAAAATCCAACACAAGAACTCAATAACCCATAACAAATAGATAAACCCAGACCCCAAAACAACCCATTTATCCTCTAAGAAACCTTTCAACAAACATCTTCTCTACATGCATTCAATAGTCATCAACATATAATTAAAGAAAAGTCACAAAAAAATAAATAAAAACCCAAATTTTTGACAAACCCAAATCTAAAACAGACTGAGTATCAACGGTCTTAGTAGGAGGGTTTGGGTGCTTAGAAGATTAAAACAGAACAATCGAAGCATGATTCACTATATATTACACAGACGTACCGGTGAGGGAACACGGTCAGAAGAGGAAGCTGATGCTCTGTAATGCACTCGAGAGGTGGATGAGGAAGGGAGTGAGGCGTCCATCTGAAAGAATATATGGGATTAAAAGAAGCCCTAACATGAATTAATGTGAAATGATCTGTTGGGATGTGAAAGAAAGCTGAAACAAGTAATTAACAAAATTAAAAACCTTACCTGACCGACCCCTTCAGACTGTGTGAGTTGCCTTTTCCTTAGCAACAGAGCGTCATTGGTGAGGAATTAATTGGGAGAAAGGGAAAGCAAGTGATTCATAGGGGTTTCTTCCAAATGATGTGTGTGTGGGATTTTGACGCGTTGATGAAGCTACTGTTAGGAGTAATGGCGCCGGATCCGTGAGGGCTGAGGTGGAATGCCGCTGGGTTAGAGCAGTAATGGAGGTGGGTGAGAGGAGGAGTTCGGACTGTGAGTGTAGAGATGAGAGTAGAGAGGAGAGGAGAGATGAGATGAATTATTTGGGGCGTGAAGACTGATGGTGTGAAGACTGAAGAGATGAGAGTAGAGAGGAGAGGAGACAAACTTTAGAAAAAGCTTATCAGTGGGGTCCGGGTGCAGTGAAAATTGAATTTCATTTTTATTACGGTTGTGCCATCAGAAACGCAATTTCATTGTTTAAAATGTGGCCCGAGCATGTTTCAAAAAGTATGTTTCAAACAGAGGTTTTTAAGCAACTATTTTCAAACAACCCTATTTTAAACACTATCACCAAACATATTGTTTCAAATTTTGGACACTAGTGTTCAGTGTTTAAACACTGAACACTATGTTTTCAGTTGACAAACCAAACAGCCTCTTAGTCACTTAGGAGGTGTTTGGATTTGTTGTTTCCATAACACATAACTCAAAAATGGTGGGACCCATGACTAAGAAGTCCGTTTGGATTTTCATAACTCTGTTTCCAGTTTTTGTTTCCATCACTCAATTCTCTGATTTTTGAGTGATGAGTTATGGAATCTGAAAACACATTTTAGGTGTTTTCAATTTCCATAACTCAGTTTTCAATGGCATTTTCGTAATTAAAACAACATACTGGGTCTCACGGTCAGAGGTTAGCCGCAACTTTTGACCTTTCTCTCTCTCTCTCTCTGGGTTCGGTGATCTTCTTCTTCTTCTTTTTTTTCTTTTTCCTTTCACACTGGTGGGTTTTGGAGTTTAAGATCATAAACTTTATAATAAAAAAAAATGATTTTTTTTGCAAACATAGATCTGAATCAAAGACCTAGAAGTCTTCCAGATCTTAGAAAAACAAGAAATTCGCAATATTTGTGTACCAAGTCAAATCAGACTCACATTCTCATCTCTCACAATCCATAACCCAAGCAAGAAAAATAGAGAGAGAGAAGAGGCAGAGAAAAATAGATAAAAAGTTTCTTAGTGTGAAAATGTGTATAGAATAGTGGGTAAGTACTGAAATTTTGCAAAGGAATTTTTTTTTTTTTTTTTTTCACTGGGTTCAAGCTCCTTCCGCACCTCTGCCTCCATTGCCCTCTTCCTCTTTCACTGGGTTTTGGCCTTGGTTTAAGATTTGAGAATGGTCTACAGTAGAGCGAAGACCGAAAAGGACTTGTGGAGAGCTGGCAGAGCCATCTTAGCGCTATTGGACCAAACGGTGGTGTTGCTAGGATTGTCTTCATCAGCCAAAGAGGGTGGAGGGAGGTCTCCATACAACCCAATGTAGAAAAGACCAAAAAGAAAGAGATGAGAGAGAGAGTTATTAGGGGCTATGAGTGTGTCAAGCATGGGTCCCACAAACAGTGAAAAAATATTGAGTGATGATAAGTGGAGTGATGGTGCCAAACAGAGTTCGTGTAGAGTGATGGGATATTTTAAGTGATGAGTGATAAGTGACGAAAATTGAGTGAGGAGTGATAAGTGATGAAAAATAAAAATCCAAACAGGACCTTAATTATTGCCACCATGGTATTCCCGATGGGGGCTATACAGAGGAAGCATGTTGAAATTGCACTATTACTTGCCTTGAACACATTCACGTGAGAATTGATATATATTAGTCTTCCTAAAATAGGGTAAGAGAAAAAAATAGAAAAGAAAGCCCAGAAATGAAAAAACACCCCCACATTAGCTTCCCTATCCCATATTTGCTACAGTTGCTCCCTTGCACTGTTCATTCCCATTTCATTGCTTTATTATCTTTTGTATTTTGGTAACTGTGGTAAAGAAAAGTGTGCACTTTAAAAAGTGTGAGAAATAATTTTAAAATAATATATGATTTAGAATAGATTATTGATAAAGCCTTAAAATGTAAACTTGATATATATTTATGTGAGCGTTATCTCTTTATTACTATGCTTAATTTGTATAATTAAGCTATGATTTGCATTAGTTTCTATTATTTATCTTTACATAATTTCTTGAATAAGATGTCATTTATTATAATTTTCTACCTTTAGGAAATCATGTGAAAAAATGAGTTTACAAGAATTTGTGAGAGAATGGAGGCCAAACTAGAATTAAAAAGGAGCTAAAGGACCATGCTTAAATGTCTAAGGATGTGCAGTTAGAGTGTTTGGGTCGTTTACCATGTTTGGAAGCTTCAAGTAAGGAAATAAATCAAAGAGACAGAATCTGAAAAGGAAAAATCAGATTTAAACACTGATCAGTATTTTGGACGTATCTTTCTCCTTAAAAATCCAATTGACTCAAGGCTAGATATTAAATATCTATAAATTTCCAGTTTTGAGTTTTCGAAATTCACAATTTTTGAAGGCCGATATTAACTCACAAGTTGCTACTATAAATTTGGACGAAAATTAAATGGTAAAAATTTTATTTTTCTTTGGACACTTTTACGTTAGGCTTTTGAAGAGAGGTTGTGGAGAACGAGTTTGGCAAAGAAAAAACTTGTATTTTCTTTTCTCTTATGGCAACCTAAACTCTTTGCTAGGGTTAAGGGTTATGTTTCTTCTAAACGGTATGAATATTCAATGTGATTCTTTCTAAAATTTTAGACAACGACATATTTGATTGTTCAATTAGATTTCTTTAGATGTATTAGTTTTTCCATGCTTTCAATAAGTTCAATCATATTTTTCTTATTGTTTAGATGAATTTCTAATAGTTTCAAATAGAAATCATGTTTTAAAGTGAAAGAGTTTTTTGAAAACTATTCTAACCACATTATTAATCTAGGTTATCATGCATTCTTGAATTGTCTCAGTTCAACTAAGTCGTAGGCTTTTAATTGTTTAAGAACAATCAATTATGAATTTTTTTTTTTTTTAGATCACAAAGAATTTCATATCGATATAGGGAAACACGCTGATGCCTTGGTAATTAAAATATTGATTTAAAGCAGCTGTTATTTAATTGTTAACAATCACCAAGCAAAAAAAAAAAAAAAAACATTACTTTTGTTATTCATCCAAATTGTTGTTTGATTACATTGTCTTTGAATTTACATTGCTTCTTGTGGTTCAACCTTAATTCTTCAAGAATTATATTGCTATGATCTCTTGCACTTGAGAGTAAGCAAGCAATTTTGGCGTCGCTACCGAGGAGCTACTGCGTACGTATTTAGAGGGATTTTTTTTTTGAAGCAAAGCATAATTGGTAGAAATTCTTCTATTGGTAACTTCATTCCATTTTCCTTTTTTTCTTTTTTTTTTTTTCTTTTTTTCTTTTTTTAATTTGATTTGATTTGATTGTGCATTCACTGTTGCATGAGCATTTGGGTTAAAAACCAGAGAGGTAGATTAAAAATTTTTGAAACTTACTTTGGTAATATTTTTGACACACCTTCACCTTCTTCATCAATCATGGGTGATGAAACACATAATAATCATGATGAGAATAGAAGAACCATGTATGAACTGTTGCATCCCACACAAAATTCTTTTCCTTCACGCATCATGTTTCCACCTAATGCACCACATGTAGAAGTGAAACAAAGTTTATTTGCAATATGTCCTAACTTTAAGGGACAAGAAAATGAAAATTCTTATGTCCATATTAGAGTTTTTGAAAAGGTAATTAGTAGTTTCTATGCACAAAATGTTATTGAGACTGCTAAGTTACATTTCTTTCCTTTTTCTCTTAAGGATAAGGCAAGAAGTTGGCTTTACACCTTAAAACCTAGGTCTATAGGTAATTGGGGGGAAATGGCTCAAGAGTTTTTTAAGAAACATTTCCCTCCCCCACAAAGTCCAATAAGTAAAAAGAATGATATCTAGTTTTGTCCAAGGAGAAAATGAAACCTTATACCAAGCTTGGGAAAGGTACAAAGATCTTTTCAATTTCTGCCCAACTCATGGGTATGAAGATTGGAGGTTGGTTAGCTATTTTCATGAAGGACTTACACATAGGGATTGATAGTTTGTTCAACTCTCATGTGGAGAGGACTTTTTACAAAAAGAACCCAAAGAAGCAATGGATTATCTCGATGAGATAGCTGAAAACTCTAACACATAGACTAGATCTACCCGTATGGACTCCACTAATAGGACTAGAATCAACACTAGCACTTCTAGTGGAAGTGTTTTTAAGTTGAGGGAAGATGATAACATGAGTGCCAAAATCAATAATTGATGTGGGTGTTTTGAAAAGTAGTTAGCTAAAATAGAAAAAATAAAATTTTATCCAAAAATAGTGAGAAAAAATTTAGGGATTCTATTGCAATGCTATGCAGGTTCAGACTCCCAATGTCTCTCATTGGCCCTAGTGCCATCGATCATTTCATTAACTATTTGTAGTTTGACTGATTACATTTGACTATTTGTAGTTTGACTGATTACATGCTTGAGGAAAACGCATGCATCTAATAACACAGTAATTCTTTTCATAAATGAATAAATAAACAAGTTTTGTATTGCTGATATGTACACAATGCTTTATCCTATATATATAAATAAAGAGGTTAATGATATAGAATACAAACAAGAACTAATATTAATAAAATATATGAAAAATTATTATTAGGACATAATGTTGCGGAGAAAACATCTTGGGGAGACTCTAGATGAGTGGTTAATAGAATATGTAAGAACACTACTTAACCTTAAAGTTTAAACTAATGAATTTAGGTTCAACCATATGATATTAACTACTCATTTTTCTCATAAGCAAATCAATTTATTACAAAAGCGTTGAGTTTTATCAAAAGCCAGTAAAGAGCCACCATAGGCGGTGGGCAGTCAAAAGAAGAAAAGTCCATGGGTTGAGAAGCACCCATTTTAGCCAAAGTATTAGCACTTTGATATGATTCACCTTTTATTTTTCTAATAAATTGAGAAAAGTTTATTCAGAAAATTGAGATACTTTACAAAAGATCTGGCATAATATTAGAAACACGGGCCAAAATGTGCATTTGTCCATTTCGCCAAAATTTTCCAGCAAAATACTCAATGTCTGAAACTATTTAGGAAAATGCCTCTGTTTCAATTTAAAACTCGATTTTTAGACAATCGAGTTATAAGGAAATGAAACTTAAAAAAAAATAATAATAATAATAAAAATTGTTGTTTGGCTCAGAAAATCATTAATGTTTCTTTAAATTTCAAAGAATTATATCAAAATAATATTTATTTTCAGAAAAAAAAAAAAAAAAAAAAAAAAAAAAAAAAAAAAAAGACAAATGAGAAAATATTTTTAATTCTTTTAGGCGATTTGGGCAAAGAAAAAAAAGTTAATAATCAATCAATATCAATCATTAATTGCTAAAAATGGAAAGAAATTGGAAGATTCAATTTTGAAGGAGGCCATTTCCTTGTTAACTATGCAAAAATTCAAAAATTATTGTTTATATTTAAATAAGTGGAAACAGTTTTCGGTTCTATTGGTCTTATTTTTGTTTGATTACATAAAAATGTTTTTTGTAACTTGCATTTTTCTGATAACGCTTTCCATATTACTTGATCTCCAAAATAAATGGAGTGTTTGTTTCTTTTTGGGAAGAAAAGTGAGGGAGTTGGGTTAATTAGACCTATTTAGTGTAAATTTAGTTTCTAGTTTCTACTTCTTTGATCATTCTCATGGTCTTTTCGGCCATCGTGTCGCGTGGGCTTGTTAACTGCCTGATATTATTAGCTTGAAAGAATAAAAACTCTTCCAGCAATTTATGGGTCAGGCCCATTTGATGCGATTGACCCCCAAGATATCTAACTTGAGGGTGCTCTAAGCCGAAGGTTTGTTCTCCGAGCTAGGCCTGGTGAATCATTAGGTTCTGAGACAAAATTTCCTGGCCTGATTAGTGATTAGTGAGTACTATAAACTTCAGCTGAATCTGTTGCATTTTGTAGAACGCCAAAAATATTCCAAATAAGCTTTAGACAAAGCCCCTTTTTGACCCATAGATTTTTTTTTTTTTTTTTTAGAGATAATTACTATATACTGCTAATTTCATAGTTTGAAATATTTCCCTCCTAAATTTCCAAGCATTTAGTGCATGAGAAGATACTAATTCAACTACAAAGCTCCCTGCTTAAATTAGAAAATTTCAATGGTTTACACTGTTACTCAGCCTGACACAATAGGCCAGAAAAATTAAAATTTCATATTTGGGCTCATAAAGTTGTTAAAGGCCCAATTACTCAAGGCTTGAAGATGGTTTTATCTCCTGCTGGCTGCTACCACAAAAGGATGACATGTCGGGTAAATACATGAGAATACTTTGAATAGTTAGCCGAGTCAAGACCACTTGCTAGACAAAGAATGAAACAAGATAGATACAAAATCCTAGAGCCCAAACTTGTATTTCGTGAAGCTTTTATTTGGGCTTGAGCCGAAGATTAGTTTCAACATTTGGTCCAATCCTACATGAAAACCCAAGTGAAAAAGTCTGGCAAGATATGTTATTGACATACCAGATTTTTTAGTGTAGATGGAGGATGTTTTATCACAAATTTCTCATGTACTTCAGGTTGATTTAGCCGGTTTATCTTAATAAAGTCCTAATGTTCACTCTTAAAAAAAAAAAAAAAAAAAAGGCAATAAAAGGGTTTTTTCTTTTTTTTTTTAAATCATTGATTTTGATCTCCATTGGAGGACTTGCAAATGGTTTGGACTTCTTCAGCAGCAACAGTTAGGCCGAACAGAGCTTGGCAGCCACCACCTAAGTATTGGTACAAGATCAACGTCAATGGGGTGATCATACTTAACGAGCACAGTCTCGTCATTATCAAAATGCAAGGAAGAATCATGAGAAGCATGAAGACAACTTGACAGAATCAGGAACAAGGAAAGCTGCAGAATTGAAGAAAGAAGAAAAAGCAACAGTAGCTTAAGGGACTAAACTGTGTGTAGCTTTGTATTTGTATTTATCAATTGAGTAGTTAGTTATGACACGTGAGAAAGGTTGTTAAATTGTAGTTTCACACATGTGAGATTAGTTAGTTTTTCACCTTAGCAGTTAGTTTTTTCTCTGTTTTGGCTTCTCTGATTGTAGATAAGTGGTACAGTTTCTAATTAATTCAATTGAGAAACTTTTCCCTCAGTTTTCTAATATGGTATCAGAGCAAATTCCCAAATTTTTCTAGAGTTTTACACTTTCTCTCAATTTTCTTGAGAAAACTCTCTTTTGAGAAAAATCTTCTTCTTGCCAACAATGGCTTCCGCTACAACTACAAATGGTTCTACAACAGAGAATGCACCTTCTTCTTTTTCATAGGACTCACCAATGGATGATCTCTTGTTCTTGCACCATGCAGAAAGTCTAAGCACAGTTCTTGTTACATAGCCCTTGATTGGTGGAGAAAATTACTCAACATGGACTCGAACTGTGAGGAAAGCTTTGCTTACCAAGAATAAATTGGGATTCATTGATGGTACTCTTACTCTCTCATCACCATTGGTGTCTTCTCCTTCAACTGTGCAAGCATGGTTCGGGTGTGACAACATGGTTGGCACTTGGTTAACCAATTCAGTCTCACCCAAATTTCAAGCAAGCATCATCTATGAAGACATTGCTTTAGAGATCTAGAATGATTTGAGGAATTTTTTTGCTCAAACCAATGGACCAAGAGTCTTCAATCTTCAAAAGGAGATTGCTGAGCTTCATCAAGGTGAGGTGTCTATAACTGATTTCTTTACTCAATTGAAGGTACTTTGGGATTAGTTACAAAATTTTAGTCCTTTCCCTTCATGCACTTGTGGAAAATGTGTATGCAACATAAATAAAAGGCTTAATGATTTATAAGCCAGAGAGTCAATAATGATGGGATTAAATGAATCTTTCTCACAAGTTAGGACTCAAGTTTTGCTTATAGATCCAATTCCATCCCTTAGCAAGGTTTATTCTTTGTTAATTCAAGAGGAAACACAAAGATAAGTCATAAATCCATCTATTGTTAAGGTTGATTCCACTGCTCTAATTGCTAAAATGACAAGTGTTAATGCAAATCTTGGTGCCAATCTTGTTGGTAATGGTCTTGGTGGCAAGAGTAAGGACAAACCAACTCGTACTCATTGTGGTAAAACTAGTCACACAGCAAACAAGTGTTGTAGGTTGCATGGTTTCCCACCTAGCTTCAAATTCAAGAATAAGACTGCAATGGCTCATCAAGTTTCAGTCTCTCAACCACAAGAATTGATGGCAAACACAAGCACTAGTAGCTCAATGTTTACTTCTGAACAATGTCAACAACTCCTAGCTTTGTTTGCTCATTGCTCTCCACTTGTTTCTGTAGTGCAAGGAAAGGAAGTACCCTTGACAAATGTAATGTCTTCTTCTACCACTGCTATGTCAGGTATCAATCTTTCTCATTCTGTTTTCTTTGCAAAAGTAGTGAACAGAAGGACTTTTAGTTCTGATACTTAGGTCATTGATACTGGTGCTACTGACCACATTGTATGTTCAGTGAGTTTATTGTCTTCCATAACTGCTATTGCTAATACCATAGTTGAACAACCTAACGGGGAAACTGCTTCAGTGACACACATTGGAACCATTGTTTTGTCTTCTTCCCTTACTCTCAATAATGTTCTATGTATGCCATCTTTCACATTTAATCTACTTCCTGTTAGTACTATTACTAAAACACAACCATGTTGCCTTGTTTTCTTTCTACCTTTTGTTTTGTTTAGGACCTTGCCTCTCGGAGAACGATTGGAGTGGGTCAACAATTTGATGGATTATACCTGTTACAATCTAGTAGTCTTCAACAGACCTCTTCAACTGCTCTAGCTATATTTCTGGCCAGTCACAAACTCAGTACAACTTTCAATTCATTTTCAGCTACAACTACTTCCCATAGTACACTTTCATCTCTTTGGCACTTTAGATTAAGTCACCCCTTAGATTATGGGTTGCAAGCTTTGTCTCATGTTTTTCCTTTCTTACAAAATTCTTGTAATAATACTTGTGGTATCTGTCCTTTGGCTAAATAGAAACGTTTGCCTTTTCCTTTTAATAATCACATAAGCAATTATGCTTTTGATCTTCTTCATATGGATGTTTGGGGACCTTATTCTACATCTACCTTGGATGCTTGCAAATACTTTTTCACTGTTGTTGATGATGCCACTAGAGCAACTTGGGTTTACTTGATGAAAACTAAATTGTTGTTCAATCTCTTATCATTTCTTTTCATACTATGATTGTTACTAAATTTAATGTCAAAATAAAGCAAATCAGAACTGACAATGCTTTAGAGTTCAACATGCCTAATTTCTTTAGTTTTGATGGTATTATACACCAACAAAGTTATGTGTATACTCCACAACAAAATTCTGTTATAGAAAGAAAGCATTAGCACCTCCTTTCTATTGCCAAGGCTTTGCAATTTCAATCCAATTTCCCTATTCAGTTTTGGGGGGAATGTGTCTTAATTGCTGCCTATTTGATTAATAGGTTACCTTTTCCCTTATTAGATAATAAGACTCCTTTTGAACTTTTGTTTCATAAACCACCTTCTTATGATCATTTAAGAGTGTTTGGTTGTGAATGCTTTACTTCTACCATTGTTGCAACTAGGAATGAGTTTGATCTTAGGTCCATAAGGTGTGTGTTCTTTGGTTATCCTTTTAATGTCAAGGGGTATAAGGTTTTTGACTTAGGGTTTGTTTGGAAACCATTTATTTTACTGAAATTGAAAACTTATTGCTGAAAGTACTATAGATAAAGATAAAAGTTAGTTGAAATAATACGGTGAGGCCTATGAATAGTACCAAAAAGTGCAGTGGGACCCATGAATAATAGAAAAATAAGTTAAATAGTAAAATAATTTATAATTTTCATCCAAATCCAAACGCACACTTAAACTCTCATTTTGTTTTCATTTCAAGGCATGTTATCTTCCATGAATCAGTTTTTCCTTATAAGACTTTTGTCTCTATTAGTATTGATTCTCCTCTTCCTTTTGATGATGTTCCTTCTCTCTCTACATCTCATTCCTCTCTTCCTACTTCTGTTTCTTCTAATTTGGATGACACTATTCTTTAAGTTCATCATGAGCTTGATGATGATTTTTTGCATGATGTTCCTGCTGAACCTCCTAAGCCCCTACTGATCCTATTCCTCTTAGATAGTCCACTAGAGTTCACAAAAAGACCTTCAAATCTTCAGGATTACCATTGTAACATGGTTACTTCCACTCCCACTACTAATGTTCTTCAATCAGGTACTTCTCACCCCTTGTCTTCTCATCTTTTATATCAGTCCCTTTCTTCTTCCTTTAAGACCTTTTGTTGTTCTATCTCTTCTATTGTTGAACCCTCACATTATTATCAAGCAATTACTAACCCAAAATGGCAGGAAGCTATGACTGCTGAAATGGCAGCTTTAGAAGCCAACAACACCTGGACCTTGATAACATGTGAACAATGCATTTCTTCATGGGGATTTGACTAAAGAGGTCTATATGGCTCTTCCACTAGGGTTTCATAGCCAGGGGGAGTAGGTTTGTAGATTGAACAAGTCTCTTTATGGACTTAAGCAAGCTTCTAGACAATGGTTTGCCAAGTTCTCCACTACCTTGATTCAAGATTTGGGGTTTGTCCAATCCAAAGCTGATTACTCTCTATTCACTAGACAGAAAGATCAGTCTTTCTTGATCATATTGGTTTATGTAGATGATGTTCTAGTGGCTAGTAACAACAAAGATGAAATTGAAGAATTCAAGTTGCTGTTGGATCAAAGGTTCAAAAATAAGGATTTGGGAGACTTGAGATATTTTCTTGGGCTTGAAGTTGCTAGATCAAATCAAGGAATAACCATATGTCAAAGGAAGTATGTTCTTGAGGTGTTAAATGATTCAGGATACTTAGGGTATAAGCTAGCGAAGACACCAATGGAGCAAAACATCAAATTAAGTAAGTATGAGGGAGAGGAACTTAAGGATCCAAGTTTGTATAGAAGGATGATTGAAAGATTGTTGTATTTGACCATTACTAGGCTAGACATTACCTATGCAGTTCATAGGTTGAGCCAATACATGGCTAAGCCTAGGAAACCTCACTTAGATGTTGTGTATAGGATACTGCAATATCTAAAGAATGAGCCAGGAAAAGGAATTCTATTTTCATCAAAATGATAGTTACATGTGAAGGGGTTTGCAGATTTTGATTAGGCTGCATGCCCTAATACAAGAAGATCAGTGTGGTTATAGTATATTCATTGGTGACTCACTAGTTTCATGGAAATCAAAAAAGCATTGCACAGTGTCTAAGTCTTCAGTAGAGGCAGAATATAGGGCTATGGCTATGGCTACATGTGAGATAGTTTGGCTGTTATACTTTCTAAAAGACATTGCAGTTCAACAAAATAGAGAAGCTTTGTTGTTCTATGATAGTTAGGCTGCCTTACATATTGGATCAAATCCAGTATTTCATGAAAGGACCAAGCATATTGAGATTGATTGTCATGTAGTAAGGGATAAGGTGCTTGAAAAGGTCATCAAGGTAATTCATGTTAGAACACATTGTCAACTTGCTGATTTACTGACCAAGGCACTCAGTTTCAATCAATTTTCAAGTTTGGTTTGTAAAATGGGGATGATCAATATTCATTCCGCAGTTTCCCTTTAGGGGGGGGGGGTATCAAAATGCAAGGAAGAATCATGAGAAGCATGAAGACAACTTGACAGAATTAGCAACAAGGAAAGCTACAGAATTGAAGAAAGAAGGATAGGCAACAAAAAAACAACAATAGCTTAAGGGACTAAACTATGTGTAGCTTTGTATTTGTATTTATCAGTTGAGTAGTTAGTTATGACACATGAGAAAGGTTGTTAAAGTGTAGTTTCACACGTGTAAGGTTATTAAGTTAGTTTTTCACCTTAGCAATTAGTTTTCTTCTCTATTTTGGCTTCTCTGATTGTATATAAGTGGTACAGTTTCTGATTAATTCAATTGAGAAAGTTTTCCCTCAGTTTTTTGATAGTAATGGCGTCATTGTCTCAACAAATTCCCCTTCTTGGTACAATGGTAAAGGTTGAAGCACTAGCAGCAAGGAAACCTTTCGAAATTGCCCATGACTGTGGTCTTGACAGAGTGATCCTTGAGGGAGATTGCAAGGTTCTCATGAAAACTCTACAAAGCGGCTCCAAGTCCCTGGCACAGTTTGGAAAAATAGCAAAGGATGTAAACTTTTTTGCTTCTTTTTTCTGAGATGTAAGTTTCTCTTAAATATGTAGAAATTGTAACTCTGTTTCTCATTCGTTTGCAAGAAGAGCAATCCAATCATCTCAATTATTAGTTTCGATGGAGGATGTTCCTCTAGGTGTTGAACATGTCCTAAGGGCTGATTTAAGAAGCCTTCTTAAATAATAAATCTTGACCTTTTTCTCAAAAAAAAAAAAAAAAAACCTACCTCGTATAATTTTAGTGAACTCATAAATTTTGAGTCAAATCTTATAGCTAAATTACAAATTACACTCTCTAACTTTGTCAGAAAGAATTCTAAAGCCTTCCTTTGTGGTTACCTTGGAGTTACTTGTAGCTAGAAGAGCAATGCAATTTATGCAAGAGAATGATCTCCATTAGTCCATCTTTGAAGACAATTCTGAGATCGTTATAAATTCTCTACAGCATGGTGATATGTTTTAATTCACCCTTCTTTTGGCCATTTAGTAAAAGATATTTTGTCTTATGTTAGCTTTTTTCAAAACTTTTCCTTCTCTCATACCATTAAGCAAGGCAATGCAGTAGAACATACTTTAGCTTGGAAAGCAAGATTTTCTTTTCTGTTGTTAATTGGAATAAAGTATATTCCTCTTGACAGAAATAATGTTGTGCTTACTGATTTACTAGTTATTCAATGATACCTTGATTCTAAATTTTAAATAAATTAAAAAACCTTTGACCGAAATTCAAATTGTTATTTAACGTAATCTTAATTACTACTTTCATTAAAGTATTTTTGATGTTTTAAAAATAAAAATAAATCAACATATATATAGTTTGATATTAACAATTACTAGATAAATTGTTAATTACTTTACTGATTGCCAGTCTATTTTCCGATACTTTCTAAGCTTTAATTCTTAAATCCTTTTCCTCTTCCAAAAAAAAAAAAAAAATCTTAAATCCTTCCAAGCTTTTTAACACCAAGGCTTTTGAAGCTGCAAGGCCGCCTTTGGATGTCATGTCAATCATGTCATGTAGTCAAAATTTGGGAAAACGGAGGTGTCATCAGTTTCATCAAAAGATCGAGCACCGGTGCAAACTACTGCTCCTAATCCATGCACTTACACACCATAAATGAAGAAAAACGGAGCTTTAGGCATTTGGTTTGGTCTTGTGGTGAGTTGCTATATTCAGTTCTAGTTGCGAAGATTTTATTACCTAGATTTGGAATCAATTGTAGCAGATGAAGAAAATAAAAAAAAATTATGGTTTATTAGCCCTGCCGATTGATAAAATGTTGTTGTTATTGTTGTTATCTCTCTCTCTCTCAAACATTCACTTGATCTCTAACCCTTTGGAGTGGTCAATTGATGAGAGTATTGAGAGGTTATTGTATTGTCTTTGTTCATGATTTCTGTTTCTAGGTCCAAGCCTTTAGAAGAGGATCTAAAGGCTATTAGTTCTATCATCTTTGATATTAAGAGTCTAGCTAAGTACTCTACTTGTTCTAGATTTTGCTTGGGTTAATCGCTGTAATTATGCTACTCATACAGCCGCTAAGCTCGCTTTAAATTCCTGTTTCTGTGTTGTTTTTAATAAGGGTAACCTTCCTCCTGACTCTTTTCGTAAGGAAGATTGCTCACTCTGTTCTGTCCTGTTTTATTAATACCATTGCAGATTATCAACAAAAGAAAAAAGTTTGCAGAAGTTGCAATGAAAAAGTTTCCTACTTTTTTCTACAGGTTTAAGTTTTGGAACAATTTTAGATCTTCCTGAATAATTGAGTTTCATGAGGGAATAGAGCTAAACGTGTCCCCATAACGTGTAAGAGAGACTCATATAAATGAGTCCTTGTGAGAAGCTTATCCACACCGCTAACCCCAGCCAAATTAATTCTGTTTTCTAAAAATGAACATCATTTCCAACATATATAGATGCATGTGTATGGATTGGGATATAATTATGCGACAGTACTCTGTGTGAGCAAAAAGTGCACCAAGAAGAAATGCTTAAATCATGTGTGTCCTGTTTGGATTGTTTTGCAAAATAGTGATACAGTCCATGACTTATTTTAGACACCTAAGCAGGAGAGTTGCATACTGAAAGTTATTATTATTTTTGGTTAATGTCAGGTTTTATTCAGCTTTTTTCGATTTGAATTATAAAACATTTCCAGTGGCTTTCAGTTCGGTTGGGAGTTCAATTGATGTGGTATATCAGGTGAAAATGAATGCTGCAACAGATGTTGAAATTAGTGTTCTGAGCGTGTGTTCCAGAGGACCAAAGGCATTGGGTATAGTCATTCTGCTAGAAGTAATTCAATTGAGTGTGTTGTGCAGATAGCACCCCAGGACTCAAATCAATAACAGTAAATAAGCGGAAATTAAATAACAAGCACACACAATAGAACACAAGAATTTACATGGTTCGGCAAACTGCCTACCTCCACGGAGACGACGGAGAAATTTCACTATAAAATTAGGGAGATACAATAGTGCACAATAACACTCTCAAGAAATCCAAATCCCAGTACACCCTAACTTTCTCTCACCCACAAGACAAGAAAACTCTATTCTTCTTCTTCTGCGGCTGCTAGGTTTTTAGGAATTTCTCTCATCTCTATCTCTAACAAATCATCATCAGTAGGCTTATAGCCTAGCCTAAAAGGTGGTGTGGTAGCAAGAATTATTGGGTCTTGAACATTAGGCTTCTTCATGGTTCTCCCTAAATTCATCCCCGGAAGATAATTCATTTTTCTCATCATTGCTACCACATTGTTGTTGTTGTAGGGAGCAAAGTCCATTAGGATCTTCTTCTCTTCTTCTTCTCTTCTTTCAAAGCTAGGCCTCTCAATCTCAAAGCCATCCAAGGTCAATGGCTCTTTCTCAAAATCAATACCAAAGATGGGCTTGGGTGTACTCAAAGTATCGCCATATATGGTTACAATAGCTCCTTTATTTGGAAACCAAACCATTTGGTATAGAGATGAAGGTACGACCTCTATGTCATGAATCGATGATTGTCCAAGAAGCATACTGAAGTATGATGCTATGTCAGTACTTGAAACTCCACCTTCTTGATCATCGGCCCTATAGTGAGCTCTAGTGTTATGGCTCCCAAGACCTTTCTTCTACTATTGTCATATGCCCTTACATGCTGATCAGTAGGCACAAAGTTTTCAATGCTTAGATCCAAGCAATTTGTAGTCTCTAAAGGACACACATTTAAGGCACTTCAATAATCTATTAAAACCATCGGGATTCTCTTGCCCATAGCATCTACCGTAATATGCAACAAGTTGTTATGGTGTTTCCCCTTCTTTGTCAAATCCTTGTCAAAGTAGGAAATAGGGAGCTCCCTATTTATGGACCCGATCATAGCATTCAGATCTTGGGGAGTTGTAGTTGTAGGGACTTGGATTTGGTTGAGAAGGTCTACTAGGTTTTGATGGTGTTTGTATGAGGCCATGAGTAGACCCCACAAGGATATGTTGGCTTATGTCTTCTGTAGTTGCTTTAGGACCTCATCTTCTTTGGCAGGTGTTTGTTGGTGGGATTTATTCAAGGCTTCTACCTAGTTGTCTGTCTCCAAATGTGGGGGTTTGAAGTGTCTCCCCCCCCTTGTGATGTGGGCAATTCTTTTTGGGTCATTAGGATTGGTATCTTGGGGTTTGAAGTGTCTCCCCCCATTTGTGGATGTTTGATTATTTACTTGGGGTTTGAAGTGTCTCCCTTCATTTGTGGATGTTGAGTAATTCTTGGGTTCTGGTACTTCTTCATTCCATATATCATATCCTATGGTGGTGGTGGATGTCCTATCCATCAGTTCTTCCCGTGTCATCAAAAAGCATTCAGGTAGGTCATGGATCAATTCAGATGAGTCTTCTTTACATTCTTTTTCAATCATCAAGCAATTAATCCTTGGTCCTTTCCCAAAATTGTGATTGGGTAAGGGATTATTAGTGATGCTAGGCCTTGTAGGTGGCGCAATCACCTTGCTATCTATTAGGTTTTGAATTGCATGATGAAGGCCAAAACAATAATCAGTATTATGGCCAGGGCCTTGATGGTAGGCGCATCTCTTATTCACATCAAACCTTAAGGGTAGCGGGTTTGGAATTGGTCTTGGGTCTAAGGGTTTCAACAATCCTTTTGCTTTTAACTTGTTAAACACTTGGCTCATAGACATATATAACTCATGAAACTCCCTCTTGGATCTAGGCCTTTGTGATACTTGCACGGGTGTTATGGGTGCAATTGGCTGATAAGTATCATTTTTATGGATATTAGAAACTTTTGCAACTTTAGAACTAGATCCTACATTCTTTTTAAACCTCGGTGGGTTGTCATTCTTTATAGTGCCATTATTTATTGCATCCTTAATTTAGGTTCCAGTAGCAATCAAAGCTTTAAAATTAGGAAAATATTGTGCAAACTAGTACTTATGGTATGCAGGTAATAAATTCTTTACAACTATGGCTAACTGTTCTTTTTCACTTGGCCTATTCATCATTTGTGCTGCCTTGGCTCTCCACTTGGTAATGAAAGTAGAGAAGGATTCTTTCGGCTCTTGTTTAGTGGTCTCGAGATCTCTCCTTGTTACGTCCACTTCTATGTTGTATTTGTATTGCTTGTGAAACTCTCGGCAGATGTCTTCCCAACTTCTGGCTCTAGCATCATCCAAGTTGAGGATCCACCTAAGAGTGGCTCCGGTCTGAGTGTTTTGGAACATTTGAGCAAGTACTTCTCCGGTAGCACCTAGGGGTTGCATGGCCCTCATATACATCTTCAAATGGGACTTTGGGCAGCCGGTCCCTAGGTTCTATGCACTATTCACGGGACCTGCAAGGACAGAAAAATGCAAATGTAACTTTAAAATTGGGCCCCATAGGCACTATTCATAGTATAAAAATTATTTTATTATAGTGTTTTCAGTAATAAGCAGTATCTAAACAAACCCTACATATATAAAGTAATTTATAAACAGAAACAATCACGCCAGAGCTCTTTGGCTCTCTCTCTCTCAATCAAGCGCAGGCCATTTTCAGGAAGGATTAGATTGGCCGTTCATCTACTGAGCACATCGACGAAAGGAAGTGCCTTTGCAAATGCCGCTGATCGAAGCCCATTTTCAAGTGCCGTATCTGTGGGTTTGATTGTTCTAGTTAGCTTTTTGGGACTGTGTGGGATTGGTTTGGTTTCTTTGGTTGTGGACATTCTTATCATTTCTTACTTGTTATTTTAGTTGAATCTTGAAATGGGTATTGGCTTATGTGCTTGTTTTTATACATTATTGTTCTTGGCTTCGAATTATTAGTATTATTTTTAATTTATTTTCTGTTGAATAATTTTAACATGAACATTTGCTTAAATTTTTGACATAAGTATGGTAATAAATGTGTTTAAAATTGGTTTCTTTCAATTCTGTCACAAAGAGAGTCAAAATTTAATAAGTTGTATATTGTGAAGGTATTCCTTAAAACAGGTGGGTGGGTGCTTTGAGTTTGGATCTTGAAAAATGAATAAAGAAATAAATAATATGTAAAATCAAATAGAGTCTGGTATGAATGTTCAACAATGCCGAATGGGTGCAAAAGCTAATACAAAACCTTGAATTCTCTCATAGTCCATGTGACAAAGAAACTGTCTTTTTCAATTTCAATACAAAATTGCTTTTGTTAACTTGTGGACAACGGTTATACTAATGAAGAAAAAAATCCATGTTTAGTGGAAAATTCGTAGTGTTGAAAAGTTAAGTAAGGAGGGGTTATTGACAGATTTCATCAATGTGTAAACATATCTGAAATTGCTCTTCCTTCTCATTATTTAAGTATGAGTGATAAGCAAGGGGGTGTGAAACTAAACAATCAATGGGCGTTCTTTCTTTTATTTTTCTGCTTACTTATTTACTCTTTTTGTTCTTAAAGTCTCCTTTGCAGTAGATAGCATTACACCATCTAAATCTATTAGTGATAGAAGTACCCTGGTCAGCAAAGATGAAAGCTTTGAACTGGGTTTCTTCAGTCCTGGTAGTTCCAAGAATCACTACTTGGGAATATGGTACAAGAGTATCCTAGTTAAAACTTTTGTTTGGGTTGCAAACCGACTCAACCCAATGAATGACTCATCTGGCTTGTTGAAAATAAACAGCACAGGCAATCTTGTGCTTCTGAGTCAGAATGAGAGTGTTGTTTGGTCGATAAGATTACAAAAACAAGCCAGGAATCCTGTGTTACAGCTACTAGACTCTGGAAATCTTGTACGAAGAGATGGAAATTCAGGAATCCTCCTGTGGGAAAGCTTTGACTGTCTGTCTGATACGTTTTTACCAGGAATTGAGATGGGATGGGACTTAAGGAAAGGTATTAAGTGGTGTCTTACAGCATGTAAAAGTCCAGATGATCCATCTCCTGGGGATTTCACATATGGGATAGAAATGCATCCATACCCTGAGCCTGTTATTCGGAAAGGGACCAGCAAGTTCTACTGTACAGGTCCATGGAATGGTCTTCAGTTCAGTGGTTCACCGGATCTATAGCCCAATCCGATTTATGATTACTTCTTTGTTTCTAATGATTATGAAGTATACCATACCTACAAACTCAAAAATAAATCATTAATCTCAAGAATAGTTTTGAACCAAACTAGCAATACACGTGAGCACTACATATGGATTGAAGCTAGTCAAGTTTGGCACCGCTATACATCAGTACCTAGAGACTATTGTGACTATTACGGCCTTTGTGGATCCAATGGAAATTGTATCATTAGTGGATCACCGGTCTGCCAATGTTTACAAGGATTCAAGCCTAAATTACCGAAAAAATGGAGCTTAATGGACAGGTCTCAAGGTTGTGTACGCAATAAACCTCTGAGCTGCCATAAAGATGGATTTCTCAAATTTGTTGATTTGAAATGGCCAGATACTACATATTCTTGGGTGAATCAAAGAATGAGCCTCAATGAATGCAGGGCCAAGTGCTTGAACAACTATTCATGTATGGTTTATACAAACTCAGGTATCAGAGGAAGTGGTAGTGGCTGTGCCATGTGGTTTGGTGATCTAATGGATATTAGACAGTTTCCTTCTGGTGGACAAGATCTATACATCAGAATGCCAGCTTCAGAGCTAGGTATGAAGTTAATTTTGTAATAAACTCCTTATTGAAGCTACTTATGGTTTCCATTACGCTTTTCATTCTGATTTGATTTTGTTTCCTGCAATCCTTTCCTTTCAGTTTCATATCCATTAGCTTTAGTTTAACTACATTTTTCTTTGCCGTGTCAATTTCAACCATGAAGGAGCAAGTCATGTTCATAAGATAAAGAGAGCAGTGGTAGTTGCTGCCACCCTTGCTGCAGTTTGTGGAATGATCTTAGTTGGCCTTTACATTTGCAGAAGCAGAACAAACTTAAAAGGTAAAATAACTTTACCCTGCAAACCATTGCATACATTTGGTAGTATTCTCCTATGGAATCACTTGATAGGCCTTTTGCTTTTAAACAGGATCTCTTTGTCAATATGCGAAATCTACTTATTTCCATTTGATAATACAAAATTTGGAACAAGGATTGGTATGAGGTATACTACAATCATGTTAAATGTTTCAATGCACTCCAAAAGAATTTCATAGACTAAACAGTGTCATTAGACTAAGCAAACTTTGGACAATTTTTTGGGTTCTAATTTCGTGTCAGCAAAAGCAAATACACACAAACAAGAAATAAAAGCATTCACACAATACAATATTTGACATGGTTTGACCTTTTCCATGCATACACTCGTTTGTATATCAACCAAAATCCATTGTTAATGACATGGGATACAACGACACTTAATTTAACCACACACAAAAACTAATATGCTCTCACAAACAACACTCACAATTCCAAGCTCTAATTCTTCCAATTATGCTCTCCCACTAAAGAAATATGTACGTTTTTAGACCCCTTAAAACACAAGTTGTTTGACCTTGTTATTTAGCCAAGTGATTACTTAAGTAAATTGTTCAAATCTAGGTTAACACAAGTAAATCATATCATGTAAACAATACGAAAAATAAAAAACACAACAATATGATAACGTAGGAAAACCAAATCGGTAAAAAACCTGGGGAGGATTTAACCTAACTATCCTCAAGGTAAAACAAATCCACTATGAAAGAATTGAAGTTTTACACTAGCGACTTAGACCACTAACATCCTATTGCTACCTCGAGTAGAAAAATTACTACCACGACCACGTGACAGCTCCAAGTCCACGGACTACTTCTTTCTTGGATTCATAGCAACCACAAGCACTCCCACTTGTGTTTTTCTTTAAGCTCTTTATGTAGCAACTGAAGTGATCACCAAGCTCTCGACATCAATCTTGATCTTGATAACCCTAAGTGTGTATAAAGCCTAACACCTCTAGATTACACAAGAGATTCACACACACAACATATCAACAACCTAAAAACGTGGCTAGGATTTTTCTTTTTATACTTAAGGCAAAAAACGTCATATGGGCTTGGGCTGAGTTGGAAATTCTGCAAAAAAAAACATTTTGCACGAGCTTCGATCAATCGAGTCTAATTTTCAATCGATTAAGCCTTGCAGAAATTGAATAGTAATTTTTTGCAATTACTCGATTCCAACTTTACACATAAATCACTTTGAGTAGCCTAAATCTAGACTCTAAGTTTTGATCATGGTTTGCTAACATTACATATTGAAGTTCTAAAACATTTAGATCCTAAATCCTTAGAACCTAACAAAAAAGGTATATTTTTAACTCATATACTCTTCAAAAAAACTCATTGCAGGATCTTCAAAGACACTTCTTCTCTCCCCATGTAAGAGAACCTCATGGGCAAATGACACCAAACCCTTAATATATATGACTCCCACTCTGATTCCTCACTGGGTAGGGAATAGAATGTTACTTCTTTGCCAAGCAATACCAATTTCTTGAACCACTAATTACTTGTCAAAGAAGTAATTCCTTATCTGCCATAGTCTAGCCACTTTTGAATGCAAATGACCTTACCATTAGGATGCCCTTGACCTATTCATGCCACACACATAGAGCTTTGGACACCATTCCTTGAGCTGTGCAAAGATATTTATTATAGTGCTACCCTAAGAAAATGTTTAAATACTAACTACGTAAATGTTTAAGATTCAAAAAACTAAAGTGAGAAAAACTTTGGGATATACAACTCACATGCACTTACTTCACGCTCTAGTGGCATTGTGCCAAAGTTTTAAAAACCAAATTGTTCAAAGAATCAAAAAAGGGAAAGGTCCAAGGTTTGAGTCTGGTCGAATCTTAATGATATATAATTTACTAGTTAATTAAAATACAAATAATTGTGTTACATTTGTTAAAATTATCAAATTTGACCGAAAAATATCTAAAGAAATTTAAACAACTTTCAAATGAATTTTAGCGATTTTTATTAGGTTAATAGAAAATAATAAAGCTAAAAAAATTTTGTTTGGTAGTCCTTTAAGAATAAAGCAGTTTCATCTAAAATAAGTCCATTTTTTAAATAGATTCATAAATATCATGTTGAAATACAAAAGCACAATTCTTCAATCACAAATAAATTTAGTTAATACAAATTCAATGGTGCTAATGTATTGAGAGAGAGAGAGAGGTTATATAATAAAATAAAAACCAATTAATCCTGTAAGAGAACAATAAATATAATAGTTATTCAATTAAAGTCACAAAAAAACCAATTGCCTTATGGTACGTGACACTAATTTAAGGGCAGATGCCTGAGGTTTGAATCCCCACAGCGTGTGCCCTCTGTAAGTTTTCTTAGAAAAATGTTACTACCTTAAACAAGTTGAACTATGAACGGTTCAACGGGTGGTTAGGGTGGTTCACTGATTTTGTTTAGTATGCAGGGTTTCTATATATATATCGGATTCGTTGTCGCTTTGTGGTAAACCCAATCAGATTGGGCAGTCCGGTTTGGGTTTAAAAACCATGAGTCATGCCATCTAGTGGGCTTCGCTTGATCAGCCCTCAATGCTCCTACTCTAGCTTTGTGATGAATAGAACAAGATTATTTATAGGCCATGGAGCGATTGGTTGAGCCATGCTTGGTGTTGCTGAGCAGGTCATACACCTTGTGCAACTTAAATTTTCTGCCTAAAACTGTCTTCTCAACTAGTCAAGGCCTTCGTTGGGTGGTCTTGGTGTCCTTGGAAAGTTTATGAAACCTACTTTCTAGTGCCTCCACATTTGTGTAGTTTTGTACAATGATCCGAAGGTTATAGTCTTGTGAAGTTAGGTAGTTGGTGAGGCAATTTTGACCCAATCATAGATTTTTGTCGGCTTTCCATTTTAGTGCGAAAGACCTGATAATCCAAACTTCCTCAAAAAAATCGGGCTTAGCCAAGTTGTACAGAATTTTGACTAGTTTTTTGAAGTACATGCCTTTTGAAATATCATTAAGCAATTTATGGCAACTTAGCGCGCAGATTTAGTACCCCAAGATGATTTTGGGACTTAAAATATGCTTTTCCTAATTTTCATATTTTTCACATAAAATTACCGACAATTTGAACTTCCATGTAAAAATTCAGTTTAACCAAGTTGTAGAAAATTTTGCATAGTTTAAGAAAGTTTTAGAAAATTTTACATAATTTAAGAAAGTACACTTTTTTCAGATGAACTATGTGTGGTTCAAAACAACTTTGCGTGGAATGGTTCTAGTGCAGTCTGATTTTGAAAAAGAAATCCGAGATTTCCATAGAATCCATCCACTTTCATGCTCTTAATTAACGACCTTCCTGTTGTCCGTTTAACTCAAATGACTTATCATTGTAAAGCTTTAATAGTGCCAAAGTGGCACTTCTAATTTCTTGACATGAAAAGTTATGATCACGGCAATGTAACCTGAACCAGTTTTGATTATTTTTTTTGAGTGTCAGTGGGTCTTTTGGTGATTCCATGTCCAAAGCATATAAGATCAAAGTTTTTTTTTTTTTTTTTTTTTTTCTTTTTTCCTGTGATCTTTCCAATGGTTTCCAGTTTGCATCAATTCAACAACGGTTGGCCCTGGTTTGATCCATTTTCCCTAAATTTCATGATATTTTGTTTGTTCCAACTATGATTGTAGCCTGCAAATAGTCGTTTTGATTTTTGATTTTTTTTTTTTTTTTTTTCCATTCTTTTTAGAATGCAACCAAATTCATGCCGATTAGACAACAGAGCTCTAGTTAGACTTTGGTCAAAATTAGTCAAATTTGCAGTTTGACCATAAATCGATAGAATATACTGGTTTGATGCCTAATCTAGGTAAACAAGTACGTTTGGACCTTAGAAAACCCTTAGTCAAACTTAGACAAAGTTGATCCCAACATTCATCTTTTGAGTCTTCTCAAAATTTTTCATCTCATTGAACTTCTTCTTACAGGTCTTCACATGAGTCCTATACAAACCGCAACATGCATGTCCTCTTGCATAGTGCTACCAACATTGGTTTCAATGCACACAACACCAATTCCCACAATTTTTGAGTAACTAGAATTACCCATCTTCACTATACCAAAGTCTCCTGCTTCGTACGTGGTTAACAACCCCTTCGTAGGGATAATGTGGTGGGGGGCTACAAAATCAACAACCCACTCAACATCATTATTAGCAACATGCTCACACTTTTGCTCTTCAATAGAGAGCACCACATCATCCTCATCAATCACAGCAGCTGTAGTATTTTTCTCACTATCATTCTTTTCATATTTTCTTTGATCTTGTTCCTTATTCCAATGCCAACAATCTCTTCTTAAGTGACCCTTTTTCCCACAATGGAAGCATTCTCTAGTTTCCTTGAACTAAGATCTATCTCTTGATTGTGACCTACCATTGAATTTCCAATCATTAGGTCCTCTGCTTCTACCTCTACTCTTGTTCTCCGTGACAAAAGCTTGATCTTATGCATTGTCTATATTTGCATCTCTCCTGCAAACCTCTTCACTTAAAATCAAATCTCGAATATCATCATATTTGAGTTTGCTTTTCCCTGTAGAATTACTCACCACCATTCTCATGGCTTCCCAATTGTTTAGTAAAGAAGCCAAAAGTATCAATGCACGAACCCCATCATCAAATTCAATTCCCACCATGGATAATTGATTTGTGATTGTATTGAACTCATTCAGATGCTACACTATAGGAGTGCTTTCTGCCTTCTTCAGATTAAATAACTTCTTCATCCGATACACCTTGTTAGCCGACGGCTTTTCATACCTGCTAAACAAAGTCGTCATCAAATCCATTGTAGTCTTTTCTTTCACAACATTGTGCGCAACTGATCTTGAAAGAGTTAATCAAATAACTCCCAATACCTGTCTATCAAGAAGGTTCTATTAGGATTAGTGCCTTTAAATCCTATTGTATGATGCTATGTATGATATTAAGTATGACATTATGTATGACTTAATATTGTGATTAATAAATTTATTTTATTATTATCTGAAATAATGGTAACATGAATATTCGGAAATTATCATATAGTCCATGAGATGTATAGTATGTGATTTATGTGAAAAGTTACAGAAGATATAAATCACAAGCTCTTTATAAATTCAGAAGTATAGTTCGTAGTCGGTGATGAAATTGGGCATTTCATCTACGAAGACTATAACATATCAACTAAGATGATTTGTTTTGATCATGGAAGTGGAGACTTCTAGTTGATATGTTTTAAGAGTTAAGACATATTGAACTGGACCGCTATGAGATTTATTATTATCTTAATGACTGTCAATTGAATAATAAATTTCACGACTTCTATTTACATAAACTCTTAAATCTGAGGGAATAATAGATCAAATCATGAAATGTAGATTGCTTTGATATATCAGGAGTGAGATCTAAAGTAACAGTCAAAACCTCACTATGTTGGGCAGCCACATTAAGTGTTGATGGAACATATATTCTCAAGATGGAATTCATAATCTCTTAACGGAGATATAAAATATTCTCTTGAGATAAGTTTAATGGGTACGGTTATTCAGAGTGTTAGACCTAACCACTTTAGTAAGAAATTACTAAAGTATATATTTATGGAATTGAATTTCATAAATATATGATGAATAACTTAAAATGATTAAATCAGGTAGATTAAGATGTAGTAATCTACAAAGTCGCAGTCTTCATTTATGACTTTGTATTACTATGAATATTTTATAAAGGGGGTGCATGTACAATAAAGTCTTGGGATATAATTTATTAATAAGGCTTAGAATGCAATTATATTTATATAGTAATATTAAATATAATTAATGGTAACTTTGGACTTGTCAAGAGTTGACAGAAAATCCCAAAACCCATTGGAGTTAGTGTCTTATTTGTTCCCTTTTGGTCACATTCCAAGCCACACACTAAAGCTCAATTGGAAAGGCCCAAAAGGCCAGCACATTAGCGGAATTGGAGTGAAGATTAAAGGTGTTCTCAAGAACTTCCGATCTTTGGTTTTGAATTTCAGCACACCAAGATAGACTCTCTTGTTCTTATATTTTGAAACTTACATAGCACATGTTATCAATTGCGAATGAAGTAGATCTGTTAATTTTCCGCTGCGTACATGCATATTTCCATCAGGTTCCGGTCTTCATCCTTCATAGTTTCAGGTTTCGTCCCTAAAAGAGACAGATGTAATTTCTTCCCATAGAGATAATCTTCAATCTGCATCCTCCAATACGCGAAGTCTGTTCCATCAAACTTCTTCTTCAGCTATTGCTTCTACTCTAACCTTAGCTCTGATACCACTTGTTAGGTCCCAAATAATATTATCACAAATATTAGCAATCCAAAATAACAATCACACACCCTTTCTCTTTGAAGGGAAAAACCACGGGGCAAACTCCGAATAATTTCACCTCACGGCTAAAGAAAAAATCTCTTTTATTTTTCTTTGCTCTCACACACACAAATTATCTTTCTCAAAGATAGCGATTCTTTTTCTCTGTTCTTTTTCTTTTTCACTGTGCGGCACTTTTCTCTTTTCTTCTTTTTTCACTATTCCACACACCAATACAGCACAAACAATATTTATATATAACCTAGCCTCACATCACAATCCCAATACGAGTCAAATAAGGAGTCTTTCAACCAATAGCCACGGACTCTTATTTCAAATAGGATTAGTTCTTTTGCTTTCCTAGGAGTTCACTGACACCTAATTCTACTTGGAGTAGAATTCTTGATACAAACCCATTGAATGGGCTATCACCTGGGCTGGACCCACAACAATAAGAGCTCCACTATAAGGTTTTGTCTTCAACTTATAATATGGAGGAGACTCTTATTTCAAATAGGATTAGTTCTTTTGCTTTCCTAGGAGTTCACTGACACCTAATTCTACTTGGAGTAGAATTCTTGATACAAACCCATTGAATGGGCTATCACCTGGGCTGGACCCACAACAATAAGAGCTCCACTATAAGGTTTTGTCTTCAACTTATAATATGGAGGAGATGTCAGTTTTCAACAATTCGCATAATGCTCCACTATAATGCTCAATAAACTTTAGTATATTGTAGTGAGTCTGAGAATAAATTCCGTCATATGGGAGGAGATGTGATTTTTCAACAATTCGCATAATACACAAGTCTCTCAGCTGTCTATATGCCTAGATCAAACTTCACACCTAGTCAAAGTTCCTACTGGCCCTGCTCCCATTAAATACGGAAGCAAAAACAAATAAACAAAAATCTGGCTTCCAATTAAATGTGTAATGAGCTACATTTTTATTATGAAAAATGTTACGTAATTACGTTCATAATATTTTTACAATAATTACATAATAAAATTTAGGTGTTAAGTTATTACTAGTAGAACAAAAAAGTAATGTGTCAATGGTGATTCAGATTAGAATCAGAAGTAACATGACAATTAGGATTTATTCTGAAAAATGTTGTGTTGTAGAATTTTTCTTTATTTATCTCTTTCAATCAAAAAATGTAACATAATACTGCTATATAATTTCTAGGATAATTCTTTTTTTTGGATAATTCAATATCTTGCGAGTGCAAAGTATTCCACTTCCCAAATATGGTAAAATCTTTCATAACATTACCTTTCCATTCCTCTTGTCAACCTTCCACATTCTTGTCAAAAATAGTCCGCCAGAAGACAAACTACAAAAAATGCGACATCTGCAAAAGAGAGTAACAAATTAACAATACAGCAGGAAATATTTGTTCACCAAAAAAAAAAGGTGGAGTTTTCTAACAATCCAGTCATTGTTAATGTACCAATGCTCAAAAGAACAACCACATGCCTAAATCAACGCACGGCCTTCTATGATCTAGTCTTTGCTCATTATAAGAGCATTTACATTCAGTCTTCTATATGCCATGTGTTCGTATATTTTAGCATCAAGACACAAAAATAGCCCATTACTAGATCTTGCGAAATCTTGCAATTGCAAAAAAATTTGCAATTGTGCTACAGTGCCATCCTAAATGTATGATGACATTGTAGCATAATTGTAAACCAAAATATTTTATTTTATTTATTTTTACCTTTTGTTTTCTCTCACTTTTGTCTCTCATTTCTTCTCTCTCTCTCTCAGAGCTTGCGCTAGAGCTGGGTTGGATTTAGAGTGGTCACAGCATGGCGATCGGCGTGGTCATGGCATGGTCACGGCATGGCGAAGATTGGCGTAGATTTTGGATTGGCGTGGATTGGTGGAGATCGAAGATCGTGATGGTGTGGGTTTGGATCAGTGGGGTTGTGGTGTGGAGATTGGTGGGTTCTCTTGGTTATTTGATGGTGGTTCTTTTGGGTTTGAGTGTTGTGTGTGGCTTCGTTAGTGGCTTCGATGGTGATTTTTTTTTTAATTGGTTTGCTGGGATATGTGGGGTTTTGGTTTGCTTTGAAATGATGGTTTGATGGGTTTTTTATAATGTGGTTTTGGTTTGATGGTTTGATGGGTGGTGCTAGGATATGTGGGGGTGGCAATGTGTTGTTGGGTGGCATGGAGGCAACTATTGTGATTGTGGTGGCTGATGTGGGCTATTGTGGTTGTTGTGTGTGTTTTTTTTCTTGGTTCTTTTGGTTTGTGGTCGGTGTAGTGGTTTTTGGTGTGGTTGTTTCTGGTTTTCTATGGGTTTTTTTATTTTGGCTGGTGCCTAGAAGTAGAGGGAGAAAGAGAGGAAAAGGAAGAGAGAGAGAGAGAGAGAAATAGTAAAAAAAAATATTTAAAGAAACTAAAAAAAATAGAGTTTGAGATGTTAAGTGTGTTGTAAAATAGTCTGGTATAAATAATAAAATAACTCTTGGTGTGTGTTTGGCAAAAATTATTTTTGCCAACTTATTTTATTATTCAGCTTATTTTTGCAATTAGTCATGGGACTCACTGCACTTTTTAATACTATTCATGGGTCTCACTGTACTATTTCAGCTAACTTTTACTTTTATTTATAGTACTTTCAGCATAAAATTTTCAATTTCAGCAAAATAAACAAATCCCAAACAGACCATTGATATGGTAAAATGAGATTTTTTTTTTTTAAACCAGACATGAATGCTCGCAAACCTAACTTTAAAATGTTGGCTAAAGAGCTCTAAGAACAAGAAGCATTAATGGACATCTTTGCTTTGTCTCACTTAGTATATTGTAGAGAATCTGACAATAAGTGTCTGTTTGGCAAAAATTATTTTTGCCAACTTATTTTACTATCCAGCTTATTTTTGCTACTATTCATAGGTCTTACTGCACTTTTTGGTACTATTTGTGGGTCCCACTGTACTATTTCAATTAACTTTTACATTTATCTACAGTACTTTCAACAAAAGGTTTTCAATTTCAATAAAATAAGCGAATCTCAAACGAACCCTAAATTGCATCATATTAAATGGACCAAACTTCATTCCTAGTCAAGGTTCCTACTAGCCCTGGTCCCATCAAATGCGATAGCAAAAACAAATATTAGACAAAAATCTGGCTCCCAATTAAATGTGGCCCTTTTTATTTATTTATGACGTGGCCTCATTTATTTATAAGCAATGTTATGTTTACAATATTTTCACATAATTTATACTAAATCTTAGATACTAAGTTATTACTATGAAATGCATGTAGTATATTGTGGTGTACTTTTATGTTAGATTTCCTTTTCCTTTTCTTTGTGTGTGTGTGTTTGTTTCTATAAAATAAAATAAAAAATAAAAAATAAAGAATGGAAATTGTCCCACATTGTTTAAGAAAGTGTTTTACACACAACAAACACAAATGTATACTATAACTCTACTCAAAAGTTATGGTAACTTTTAAAAGAGAGTGGGGAAAGTTATATTACACACAACACACTTTCTCTTTTTGTGTTTATTTCTTTAAAAAAAAAAGGGTAATAATGGATCTACTAATATTCCTTAATATTCCATAATTTCAAATCCTTGTGCTCATCTTTCCATTCTTGTCAACCAAGGGCCGTTTGATGCATTTAGGGGCCTAACGCGAAAACTAAAATTGAGGCCTTTTATATATTTAAATATAATTTTAAAAAATAAATATTACTTAAAATGTACTATCTTGTTTTAGATGCAAAATTATTACTAATAATCATGAACAATGTAGATTTTTTTTTTTTAGAAAGTCTTTAGACACAAAAAAAACAAAAAAAACAAAAAAATTGATAAAACTTGCACACTTGTTGATATGGTAGATTGATAGTGGTAAGTAAAAGGGTAATCTTTGGTGGACCTAGGTAAAAACTACTAAAAGTATGTCAACTCAATTATTGTGGAAAACATTGTGAATTTTTTTCTTTTTTTAGATGTGTTATTTTCACAATATTTTTCACAGCAAATCATAATTGTTAAGTTGTTATTGGTTCTGATTTAAGCTCACTACCGAAATTATTTACTTTGTTATCAATAAGTAACCGCCTCTAATAACTTGTTAATGCGACATCGCAAAAGTGAGTACGACACGTGTGGAAATTTTTGTCAAAATAAATGTGGAGTTTTCTAACGTATCAATTCAAGTAAGAACGACCACAAGACCGGGTCAACTCATGACCTTCCAAGGTGTAGCCATTGCTCATTATAAATTATAGGCCTAACTTTAAAATGTTGGCTAAGACTAAGAGCTCTAATAAAGAACAGAAAGCAATGGACATCTTTGCTTTTGTGTTGTTGAGTTCCAGTTTGCTTCCTTTCTCCTTTGTACTGTTGGATGCTGCTGACAGCATTTCAAAATCCGAATCCCTCAGTGAGGGCATAACCTTGGTCTCTAAACATGAAAGCTACGCTCTGGGGTTCTTTAGTCCTGGTAATTCCAGTAACCGTTACTTGGGAATATGGTATAACAATATCCCAGGTAGAACGGTTGTTTGGGTAGCAAACCGGCTCAATCCAATAAACGACTCGTCTGGCATGTTGAGGGTAAACAGTTCAGGTAGTCTTGTTCTTCTCAGCCAGAATAGAACAGTTGCTTGGTCGGCAAACTCAACAAAACAGGCCTTGAATCCAATAGTCCAGCTTTTAGATTCCGGAAATCTAGTATTAAGAGAAGAGAACGAAGAAGACCCAGAAAATTATTTGTGGCAAAGCTTTGACTGTCCTTCTGATACTTGGCTACCGGGGATGAAGCTTGGATGGGACTTAAGGACTGGTCTGGAACGGCGCCTAACTGCTTGGAAAAGTCCAGATGATCCATCTCCAGGAGAACTGAGTTGGGGGATTGAACTTCATAATTACCCTGAGATAGTCATGAACAAAGGCACCGAGAAGTTCTTCCGGACCGGACCATGGAATGGCCTTTCTCTCAGTGGTACAGACTTAAAGAAGGAAAATCCAGTTTACACCTACGATTTTGTCATCAACAGCGATGAGGTATACTTCATATACAATTTGATTAAAAATTCTGTACTCTCAAGAGCACTTTTGAACGAAACTTCGTCCTTATATGAGCGCTACATATGGGTCTCAGAAGAAAAAAAATGGAGACGCTACTTATCTATGCCAAAAGACAATTGTGACAGTTATAATTTATGTGGTCCTTATGGAAATTGTATCATTGGTGAGTCACCAACCTGTCAATGTGTAGAAGGATTCAAGCATAAATCACCAGATACATGGAACCCAGATGAGTGGTCTAAGGGATGTGTACGTATTACCCAATTGAGCTGCGAGGATAAAGATAAAATTGGGTTTGCTCAAATTGTTGGGCTCAAAATGCCAGATACCACGTATTCCTGGGTGAACGGAAGTATGAATCTTAACGAATGCAGAGTCAAATGTTTGAACAATTGTTCCTGTACAGCTTATGCAAACTCAAATATTAACAATGGAAGAAGTGGCTGTGCCATGTGGTTTGGGGATCTAATTGATATTAGACAGATTGCAGCTAATGAGCATGGTGCTTATATGCAAGATGTATATATTCGAATACCTGCTTCAGAGCAAGGTAATAGGCCTATGGTCTTTATTGCTCTTTAATTTATATTTTTACATGCCATTGAAGCTATAATCTTTGTTGTTTCCATCTATTTTATTGCATTACTAAAATATTTTTGCTTTTCTTCTGCAAAGTCAATCATAAAGAGGAGAAAGACAAGCAAAAGACGAAGGTTATAGTAATAGTTGTGGTTGCAATTGCGGTCGTTTTTGGGGTGCTCTTGATTCCCTACTGCATAAGCAAAAGGACAAACTTCAGAGGTAATATTTCTCTCTGACCCACTTTGGAAAAGATATTTCAAGATTGTTTAATTGAACTTCTAGAAACGTACAAAGTAGCTAATAAGATGTTGAAAAAGAAAAGCTATGAAGTTTAGCCATTTGATCTTAAGAAAAATAATAGTAAGGCTAAAATATGTTGTGGCCTAAAGCAGGGGGATTAAGAGGTTGACTCAAGCTAGAAAATATAGATGGGCTGAAATTTGCTCCCAAAAAAAAAAAAGATGGGCTGAAATGGCCCATTGAACGAGAATCACAAAAAATAATCTAAATCTTGTTTTGATTAGGATTATAACCGTATATGTAAACACCAATTTATACTATTTTATGCAAGATTTCCAGTAAAGTTGGAAAGGCAGAAGCTAGCACAATATTTATAGTGAAAAAACCATGCCTTTCATCCATGAGCTTTCTTGAGAGAATCCTAGTAGTTTTATAAAATCTTGTGATCCAAAGTTCAAAACCACATAGCATTTCTTCTAGTTAGTTGACTGTAGATCAAATATTCAAGGAGGCACCTTAATTGGAGTGCACCAAAGGTTCTAGTTAATTTACACAGACCTGCCATTCATGAACGAAACCATATAGGAAGAAACTCAAAGTTTTAAACCTATTGCGAGTCGCAGCAGTGAATTATCAATTTGGAATGTAGAGTCTCGGTAGAATGGTTTTTTTCAAGACTATAAAACACATTCTTTTCTAGTTGATTGCCTTAGGGGGAGTAGGTTACTCATATAGCCCCTTTTCCTCTAACGAGTTATCCACAGGTTTTCCACTTCAGAATCATATTATCTGTCTTATGCATTTATTGTTTTGCTTTATGACTTGATCACTTATTCTTTTTTGGTTATTGATATTGACATTTTGGATCACCTAATTAATTTATTTGATTTGAAATCAAATAATAATTATGTTGTATAATTAACTAGTTGATCTAGACGGAACATAACAAGTGCCATACTCTTATTTCTTATGTATAATGTGAAGCTCATCTTGATCTTAGCAGAGAAAATCGAGAATAATGTGATGATAGACCAAAACATTGAAGGCCAAAGTGAAGACATGGAGGTCCCATTCTTCACCCTGGCTACCATAGTCATTGCCACTAACAACTTTTCAAGCTATAACAAGCTTGGTGAAGGTGGCTTTGGACTTGTATATAAGGTAACTTTGCAGCAAGCTTTTTTAAAGATCACAAAAAATAAATAAAAAAAGCATTTCTCACCATATTCAACTTCAATATAAATCAATTTGAAAATGTGAATTTTCAGGGTACATTAATAGATGGAAAAGAAATTGCTGTGAAAAGGCTTTCACAGAAATCTGGACAAGGATTAAGTGAGTTTAAAAATGAAGTTATACTAATCGCCAAATTGCAACATCGAAATCTTGTTAGGCTTTTGGGATATTGCATTGAAGGGGACGAGAAAATGCTAATCTATGAATACATGCCCAATGGAAGCTTGGACTCCTTCATTTTTGGTTTGAACTTCATGAATTTTTTTTACCAAACTTCATAAAAAATTTTATTGTTATTTAAAGAAATGCCAATTTATTGTTTCATATTCAAGTTAAACTTAGTATTAACATAAGTGAGAAACTTTTCAGATCAAACGAAAGCTAAAGTTTTAGGTTGGTCTATGCGCTTCAATATTATCTGTGGGATTGCGCGAGGGCTTCTATATCTTCATGAAGATTCTAGATTGAGGATTATACATAGAGATCTCAAAGCAAGCAATATTTTACTTGATAGTAAGATGAATCCAAAAATTTCTGACTTCGGTATGGCTAGAATCTTTGGTGGAGATCAGATTGAAGGAAACACAAATAGAGTCGTCGGAACTTAGTACGTATTCTTAACATGTTTTATTGTTGATATTTTTTAATCAAAGATTTTCATGCTTAATGATGTGTTTGCAGTGGTTATATGGCACCCGAATATGCCATTGATGGCCTATTCTCAGTAAAATCTGATGTCTTTAGCTTTGGAATATTGTTGTTGGAGATAATAAGTGGAAAGAAAAATCGAGGCTCTTTCCATCTCGACAATACTCAAAACCTTGTTGGACATGTGAGTTCTCAAAATATTTTATCCTCTATCTTATTACATATAATGATACAAATAATGATAAAGAATTTTAAAATGTCTTAGGCATGGAAATTATGGAAAGAAGACAGACCTTTAGAACTAATTGATACCTACTTAAAGGGCTCTGTGATCCAATCGGAGATTCTACGTTGCCTCCATATTAGTTTCTTATGTTTGCAACAACATCACAACGATCGACCAAATATGTCATGTGTGGTTATGATGTTACACGGTGAGAGTTCATTACCTGAACCCAAAGAGTTGGGTTTCTTTGTAGGAAAAAAATCAACTTCATCAAGCAAGGGCCAATCATCCTCAACCAATGAAATTACTATTACCATGTTAGAGGCTCGATAGTCAAATATCATATCAATTGCATTTTATAATATATCTTATGAGTGATATTTACATCTTTACATTTTGTATCATACACATTTGTATTCTCCATGTATGCGACATCAGTCTTACTATGAGAGACCGTGCCCCTGTCTCGTTTTGAATTGATTGCTTTAGGCCAAATTGACATGAATGGGTGGAGTCATATTATTGCCTCTCAAAATGGAGATTATAATGATTACATTTTTCCCTTTAGATTAAGGGTTTTACAATGGAAAACTATAATTGAAAAATTCATCATTTTATTGATTTGGGAATGAATGTACATTGATCATAGGAAATTATATGGCTATGGTCCTAGATAGAATTTAAGATAAAATAGATGGCTTTGTTTCCTAGTTACAATGTAAAGATTGAAAATTTCATGGATAAGCATTTGATCTACTAACTCTTGATCTAAACTTAGAGGCTATGTTATAAGATGGGAAGGTGTTAGGCATCCACCTTGCCCAGTAAATCAGTCTTCTAGACTATAGTGGCCAACATTTATGTCATATCATCCAAAATATTATCAATCAATTGCTTTGCTTAAATTTAATGTGTCTGCATATAAGAAACCCTAATTTCATTTTTTAATCACTACATTTGGATTAAAAAAAGTAACTTCTAGTGAATATGTGTGAATGGTGATGTCATTGTGAGAGATCGCAAAGGTGCCCTCAAAAAAAAAAAAAAAAAAGAGATTTTGAGTGCTTTTTCAATACACCTCTCTTTTTGGATAAGTGGTGTGTAGTCACCACTTACTTTTTATACTGAAAAAATTAAAAAAAAATTAAATACAACTTTACATGACTATATTGTTCCATTCTCATTGATTGAATAAAAAAATACAAACTTGATAAATTAAGTATTACATGACTTTGGGTTCTTGTTTGTTTTTAGACCCCTTAAAACACAACCAAATTAACCTAGTTAATTAGCCAAGTGATTACTTAGTCAAATTAAACAAATCTAGGTTAACACAAATATATCATATCATTGTAAAATGCGGAAAATAAAGAACACAACGATATGATAATCCAGGAAAACCAAAATGGTAAAAAACCTGGGAGGATTTAACCTAGCTATCCTCAAGGTAAAACGAATCCACTATGAAAGAATTGAAGTTTACACAATAGCGACTTAGACCACTAACATCCTATTGCTACCTCAAGTAGGAAACTTACTACCATGACTACGTGACAGCTCCGAGTTCACGAACTACTTCTTTCTTGGATTCCCAGCAAGTACAAGCACTCCCGTTTATGTATCTTTAAGCTCTTGAAACAGCAACTGAATTGATCACCAAACTCTTGACATCAATCTTGATATTGGAAACCCTAAGTGTATGTGAAGAAAAACAACTCTAGATCTCACAGAAGATTCACACATACAGCATAAAGAGCAACCCTAAAACGTGGCTAGGGTTTTCCCTTTTATACTTAAGACAAAACATAAAACCCTACACATCAAACGGGCTTGGGCTGAGTTGGAAATTCTGCAAAAAAAAAACAATCTGCACGACTTTCAATCGATCGAGTCTAATTCTCGATCGATCGAGTCAGGCAGATTTACACAGTAAATCCTGCAATAACTCCATTCCAACTTTACATAAAAACACATACTTTGAGCAAGTCTAAACAAGACTAAAAATATTTTGATCATGGTTTGCCAACATTACAAAATGAAGTTCTAATACATTAGTTCCTAATTCCTTAGAACCTAACAATCCTAGTTACAAACTATCAAAGATACATGGCTTTTTGCCCTAGTTACAATCTACCCAAATTTTAAATAAATTAATTAATTAAAAATAAAATTAAAAAAAAAAAAAAAACAAACAAACAAACAAAGATAAAGCCTAGGTCTACCTATCCAAAAACACTAAATTCGGAGGCTAGGTTATGAAATAGGAAGGTGTTAGGCACCCATTCTACCCCGACAGAGTCTGGTTTTCTAGACTCTCATGACCAATGTACCCTTTTATGCATGATATGAATGATATGTTGCATACATGGAACACTTAACTAAACTAAGCCACATGAATTTATTTGTTTAAAAAAATTCCAGATCCGTTTTTGTGAATAAAAAAATTGGTTTTTCGTTTGTATGGCATATAAAGATCTTATTTAAACATTTACTGCACTAGATGGACACTCTTTCTCTCCCTTCATTCCATCATAATTTTTCCTCTTTTACTTATAATTATGAAACTTTTAATCCTTGTTTATTGCTATTATAATGAAGGTCATAATGTCTTGGATACTATGGAAATTTTCCCTAATAATTGACTTAATAATAATGAGAAAAATATATGATTTGTATCATGTAAACACATTTATTAACTTATTAAACGTTACCGATGGAGGTTTGTCATATTCACTGCTGGATAATTTTTCTCTTGTCTACTTGTTATAATGGGCCCACTTTTATATTAACCGACTACGGAAGAAATGCATAATTTTTACTATGCAAATACATTTATAAATTTTCCAGACATCTATCACTAGACATTTCACCTGTTTACCGCAGGACTATTATTTAAGCATTTATTGTGGTCTGTCATTCTTTGTGCTAGTTTATCTCTGCAGGAGGTATTTTTGGGCTTTATTATAATTTTTGTTAGATGCAACCCGGACCTTGAGCAAAATGGGTTTTTCACATTTCACCGATAGCCTTTGGATCATATTCTAAACCCAAAGTCAAGTTTTGGTTTTGGTTTCCCAAATATCATATTGGTAACAAAAAAATTGCCCCCGACAAATATCTTCATGATAATCTTAATTAATATTTCCTTTGAATAAGAAAAATACTATGACTACAACATTTTCACAGCACTTTCACAACAAATCATAAGTGACAGGTTGTTATTGGCTATTACAAGCGGACAAAAAAGTAACTTATATTGTGAATTCAAATTAGAATCAATAAAAACTTATCACCTATGATTTGTTATAAAAATGTTGTGAAAATGTTATAAACATAGCACTTCTCTTTAAATAATATTTTTAAAACACCATAATTCTATTTAAATCATTATAATTATGGATTTTTAAAAATAAGAAATAAATAAAATTACCATTATTTTTAAAAATAATAACTATTATTAATTAAATTATTTATTACTTTAATGTTTAAAGGTTAGTGGTATATATGTGTGTCGAGTTCTCTCCTAAAAACTTGAACCACGACTTTTGTCATCTACATTTTATAAACACTTATACCTATAGAGTGATTATTGCGCTAAAGGTGCGCGGTTGTTCATTTTGAAAACTTAAGTTTTCTAGAAAAAGAAAATCTTTAAACTGAAGTTTTAAATTTAAGTAAAAAATTCTATCTTTAATATAAAATTAATAAAAATAAAAAGACATCCTGATCCTGATCCTAGGCGTAGCATATTCCAGTTAGTAGTAGTTGTTTTTATGTGGAGCCCACGTCAGCAGAGGGACACAAGTAAACGACCAACTCGAACTACGGAAGTTCAAAACTCAAACTCAAACAACAACAGCAGACTCTCTCCACTTCCTTAAACTCTGCGAACAAAAATTAAAAACCAAAATACAATTCAGATTCAGAGAAATTCATTTATTTATTTATGGTGATGAATCAGAGCCGTTGATTATGAATCTCTCTCTCTCTTCCTCCACTTCTTTATCGACCTCATCAACCACATCGTCGTCTTCGTCTTCTTCTTCTTCGACGTCGTGGTTCTCTGGCATTGTCAGAGGCCGCTCCGGCTCCGCCAAGATGAGTAGCAACTCCTCCGCCGCTGCCGGCTTTGGTGACAGTGTTTCTCCGATTGTAAAGAAGAATCACTGGCGTGGTGTGCTCTTCAAGTACGGTCCCAAGCCTATTCAGGTCCGTGTTTTTTTATTATTAAAAAAAATGACTTTCTTTTTAGTTTTTTGAATGAAATTGATGGAATGAGAATTCGAATTCATTTTTTTGGTTTTGGATTAGGGTCGTAAGAGTTTGATTTCAATTGGGTTTCATGATTTGGTTTGAGTACTCGATCTCAGTCTTAATTATGGTTATTTTGGATTATGGGTAGTATAAAATAAGTACTTTTAGTCAGTTTTCTGAAATGATTCAAGAATGAAAGGAATTAGGAAATTTTCGATTTTGTAATTAATACAGTACTTGGTTGGTGCAAATTTTATATGTGATGGTGAGTTGATTTGATGTTGAGCCCAATATTTGGTGAGAGAGATAGAGATGTTAAGGTTTCTGCAATTAAATCACTTTAAAATCAAAATAATTGTTGAAAAATGTTTTCTTTGTTACTGAATTTTGATTGTGTGTTGGTTGAGAATAGTTTGTTCAGGTAGTTAATTTTGGAAAATTGATGTGAATGCTGGTGTAAATTTTAATCATGGTAAACCGTAATATTTCTGTGAAAACAAACAAACAGTGACTAGCTCGTGTAATTACCCTTGCCCATATTATTTTCACATAAAATAGTATCACTAGAGGGGAGTGGGGTTTTGGTTTATGTTACACTCAAAACCCCCATAGGGGTTTAGTGTACTACACTCAAAACCTCCAAGGGGGGTTAAGTGTTATACAATTGACGGTTTACACATCAAACAATACCACATGGGTTTAAGTGTTACACTCAAAGCCTCAAGAGATGTTTTGTGTCTGATAGGGAAGCCAAAGGGGGTTTTGTATATTTTTACCTAATTTTTGGGATCATGGAAAACCTAAAAATGGTTCATTTGCATCAACTAGAAACAAAGGTCAATGTGAAGACGTGTGTCTGTTTTGTTGTTGCTGTTTGTGGCTTAATTGCCACATTTGTGTTCCCCTGGAGATATTAAACTTGTGTTTGTACATCTATTTTAAAACTTCATGATTTTTTGATTGTTTTCCTCATTGTGCAGGTTGCATTTAAAACAGGTTATTATAAACAACGAGTAATTTTTATTGGTGGATTAACTGATGGCTTTCTCGCCACAGAGTATGTTTTTACTTTGCTGTTTTTACATAATTACTTTGATTGAAGTGAAATATTGCTGATTCCTAAAGAACTGATGTCTCAGTCTTTCTTTGCGGTGAAAATGAGATAATATCTTTTTCAAGATGGTCGTTGAGTGACAGTTCTTTTTTTCTTTTTGCTTTGATTAGTACTGAGAGGCAGTTCTTTAACTAATTAACAAAGACCCCAGCTCTTTTAAACTATTCTAAATATTTAAAGCTAAATTTGAAAACTTAAAATTCCTGATTCTTTCTTCTTTCATATGATTTGCAGATACTTGGAACCTCGTGTGTTATTTCCAATGTTTTGTCATGCCATAGGGAGTTACAGCTATTCCTATGCACAGTTGGGTGGTTTGTTCTATTTGAATTGTAGACATTGCAAATCTGAATATCTAATATTGTTTTGAAAGTACATTTAGAAGCTAAATGTGTGTTTTTGTTGATGTAAAAATTCAGTTCAATTGGATTTTTTACACCATAAATATTGTAAAAATTCACCTCTAATTGTAAAATGTATTGTGCTTGTGTAAACCCTAAAGTGAGAAAGAGATGGTAATTTTCCTTCTTTTACAGTTGCATTGACCTTGGACATGGATATTTTACATTGGAACTTACTATTCAGATTTTAGATTGTTTAGATACTGAGCCCATGTTTACTTTCATTCTGTGTTGAGTCAGGTATTAATGTATGGATCTTGGTCTTGCCTTTTTTTCTTTTGAAAGGGAGGGGGGATGGGGGTGGAGGGCGTTGGTTCTTTTGAAATTATCCATGCTAACTCTGGTTTTATGACGCTGTTTCATCTACCTTGAAGGACGCAATGGAGCTTGATCAGCAGATCAGTCATTTAATCAACAAAGAAGATTCTGAAGGTGTGGTACTACTGGGGCATAGTACTGGTTGTCAGGTTAGTACCAGATGCATTATTATCTAAAAACTGGATCATAATTTCATTGGATCACTCACAAGACTGTCTTTGAATATCTAGGATATTGTGCAATATATGCGTACAAATGCTGCATGCTACATGCTTCAGAGCAGTCCGTGCTGCCATTTTGCAGGTACTCACCTATCAATACCCTGCTCTGCTCCTTGTAATGTAAAAGCTTCAAAGATCTATATATTCATTCCTAAATGTAAACCATTAGTTGTGCTTCTTGATGTTAGAATGAGTTTCTGCAGTGAATGGCATGGCTTTTAGCTGAATACAAAGGCTTTTTTGTGTGTCCTTGTTTAATTTTTGCATCTGAATCCTGGCTCAATCCAACTGGGTAGCAAATACTATTTAGTGGTACTAGTACATCACTACTACTAGCGATATCAGCTGTATAAAAAATTTCTCAAAACAAGTATATTATATACTAGGAAGCACGGGTGTGGATTCGGGTCGGCATTACGGCAATTTTTGAAAAAGTAGGATGCGGGAATGGCACGATACGTTTATTACTTTATTATTAAATATATTTTTATTTATATTTTCTATATACTACTAAGAATTTTTTTTTTTTTTTTTTTCCATATAATGGTAAACATATATCAATTTAAGAGCAGTAGTAGATAATAAAATACATAACCATTACATGATGTTCTTAAATTAGAATACAATATCGAAAGTTTGAAACTAAATCTAAATAAAAGATAAATTTGAAATTAACTTTTTTTTTTAAATCTATAAGTATTTTGGCCCATATTAGGTTTAATTTTGGACCGTTTCAGACCGAATCGGACCCATATCAGGAGGTCCTATTTCAAACCATTTCAGACCGAATTGGGCTACATTGAAAAAAAAAAAAAAAAAAAAAAATTTGTTGGTGGACACGTGTGGAGCCGCGTCCACGGCTGCACGGCATATCGACACGAATCCAACTCGGAATGTAAGTGCATGGATTAGAAGAAGGTGTTAGTGCTCAATAATGTGAAATCGACACCTTCCTTGTCCCAAGTTTTGACATCTTCACGTCCAAATGCCTTGCAGCTTCAAGAGGCCTGATATTAAAAAGCAACAATGCGAGAATCACCACCATCTTTACAATGTTTGACTGAGTGTTTCCCCGAAACATGTTTTGCTTCATCAAGCTCTCTTTTTATGTTTCACAGTTTGAACGCGAATTGGTTTTTATAGGAACAAAAGCAACCCTCCGTAACTCAAAAGGCAACGAATGCTGATAGTTCGTCTTTTTCTTCCTTTTTTGCAACTGCTTTTTGTCCTAAGCCCCAAATTAAGAAGGTTGATGTGGATTCTCTCATCTTTATTAGAGATAAGTGTTAGCCCCAGAGTAAGAAAAAGATGTTCCTAAATAAACAAATAGGGATTATGGAATACTCTTATCAGTCAAAAATCGATCTCCGTGTTTCTCTCTTTAGTTGTTTTTCTAACTAAACAAATTGAGCTTTAGGGAATACTATTTTCACTTCTTAGTCTCCAATCTGCATGTACCACCTCCATGAATAACCATATAGGGTCCCTTGTCCCATCTACTTGTTCCCAAGTAAACAAACAGAGCGAGCTTCGGGAATACTCTTATCAACCTCCAATCTCCATGAATGTAACTATAGCGGCCCCTTGGCGGCTTGGCCAGTTGGCCCCTCTTGCAAGATTCAAGATGCATCTGTTTTTGACTAAAAAGTATCATAGAGTGGTCCCATAATAATCCTCTATATCATATTGTATATACTATATAATAAAAGTTAGAATCTAAAACTACAATTACACGGAGTGTTTATAGTCTATTATATTTTTCGGTATATTAGTCACTTAGGAGCTGTTTGGATTTGTTGTTTCCATAACACATAACTCAAAAATGGTGGGACCCATGACTAAGAAGTCCGTTTGGATTTTCATAACTCTGTTTCCAGTTTTTATTTCCATCACTCAATTCTCTGATTTTTGAGTGATGAGTTATGGAATCTGAAAACACATTTTAGGTGTTTTCAATTTCCATAACTCAGTTTTCAATGGCATTTTCGTAATTAAAACAACATACTGGGTCTCACGGTCAGAGGTTAGCCACAACTTTTGACCTTTCTCTCTCTCTCTCTCTCTGGGTTCGGTGATCTTCTTCTTCTTCTTTTTTTTCTTTTTCCTTTCACACTGGTGGGTTTTGGAGTTTAAGATCATAAACTTTATAAATAAAAAAAAAATGATTTTTTTTGCAAACACAGATCTGAATCAAAGACCTAGAAGTCTTCCAGATCTTAGAAAAACAAGAAATTCGCAATATTTGTGTACCAAGTCAAATCAGACTCACATTCTCATCTCTCACAATCCATAACCCAAGCAAGAAAAACAGAGAGAGAGAAGAGGCAGAGAAAAATAGATAAAAAGTTTCTTAGTGTGAAAATGTGTATAGAATAGTGGGTAAGTACTGAAATTTTGCAAAGGAATTTTTTTTTTTTTTTTTCACTGGGTTCAAGCTCCTTCCGCACCTCTGCCTCCATTGCCCTCTTCCTCTTTCACTGGGTTTTGGCCTTGGTTTAAGATTTGAGAATGGTCTACAGTAGAGCGAAGACCGAAAAGGACTTGCGGAGAGCTGGCAGAGCCATCTTAGCACTATTGGACCAAACGGTGGTGTTGCTAGGATTGTCTTCATCAGCCAAAGAGGGTGGAGGGAGGTCTCCATACAACCCAATGTAGAAAAGACCAAAAAGAAAGAGATGAGAGAGAGAGTTATTAGGGGCTATGAGTGTGTCAAGCATGGGTCCCACAAACAGTGAAAAAATATTGAGTGATGATAAGTGGAGTGATGGTGCCAAACAGAGTTCGTGTAGAGTGATGGGATATTTTAAATGATGAGTGATAAGTGACGAAAATTAAGTGAGGAGTGATAAGTGATGAAAAATAAAAATCCAAACAGGACCTTAATTATTGCCACCATGGTATTCCCGATGGGGGCTATACAGAGGAAGCATGTTGAAATTGCACTATTACTTGCCTTGAACACATTCACGTGAGAATTGATATATACTAGTCGGAAACCCGTGCAACGCACGGGAACTTACCTACTTATAATAGACTAAAATAATTTTATAAAATTTTAAATTGATTATGAAATTATACTATTACGTGAATTGCTCTTATCTTTTTGAGTTACAATTTGATGAATAAGCCAAATTTAGATATTGAAAAAAAAAATAACTAAAAAGTTCTAATGTTAAAACGTTCGAAAGGGGAAAAAAAAATCAGAAAATTTACTGGCACTGCCTGGAAATTATTGAAACAAAACAAAATATATATAACTACTAAATAGATAAATATAAGAGAAAGATAGGTTACCTTCAAGAGAATAATCCATAGTTATAACAGTTGAAATTTGCTAAACTGTTTCAAATATTGCAAAAAATTGAACCCAAAAATTTAGATGGTCAAACTTTCAAAAGAAAATAAAATTAAAAATCAAAATATTCAGAACCTACAAACTATAAAAAAAAAAAAAAAAAAAAAAAAAAAAAAAAAGTCATTATTGCGAGACAATTTCAGTAAGGATGGAAAGCTTTTCTAAGTTTTTTTTTATCAAATTCTTCCTAATTGATGAAAAATTTGGTTCAAACATTATCGAACACTTTGATGGTGCAAATAATATAGGCTTCCAACATAATCTTTAATTAATAAACAAAGAAGCATGACACCATAAGAGAAAACATAAGATAACATATAGTGCATATACCTTACTCCACAGTTGTGAGAAAATATCCACACAAAAGGAATTGAAAACTTGTACATACGTATCCATAAGGTAAAGCTTAAGGTTATATAATCTAAAATAATATAGAATATAGCATCTTTGAACCACACAAAAAGTTAGCAAACTTACTACAATACTTGTAGTTATACTATATATTGTAAAGTACTACTCCATACAAAACAAAAGCAAAAAAAACTAATTCACAAAAAAGAGAAAAAGCAATAGCAAACGTACCAAAGAAATTGAAGTTTAGGGTTTTCTCTTTTAGTGGAGACGGACAGAGGAGATTGTTTTAGGGTTTTCAAAGATTTTGTCTCTTATATATATATATATATATATATATAAAAGACTCCTGTTAGGACTCTCTCACTATTTAATTTTAAAAATTAAAATTTTTTTAAATTAAAATGATGATGTGGAAAATTGTGGGAGTTTCAAAGGTTTCGGTTTTATATATATATATATAGATTAGTCTCCCTAAAATAGGGTAAGAGAACAAAATAGAAAAGAAAGCCCAGAAATGAAAAAACACCCCCACATTAGCTTCCCTATCCCATATTTGCTACAGTTGCTCCCTTGCACTGTTCATTCCCATTTCATTGCTTTATTATTTTTTGTATTTTGGTAACTGTGGTAAAGAAAAGTGTGCACTTTAAAAAGTGTGAGAAAAAATTTTAAAATAATATATGATTTAGAATAGATTATTGATAAAGCCTTAAAATGTAAACTTGATATATATTTATGTGAGCATTATCTCTTTATTACTATGCTTAATTTGTATAATTAAGCTATGATTTGCATTAGTTTCTATTATTTATCTTTACATAATTTCTTGAATAAGATGTCATTTATTATAATTTTCTACCTTTAGGAAATCATGTGAAAAAATAAGTTTACAAGAATTTGTGAGAGAATGGAGGCCAAACTAGAATTAAAAAGGAGCTAAAGGACCATGCTTAAATGTCTAAGGATGTGCAGTTAGAGTGTTTGGGTCGTTTACCATGTTTGGAAGCTTCAAGTAAGGAAATAAATCAAAGAGACAGAATTTGAAAAGGAAAAATCAGATTTAAACACTGATCAGTATTTTGGACGTATCTCTCTCCTTAAAAATCCAATTGACTCAAGGCTAGATATTAAATATCTATAAATTTCCAGTTTTGAGTTTTCGAAATTCACAATTTTTGAAGGCCGATATTAACTCACAAGTTGCTACTATAAATTTGGACGAAAATTAAATGGTAAAAATTTTATTTTTCTTTGGACACTTTTACGTTAGGCTTTTGAAGAGAGGTTGTGGAGAACGAGTTTGGCAAAGAAAAAACTTGTATTTTCTTTTCTCTTATGGCAACCTAAACTCTTTGCTAGGGTTAAGGGTTATGTTTCTTCTAAACGGTATGAATATTCAATGTGATTCTTTCTAAAATTTTAGACAACGACATATTTAATTGTTCAATTAGATTTCTTTAGATGTATTAGTTTTTCCATGCTTTCAATAAGTTCAATCATGTTTTTCTTATTGTTTAGATGAATTTCTAATAGTTTCAAATAGAAATCATGTTTTAAAGTGAAAGAGTTTTTTGAAAACTATTCTAACCACATTATTAATCTAGGTTATCATGCATTCTTGAATTGTCTCAGTTCAACTAAGTCGTAGGCTTTTAATTGTTTAAGAACAATCAATTATGAAATTTTTTTTTTTTAGATCACAAAGAATTTCATATCGATATAGGGAAACACGCTGATGCCTTGGTAATTAAAATATTGATTTAAACCAACTGTTATTTAATTGTTAACAATCACCAAGCAAAAAAAAAAAAAAAAAACATTACTTTTGTTATTCATCCAAATTGTTGTGTGATTACATTGTCTTTGAATTTACATTGCTTCTTGTGGTTCAACCTTAATTCTTCAAGAATTATATTGCTATGATCTCTTGCACTTGAGAGTAAGCAAGCAATTTTGGCGTCGCTACCGAGGAGCTACTGCGTACGTATTTAGAGGGTTTTTTTTTTTTTTTTTGGAAGCAAAGCATAATGGGTAGAAATTCTTCTATTGGTAACTTCATTCCATTTTCCTTTTTTTCTTTTTTTTTTTCTTTCTTTCTTTTTTTAATTTGATTTGATTTGATTGTGCATTCACTGTTGCATGAGCATTTGGGTTAAAAACCAGAGAGGTAGATTAAAAATTTTTTAAACTTACTTTGGTAATATTTTTGACACACCTTCACCTTCTTCATCAATCATGGGTGATGAAACACATAATAATCATGATGAGAATAGAAGAACCATGTATGAACTGTTGCATCCCACACAAAATTCTTTTCCTTCACGCATCATGTTTCCACCTAATGCACCACATGTAGAAGTGAAACAAAGTTTATTTGCAATATTTCCTAACTTTAACGGACAAGAAAATGAAAATTCTTATGTCCATATTAGAGCTTTTGAAAAGGTAATTAGTAGTTTCTATGCACAAAATGTTATTGAGACTGCTAAGTTACATTTCTTTCCTTTTTCTCTTAAGGATAAGGCAAGAAGTTGGCTTTACACCTTAAAACCTAGGTCTATAGGTAATTGGGGGGAAATGGCTCAAGAGTTTTTTAAGAAACATTTCCCTCCCCCACAAAGTCCAATAAGTAAAAAGAATGATATCTAGTTTTGTCCAAGGAGAAAATGAAACCTTATACCAAGCTTGGGAAAGGTACAAAGATCTTTTCAATTTCTGCCCAACTCATGGGTATGAAGATTGGAGGTTGGTTAGCTATTTTCATGAAGGACTTACACATAGGGATTGATAGTTTGTTCAACTCTCATGCGAAGAGGACTTTTTACAAAAAGAACCCAAAGATGCAATGGATTATCTCGATGAGATAGCTGAAAACTCTAACACATAGACTAGATCTACCCCTATGGACTCCACTAATAGGACTAGAATCAACACTAGCACTTCTAGTGGAAGTGTTTTTAAGTTGAGGGAAGATGATAACATGAGTGCCAAAATCAATAATTGATGTGGGTGTTTCGGAAAGTAATTAGCTAAAATAGAAAAAATAAAATTTTATCCAAAAATAGTGAGAAAAAATTTAGGGATTCTATTGCAATGCTATGCAGGTTTAGACTCCCAATGTCTCTCATTGGCCCTAGTGCCATCGATCATTTCATTAACTATTTGTAGTTTGACTGATTACATTTGACTATTTGTAGTGTGACTGATTACATGCTTGAGGAAAATGCATGCATCTAATAACACAGTAATTCTTTTCATAAATGAATAAATAAACAAGTTTTGTATTGCTGATATGTACACAATGCTTTATCCTATATATATAAATAAAGAGGTTAATGATATAGAATACAAACAAGAACTAATATTAATAAAATATATGAAAAATTATTATTAGGACATAATGTTCTGGAGAAAACACCTTGGGGAGACTCTAGATGAGTGGTTAATAGAATATGTAAGAACACTACTTAACCTTAAAGTTTAAACTAATGAATTTAGGTTCAACCATATGATATTAACTACTCATTTTTCTCATAAGCAAATCAATTTATTACAAAAGCGTTGAGTTTTATCAAAAGCCAGTAAAGAGCCACCACAGGCGGTGGGCAGTCAAAAGAAGAAAAGTCCATGGGTTGAGAAGCACCCATTTTAGCCAAAGTATTAGCACTTTGATATGATTCACCTTTTATTTTTCTAATAAATTGAGAAAAGTTTATTCAGAAAATTGAGATACTTTACAAACGATCTGGCATAATATTAGAAACACGAGCCAAAATGTGCATTTGTCCATTTCGCCAAAATTTTCCAGCAAAATACTCAATGTCTGAAACTATTTAGGAAAATGCCTCTGTTTCAATTTAAAACTCGATTTTTAGACAATCGAGTTATAAGGAACTGAAACTTAAAAAAATAATAATAATAATAATAAAAATTGTTGTTTGGCTCAGAAAATCATTAATGTTTCTTTAAATTTCAAAGAATTATATCAAAATAATATTTATTTTCGGAAAAAAAAAAAAAAAAAAAAAAAAAGACAAATGAGAAAATATTTTTAATTCTTTTAGGCGATTTGGGCAAAGAAAAAAAAGTTAATAATCAATCAATATCAATCATTAATTGCTAAAAATGGAAAGAAATTGGAAGATTCAATTTTGAAGGAGGCCATTTCCTTGTTAAGTATGCAAAAATTCAAAAATTATTGTTTATTTTTAAATAAGTGGAAACAGTTTTCGGTTCTATTGGTCTTATTTTTGTTTGATTACATAAAAATGTTTTTGGTAACTTGCATTTTTCTGACAACGCTTTCCATATTACTTGATCGCCAAAATAAATGGAGTGTTTGTTTCTTTTTGGGAAGAAAAGTGAGGGAGTTTGGGTTAATTAGACCTATTTAGTGTAAATTTAGTTTCTAGTTTCTACTTCTTTGATCTTTCTCATGGTCTTTTCGGCCATCGTGTCGCGTGGGCTTGTTAACTGCCTGATATTATTAGCTTGAAAGACTAAAAACTCTTCCAGCAATTTATGGGTCAGGCCCATTTGATGCGATTGACCCCCAAGATATCTAACTTGAGGGTGCTCTAAGCCGAAGGTTTGTTCTCCGAGCTAGGCCTGGTGAATCATCAGGTTCTGAGACAAAATTTCTTGGCCTGATTAGTGATTAGTGAGTACTATAAACTTCAGCTGAATCTGTTGCATTTTGTAGAACGCCAAAAATATTCCAAATAAGCTTTAGACAAAGCCCCTTTTTGACCCATAGATTTTTTTTTTTTTTTTTTTTTAGAGATAATTACTATATACTGCTAATTTCATAGTTTGAAATATTTCCCTCCTAAATTTCCAAGCATTTAGTGCATGAGAAGATACTAATTCAACTACAAAGCTCCCTGCTTAAATTAGAAAATTTCAATGGTTTACACTGTTACTCAGCCTACACAATAGGCCAGAAAAATTAAAATTTCATATTTGGGCTCATAAAGTTGTTAAAGGCTCAATTACTCAAGGCTTGACAAGATGGTTTTATCTCCTGCTGGCTGCTACCACAAAAGGATGACATGTCAGGTAAATACATGAGAATACTTTGAATAGTTAGCCAAGTCAAGACCACTCGCTAGACAAAGAATGAAACAAGATAGATACAAAATCCTAGAGCCCAAACTTGTATTTCGTGAAGCTTTTATTTGGGCTTGAGCCGAAGATTAGTTTCATCATTTGGTCCAATCCTACATGAAAACCCAAGTGAAAAAGTCTGGCAAGATATGTTATTGACATACCAGATTTTTTAGTGTAGATGAAGGATGTTTTATCACAAATTTCTCATGTACTTCAGGTTGATTTAGCCGGTTTATCTTAATAAAGTCCTAATGTTCACTCTTAAAAAAAAAAAAAAAAAGGCAATAAAAGGGTTTTTTTTTTTTTTTTTTAAATCATTGATTTTGATCTCCATTGGAGGACTTGCAAATGGTTTGGACTTCTTCAGCAACAACAGTTAGGCCGAACAGAGCTTGGCGGCCACCACCTAAGTATTGGTACAAGATCAACTTCAATGGGGTGATCATACTTAACGAGCACAGTCTCGTCATTGTCACAATGCAAGGAAGAATCATGAGAAGAATGAAGACAACTTGACAGAATCAGGAACAAGGAAAGCTGCAGAATTGAAGAAAGAAGAAATAGCAACAGTAGCTTAAGGGACTAAACTGTGTGTAGCTTTGTATTTGTATTTATCAATTGAGTAGTTAGTTATGACACGTGAGAAAGGTTGTTAAAGTGTAGTTTCACACATGTGAGATTAGTTAGTTTTTCACCTTAGCAGTTAGTTTTTTCTCTGTTTTGGCTTCTCTGATTGTAGATAAGTGGTACAGTTTCTAATTAATTCAATTGAGAAACTTTTCCCTCAGTTTTCTAATATGGTATCAGAGCAAATTCCCAAATTTTTCTAGGGTTTTACACTTTCTCTCAATTTTCTTGAGAAAACTCTCTTTTGAGAAAAATCTTCTTCTTGCCAACAATGGCTTCCGCTGCAACTACAAATGGTTCTACAACAGAGAATGCACCTTCTTCTTTTTCATAGGACTCACCAATGGATGATCTCTTGTTCTTGCACCATGCAGAAAGTCTAAGCATAGTTCTTGTTACATAGCCCTTGATTGGTGGAGAAAATTACTCAACATGGGCTTGAACTGTGAGGAAAGCTTTGCTTACCAAGAATAAATTGGGATTCATTGATGGTGCTCGTACTCTCTCATCACCATTGGTGTCTTCTCCTTCAGCTATGCAAGCATGGATCAGGTGTGACAACATGGTTGGCACTTGGTTAACCAATTCAATCTCACCCAAATTTCAAGCAAGCATCATCTACGAAGACACTGCTTTAGAGATCTAGAATGATTTGAGGAATTTTTTTGCTCAAACCAATGGACCAAGAGTCTTCAATCTTCAAAAGGAGATTGTTGAGCTTCATCAAGGTGAGGTGTCTATAACTGATTTCTTTACTCAATTGAAGGTACTTTGGGATTAGTTACAAAATTTTAGTCCTTTCCCTTCATGCACTTGTGGAAAATGTGTATGCAACATAAATAAAAGGCTTAATGATTTATAAGCCAGAGAGTCAATAATGATGGGATTAAATGAATCTTTCTCACAAGTTAGGACTCAAGTTTTGCTTATCGATCCAATTCCATCCCTTAGCAAGGTTTATTCTTTGTTAATTCAAGAGGAAACACAAAGATAAGTCATAAATCCATCTATTTTTAAGGTTGATTCCACTACTCTAATTGCTAAAATGACAAGTGTTAATGCAAATCTTGGTGCCAATCTTGTTGGTAATGGTCTTGGTGGCAAGAGTAAGGACAAACCAACTCGTACTCATTGTGGTAAAACTAGTCACACAGCAAACAAGTGTTATAGGTTGCATGGTTTCCCACCTAGCTTCAAATTCAAGAATAAGACTGCAATGGCTCATCAAGTTTCAGTCTCTCAGCCACAAGAATTGGTGGCAAACACAAGCACTAGTAGCTCAATGTTTACTTCTGAACAATGTCAACAGCTCCTAGCTTTGATTGCTCATTGCTCTCCACTTGTTTCTGTAGTGCAAGGAAAGGAAGTACCCTTGACAAATGTAATGTCTTCTTCTACCACTGCTATGTCAGGTATCAATCTTTCTCATTCTGTTTTCTTTGCAAAAGTAGTGAACAGAAGGACTTTTAGTTCTGATACTTAGGTCATTGATACTGGTGCTATTGACCACATTGTATGTTCAGTGAGTTTATTGTCTTCCATAACTGCTATTGCTAATACCATAGTTGAACTACCTAATGGGGAAACTGCTTCAGTGACACACATTGGAACCATTGTTTTGTCTTCTTCCCTTACTCTCAATAATGTTCTATGTATGCCATCTTTCACATTTAATCTACTTCCTGTTAGTACTATTACTAAAACACAACCATGTTGCCTTGTTTTCCTTTCTACCTTTTGTTTTGTTTAGGACCTTGCCTCTTGGAGAACAATTGGAGTGGGTCAACAATTTGATGGATTATACCTGTTACAATCTAGTAGTCTTCAACAGACCTCTTCAACTGCTCTAGCTATATTTCTGGCCAGTCACAAACTTAGTACAACTTTCAATTCATTTTCAACTACAACTACTTCACATAGTACAGTTTCATCTCTTTGGCACTTTAGATTAAATCACCCCTTAGATTATGGGTTGCAAGCTTTGTCTCATGTTTTTCCTTTCTTACAAAACTCTTGTAATAATACTTGTGGTATCTGTCCTTTGGCTAAATAGAAACGTTTGCCTTTTCCTTTTAATAATCACATAAGCAATTCTGCTTTTGATCTTCTTCATATGGATGTTTGGGGACCTTATTCTACATCTACCTTGGATGGTTGCAAATACTTTTTGACTATTGTTGATGATGCCACTAGAGCAACTTGGGTTTACTTGATGAAAACTAAATTTGTTGTTCAATCTCTTATCATTTCTTTTCATACTATGGTTGTTACTAAATTTAATGTCAAAATAAAGCAGATCAGAACTGACAATGCTTTAGAGTTCAACATGCCTAATTTCTTTAGTTCTGATGGTATTATACACCAACAAAGTTATGTGTATACTCCACAACAAAATTCTGTTATAGAAAGAAAGCATTAGCACCTCCTTTCTATTGCCAAGGCTTTGCAATTTCAATCCAATTTCCCTATTCAGTTTTGGGGGGAATGTGTCTTAATTGCTGCCTATTTGATTAATAGGTTACCTTTTCCCTTATTAGATAATAAGACTCCTTTTGAACTTTTGTTTCATAAACCACCTTCTTATGATCATTTAAGAGTGTTTGGTTGTGAATGCTTTACTTCTACCATTGTTGCAACTAGGAATAAGTTTGATCTTAGGTCCATAAGGTGTGTGTTCTTTGGTTATCCTTTTAATGTCAAGGGGTATAAGGTTTTTGACTTAGGGTTTGTTTGGAAACCATTTATTTTACTGAAACTGAAAACTTATTGCTAAAAGTACTATAGATAAAGATAAAAGTTAGTTGAAATAATACGGTGGGGCCTATGAATAGTACCAAAAAGTGCAGTGGGACCCATGAATAATAGAAAAATAAGTTAAATAGTAAAATAATTTATAATTTTCATCCAAATCCAAACGTGCACTTAAACTCTCATTTTGTTTTCATTTCAAGGCATGTTATCTTCCATGAATAAGTTTTTCCTTATAAAACTTTTGTCTCTATTAGTATTGATTCTCCTCTTCCTTTTGATGATGTTCCTTCTCTCTCTACATCTCATTCCTCTCTTCCTACTTCTGTTTCTTCTAATTTGGATGACACTATTCTTCAAGCTCATCATGAGCTTGATGATGATTTTCTGCATGATGTTCCTGCTGAACCTCCTAAGCCCCTGCTGATCCTATTCCTCTTAGATAGTCCACTAGAGTTCACAAAAAGACCTTCATATCTTCAGGATTACCATTGTAACATGGTTACTTCCACTCCCACTACTAATGTTCTTCAATCAGGTACTTCTCACCCCTTTGTCTTCTCATCTTTTATATCAGTCCCTTTCTTCTTCCTTTAAGACCTTTTGTTGTTCTATCTCTTCTATTGTTGAACCCTCACATTATTATCAAGCAATTACTAACCCAAAATGGCAGGAAGCTATGACTGCTGAAATGGCAGCTTTAGAAGCCAATAACACCTGGACCTTGATAACATGTGAACAATGCATTTCTTCATGGGGATTTGACTAAAGAGGTCTATATGGCTCTTCCACTAGGGTTTCATAGCTAGAGGGAGTAGGTTTGTAGGTTGAACAAGTCTCTTTATGGACTTAAGCAAGCTTCTAGGCAATGGTTTGCCAAGTTCTCCACTACCTTGATTCAAGATATGGGGTTTGTCCAATCCAAAGCTGATTACTCTCTATTCACTAGACAGAAAGATCAGTCTTTCTTGATCATATTGGTTTATGTAGATGATGTTCTAGTGGCTAGTAACAACAAAGATGAAATTGAAGAATTCAAGTTGCTGTTGGATCAAAGGTTCAAAAATAAGGATTTGGGAGACTTGAGATATTTTCTTGGGCTTGAAGTTGCTAGATCAAATCAAGGAATAACCATATGTCAAAGGAAGTATGTTCTTGAGGTGTTAAACGATTCAGGATACTTAGGGTATAAGCTAGCAAAGACACCAATAAAGCAAAACATCAAATTAAGTAAGTATGAGGGAGAGGAACTTAAGGATCCAAGTTTGTATAGAAGGATGATTGAAAGATTGTTGTATTTGACCATTACTAGGCCAGACATTACCTATGCAATTCATAGGTTGAGCCAATACATGGCTAAGCCTAGGAAACCTCACTTAGATGTCGTGTATAGGATACTGCAATATCTAAAGAATGAGCCAGGGAAAGGAATTCTATTTTCATCAAAATCAGAGTTACATGTGAAGGGGTTTGCAGATTTTGATTAAGCTGCATGCCCTGATACAAGAAGATCAGTGTGGTTATAGTATATTCATTGGTGACTCACTAGTTTCATGGAAATCAAAAAAGCATTGCACAGTGTCTAAGTCTTCAGCAGAGGCAGAATATAGGGCTATGGCTATGGCTACATGTGAGATAGTTTGGCTGTGATACTTTCTAAAAGGCATTGCAGTTCAACAAAATAGAGAAGCTTTGTTGTTCTATGATAGTTAGGCTGCCTTACATATTGGATCAAATCCAGTATTTCATGAAAGAACCAAGCATATTGAGATTGATTGTCATGTAGTAAGGGATAAGGTGCTTGAAAAGGTCATCAAGTTAATTCATGTTAGACCACATTGTCAACTTGCTGATTTACTGACCAAGGCACTCAGTTTCAATCAATTTTCAAGTTTGGTTTGTAAAATGGGGATGATCAATATTCATTTCGCAGTTTCCCTTTAGGGGGGGGGGTATCAAAATGCAAGGAAGAATCATGAGAAGCATGAAGACAACTTGACAAAATTAGCAACAAGGAAAGCTACAGAATTGAAGAAAGAAGGATAGGCAACAAAAAAACAACAATAGCTTAAGGGACTAAACTATGTGTAGCTTTGTATTTGTATTTTTCAGTTGAGTAGTTAGTTATGACATGTGAGAAAGGTTGTTAAAGTGTAGTTTCACACGTGTAAGGTTATTAAGTTAGTTTTTCACCTTAGCAATTAGTTTTCTTCTCTATTTTGGCTTCTCTGATTGTATATAAGTGGTACAGTTTCTAATTAATTCAATTGAGAAAGTTTTCCCTTAGTTTTTTGATAGTAATGGCGTCATTGTCTCAACAAATTCCCCTTCTTGGTACAATGGTAAAGGTTGAAGCACTAACAGCAAGGAAACCTTTCGAAATTGCCCATGACTATGGTCTTGACAGAGTGATCCTTGAGGGAGATTGCAAGGTTCTCATGAAAACTCTACAAAGTGGCTCCAAGTCCCTGGCACAGTTTGGAAAAATAGCAAAGGATGTAAACTTTTTTACTTCTTTTTTCTGAGATGTAAGTTTCTCTTAAATATGTAGAAATTGTAACTCTGTTTCTCATTCGTTTGCAAGAAGAGCAATCCAATCATCTCAATTATTAGTTTCGATGGAGGATGTTCCTCTAGGTGTTGAACATGTCCTAAGGGCTGATTTAAGAAGCCTTCTTAAATAATAAATCCTGACATTTTTCTCCAAAAAAAAAAAAAAAAAACCCTACCTTGTATAATTTTAGTGAACTCATAAATTTTGAGTCAAATCTTATAGCTAAATTACAAATTACACTCTCTAACTTTGTCAGAAAGAATTCTAAAGCCTTCCTTTGTGGTTACCCTGGAGTTACTTGTAGCTAGAAGAGCAATGCAATTTATGCAAGAGAATGATCTCCATTAGTCCATCTTTGAAGACAATTCTGAGATCGTTATAAATTCTCTACAGCATGGTGATATGTTTTAATTCACCCTTCTTTTGGCCATTTAGTAAAAGATATTTTGTCTTATGTTAGCTTTTTTCAAAACTTTTCCTTCTCTCATACCATTAAGCAAGGCAATGCAGTAGAACATACTTTAGCTTGGAAAGCAAGATTTTCTTTTCTGTTGTTAATTTGAATAAAGTATATTCCTCTCGACAGAAATAATGTTGTGCTTACTGATTTACTAGTTATTCAATGATACCTTGATTCTAAATTTTAAATAAATTAAAAAACCTTTGACCGAAATTCAAATTGTTATTTAACCTAATCTTAATTACTACTTTCATTAAAGTATTTTTGATGTTTTAAAAATAAAAATAAATCAACATATATATAGTTTGATATTAACAATTACTAGATAAATTGTTAATTACTTTACTGATTGCCAGTCTATTTTCCGATACTTTCTAAGCTTTAATTCTTAAATCCTTTTCCTCTTCCAAAAAAAAAAAATCTTAAATCCTTCCAAGCTTGTAAGGAATGGTTTCTCTGATTTACCTTTGCATCCCAAAAAAATATTCTTTGAACAGCATGTCTATATTGCTGCATAGAGATATATCAGTGCTATAATTGACATCACATGGACAGGTAAAGCTGAGAGAACAAATTGTAATCAAATACATTTTCCATTGTCAATACCCTAATTTTTTTTTTTTTTTTTTTTAACTCCTGGGAAATTGTAATCAAAGCTCAAAGAAATAATAATTATGAAGGGTAGACTTTTAGTTTTTTCCGCCAAATATCAATCTGGAATTAAACGAAAAACACACAAAACAATTCATGTTAAAAAAAAAAAAAAATTGTAGTTGGAGATCACGGCTAAGTTACTGAATAGAATCAATATAACCACAAATTAAGTAATTTGATAGAAAAAGAAAATAGTTGATGGGAAGAGAAGTCTTTTTTTTTTTTTTTTGGATTTAGTTTATTAAATTAAGGATATGGATGAGGAAGTATTGAGTATTTCAGTGTGTGGGGTAGGCTATTGTCATTAAATTGTGAATGATGATGTGGCATACTAATATTGGTCAATTTTGAGCCCTTCTAGAAGACGCTAATTAACCAGATCGCGGGAGTTGGGCTGGATATGTCATGTGTATGAAAAAAAAAAAAAACGTACCCAAGTCGGTTCTGTGTTCTATATATAGAAGCCAATCTGAGTCTCATTCAACATTGAATCCACAAAATACACATATTTTGTTCTTTCTTAATTCATGAAGCAAAACATGTTTTGGGGAAGCTCTATCTTCAACATTGCAAAGGTGGCGATGATTCCTGCATTGTTGCTTTTTAACACCAAGGCTTTTGAAGCTGCAAGGCCGCCTTTGGATGTCATGAAGTCAAAACTTGGGAAAACGGAGGTGTCATCAGTTTCATCAAAAGATCGAGCACCGGTGCAAACTACTGCTCCTAATCCATGCACTTACACACTATAAATGAAGAAAAACGGAGTTTTAGGCATTTGGTGTGGTCTTGTGGGGAGTTGCTATATTCAGTTCTAGTTGCGAAGATTTTATTACCTAGATTTGGAATCAATTGTAGCAGATGAAGAAAATAAAAAAATTATGGTTTATTAGCCCTGCCCGATTGATAAAATGTTGTTGTTATTGTTGTTATCTCTCTCTCTCTCTCAAACATTCACTTGATCTCTAACCCTTTGGAGTGGTCAATTGATGAGAGCATTGAGAGGTTATTGTATTGTCTTTGTTCATGATTTCTGTTTCTAGGTCCAAGCCTTTAGAAGAGGATCTAAAGGCTATTAGTTCTATCATCTTTGATATTAAGAGTCTAGCTAAGTACTCTACTTGTTCTAGATTTTGCTTGGGTTAATCGATGCTGTAATTATGCTACTCATACAGCCGCTAAGCTCGCTTTAAATTCCTGTTTCTGTGTTGTTTTTATAAGGGTAACCTTCCTCCTGACTCTTTTCGTAAGGAAGATTGCTCACTCTGTTCTGTCCTGTTTTATTAATACCATTGCAGATTATCAACAAAAGAAAAAAGTTTGCAGAAGTTGCAATGAAAAAGTTTCCTACTTTTTTCTACAGGTTTAAGTTTTGGAACAATTTTAGATCTTCCTGAATAATTGAGTTTCATGAGGGAATAGAGCTAAACGTGTCCCCATAACGTGTAAGAGAGACTCATATAAATGAGTCCTTGTGAGAAGCTTATCCACACCGCTAACCCCAGCCAAATTAATTCTGTTTTCTAAAAATGAACATCATTTCCAACATATATAGATGCATGTGTATGGATTGGGATATAATTATGCGACCGTACTCTGTGTGAGCAAAAAGTGCACCAAGAAGAAATGCTTAAATCATGTGTGTCCTGTTTGGATTGTTTTGCAAAATAGTGATTCAGTCCATGACTTATTTTAGACACCTAAGCAGGAGAGTTGTATACTGAAAGTTATTATTATTTTTGGTTAATGTCAGGTTTTATTCAGCTTTTTTCGATTTGAATTATAAAACATTTCCAGTGGCTTTCAGTTCGGTTGGGAGTTCAATTGATGTGGTATATCAGGTGAAAATGAATGCTGCAACAGATGTTGAAATTAGTGTTCTGAGCGTGTGTTCCAGAGGACCAAAGGCATTGGGTATAGTCATTCTGCTAGATGTAATTCAATTGAGTGGTCTGATGGAACTCACAGTGTGACTGTGTGAGGAGTCTGGTTTCCTGTCTCTGTTGGGTAAAGGGAGTTCACAGCTTCCATGTCGAGTTTGCATTTAGGAATGGTTTGTTGCACCCAACAAGAGAGGATGGAGCATTGGGAGTGTAGGTGTTTGTTTAGCATATTTCCTCTAGTCATGGGCTTTGTTATCTATCAGAATTGTAGTAAGTACAGAATGGTTTTATTCTATTTTTAGCTAGGTGAAGACATGAGGGAGGGAATCCTCAATATTTTCCCACCAACAGGGGTGGAGGTGTCGCAAGGCCGAAAGGCCATTGGCTATAATGGAAGATTATTTGGTTTGCTTTTCATTTAACCATGTCTTTGTTGGCACCATGAATTGGTTGATGATGGGTTTTAGGTACTGTAAGTCTGTAACATCAGTTCTAGCTTAAACTGTAATATGTATGATCCAGAAACAGAGACTGATTACACTTTTGCATCTTGTCACTGACTCACTGCCTTGTAATGATTAAAACGTCATCGAGAAATCACACTATATAATACCATGATGCTGATACAATCTCCTATACTTATCCAACCTGAATGTTTGATTACTTTGGAACAAATGAGTCAGATTATTTACCCGAAATGAAACTGCTATGGGGGTCATACAAAGTAAGTGTGTTGAAATTACACTATGACCTGCCTTGAACACAATCAAGTAACACTAATATGCAGGTTCAGGCGTTCAGCTCCTTGTTATTGGCCATTTTTTTAACTATTTGCAGACTGACTGTACATTTCAGGTTTGACAAACTACATGATACTTGCATTTTATCATGCATCCAATCCTACGCTGTAAAATACAAGGTCCTCAAAGGTGTTTAACAATTAACTCTCTTTGTCACACCAAACTCTCTAGTTTCATTAATTTCCATTACTAACTTTTTTTGTTACATTAATTCTGACTCTGGCATTCGTTTAATATAGAAGCACAATCTTTTTCCCCCATCTTCACCAAACTATATATAGCCGCATAGCAAGTCTTTTAAAAAAAATCAAATTTAGATTTTTTTTTTTTTTTGAATTGATACTTTTTTACCCCCCCCCCCCCCAAAAAAAAAAAAAAAAAAAAAAAAAAAAACTATATACCACCCTAGCCAAAGAAGAAAAAAAAATTAAAAACTATATAGGGAACTTTTTTTTTTTTTTTTAATTTGTGTCACTTACAACTCATTTCTCCGAAAATGGAAAATTTCACAAAAATAAATAAAGAACAAAGAAGAATAATCAGCGTTTCTCATAAAAAAAAAAATAGAGGAATAGTCAACATTTTATGCCGAGAGAAAGAGAGAGGGTGGTGCTTTTTTCCTATAAAATCTCATTTTCTTATTCATTTGTGAAACATAAAAAGATATTGGAAATGCACATAATTTCATCCTCAGGCAATGGAAATACACATATAATTTCATCCTCAAGCAAACATGTTGGGGAAAACTCTCTCCAACATTGTAATGTTGGTCATGATGCTCACATGGTTGTCAATTTCACTAGATCGAGCACCAACACCACCTTCTAGCCTAAATCCATGCACTTAAATACCAAGATCAGGACATCGTGGAGATTGCCATAATGCCACAAATCCACATCATTTAGGTTTTTTAGCAGTAGTCATGTGACTCATTTTCCTCTCCCTTGTGTGTATGTTTGTTCCTAAAAATAAAAAATAAAAATAAAAAAAAAAAAGAAAAAAAAGAAAGAAAAAAGAGGCTATATTTGGTCTTGTCAACAATTGTCACTTGCTAGTCATGTCTACTCTTAATTTTAACAATATAATTGTTATGTAGTTTATTTATTTATTGACAGGCCTACTATTAATTGTAAGAATAAAATTGTTATGCAAGAGGAACTCTACTTGACATCTCTCTCTCTCTCTCTCTCTCTCTCTCTCTCTCTCTCTCTCTCTCTCTCTCTCTCTCTCTCTCTCTCTCTCTCTCTCTCTCTCTCTCTCTCTCTCTCTCTCTGAATGTCAAATGTTTCTCTTTTATTATAGTTCAGAATTTGATTTTATTAACTAGTTGGCTACTGCTACAGTTGACCTAATCGCTTAAGAGGTTATTAGTGAAGTAAGATGATTTTATTAACCAGTTTTGGAATCAATCCTAGCATATAAAAAAACAAAACAAAGAAAAAAGAAAAAGTTCTCTCATAACAATACAAATGTTATTTGGGCATGTGTTGGCAAGAGCCAAGGGTTCTATGTAACTCATGTGTATATGGATTTTGTTAACCAATTCTCTGTGGACATTTGTTAGGAAATATTTTTAAAAACTTTTTATGGGAAAGGAAAAAAGAAACTAATTTTTTTCATAATTTTTTATATTTCCCTATAAAGTAGTATATATAGAAATTTTCCTAAAATAGTTCATAAAAAATATCCTAAAGGCACCAGTTAGCCGGACTTTATATATATAAGTCACGTTATGTACAGTCATACCACTACATTTCTTGTGCTTTATATGAAATCTCGAAAATTTGAAACCTTGGCCTTTTCCACATGATAAAGCTAATCTCCATTTTATCCCTTTTCAGATGTTCTAGCTAGGACCACATCATTTATTACACCCTTTACCACAAGTAACTTATGTGGTATACTAGTAACTGGTCTGTCACTTTGACATGGATCTACAAGTTTTTTTAATTACTCACAATTAACCACATAAAATAGTTGTAGGAAAGAGTGTGAAAAAGGTTGTGCTGTTGTGGACATAGAATTATTGGTTCCTTTTTCAACTTGAAAAAATTTAAGTATTTAAAAAAAAAAAGTTTTTCTTTTTTGAAAACTATCATATTTTATTGTGTTTGGTAGCCACGTTGACAATAATATGCAAAATATTTTTTGGGTATTTGGTATGCATAAAAATTATTAACATTTCAAAGTATAATTCAAAACTTGTTGACCCCTTATTAGTTATTCAAATTTATAGCCACGTGCATTATTATGATCTTCATCTTCAAACAATCCATTTCCAGTTTACATTTTGTGTACAAATTTACGCCTACACCCACACAGCTCTTGACTGTGAGATGAGTTAGTTGTAGGTAAACTTATTTTGATCGCTATGGTCTAATTCTTCACAATATTCGAGCTTTTTGGATCTGGGTAAGGTAGAGCAGGTTCACAGCTTCCCTGTAGAGTTTGCATTTAGGAATGGTTTGCCACACCCAACAAAAGAGGTTGAATCATTGGGAGTGTAGGAGTTTGTTTAGCATATTTCCTCCTAGTCGTGGGCTTTGATATCTATCAGATTTGTAAGTACAAAATGGATTATTATTATTATTTTTTATGGCTGGGTGGAATATTCCTCAATATCTATTTTCCCAACAAGCTGTGGAGGTGTCGCTAGGCCGAACGGCCATTGGCTAAAATGGAAAATTATTTGGTTTGCTTTTCATTTTACCGTGTCTTTGTTGGCACCATGAATTGGTTAATGATGGGTAATGTTCTAGCTTAAACTGTAAATGTATGAATCAGAATTGCAGCACTTGGGAGTTCTAATGAAATGCACTTGAACTTCAAGTGAAACATAGACTTAACACTTTTGCATCTTGTCACTGACTCGCTGCCCTGGAATAATTGAAGCCTCATCGTGATACTGATACAATCTGCTATATGTATCCAACCCGAATGTTTAGTTTTTTCTTTTTTTAATTGAATTTTTGAATTCTTTCCACATTATTTTGAAAACCAAAACCACAATTCTCCTATCAAACGGCCCTAAATGTCAGGGGTAGGGTCCCTTAGGCCCTTATATGGGGCTGCCTTTGCCATTTACACGCATTTGACCAAAAGAGATTTTTTTGGTGCTGATTTGACCATTTGAATACTAAAACAACACTCCTTTTTATTCCAATACTAGACAACACTTTTTTTTATTTATTCCAATACCATAACAAACACACTTCTTTTTATTCCAATACTAAACAATACTTTTTTTTTGAAAATATGTACTAAACAATACTGATAGTATAGGAGAAGATTTAAGAAATCATAACTTTAAGATAAGGAAAAAAAAATCCCCAAATTTTGGGGGCCTGATTCCCTAAACTCTTTTCAACAACACTGAGCAAATTCTTTTCCCTTGAAATCACTAGCGAATGTACTTGCAATGAACTCCAAAATCTAAATCTATATATATAATAATAAGTAAAGTTAAGAGAAACTCAAATTACAATACTAAATTAGAATTTGAGTTCTATTTTTGTGCCGTGTGTCCTAAATTATTTATTTTTAAAGAGATTTATTTCTTAATTTTAGAATCAAATGTGGGACCACATCATAAATATTTATCTAAATGAGTTATTAAATACAAAAACCAAAGAGTTTAGAATAAATGAATCGTAAAAAAAAAAGTACTTGACAATAATTATAAAAAAAATGACAATTTACATTTTATACCTAATAATATCCTTAAATTTTTTTTTAAAGAGTTAAAAAAATATAAAAATGACTATCAATAGTATTTAAATTATATATATATATATAGGAATTATATTATACATCTTATTATATATCTTTAAGTGTATCTATGTATACACATGACGTTACAAGCTAGTATATATTAATAGTCAAAACTAAGAGAAAATCCAATCAGATTTCAAATTGAAATTCAATTAGAGTCTAATTTTACGCCATGTGCCTCATTTAATCTAAACTTTTAAATTTTTGTGTCAAGTGAGTTAATTCAGTGTAGAAAATGAGGAGTCCAATATAAATAAACCTAGGTAATATATAAATATATATATATATATATATATTTTAAACCAAAGTTTAGAGAATATTTGATTAGAATCAAAATTAGATTTTACCTTTGTTAGCTTTTCATACAAATTAAATTGTTTATATTTTTTTATGTTATTTTTTTTCCCGAACTAACGAGTATATTTTTTTATATTGTTTCTATATAGATATTTTGTATATGAAGATCTTGAACGTAAGAAACTGTAATTAAGATAAATGATTCCATACACCTATCGCCATTCAATTTAAGAGATAATATTGAACCAATTTATTCTTTTATTTTGTATTGTATTTAGTAGAATTTCATGGATAGTAATAGTGAATTGATAAAAATAAAATAAACAAACATGGACAATTTACATTTCTACCTAATAATATTCTTACAAGACTTTGAAGTATATCCTTAATTATACGTATGGTTACAAGCTAGCTGTCAATAAAAGTTAAAACACGAATCCTTAAATCAATCACCAGTCTTGGCATTTCCAATTTGAATGAATAATTTTACTATCTCACATTTCGTGACAATCACTTTACGTAGGAAATTGTGATAGACTCTTAACTATTTGTTACTGTTATATGAATTTATTTATTTACAATTTACCACGTAAGACAAATATGTAAAAGTGTGTGATATTAAAATTATTGTAAGAGCATTGGCATCTACTTGTTAAGAGAAAGGGTGTCCAAAAGTAAATCTACCTACTAAAAATGATAACCAAAGGTCTGGTTTTTGTCTTGTGTTTGCTTTCTTCTATAAATTTAGGCATTTTGTCATTCATTTTGTGAAACATAAAAAATATAGATATAAAAAAATACCCATATCCTTCATGATGAAGCAAAAAATGTTCTGGGGGAAAACTCTCTCCAACATCGTATAAAGAGAATATAAATAAATTGGAGAAAAGAAAGCAATTTGGAAAGAAATTCACATATTCTTGTTGTAGAGTGTGAAATTTTCAACTAAATGCAAATTGCCACGTCATTCCAGTAAGACACGATTAATTGCAAAATACCATGTGCTACTTAGTAGGTCCTGCTATTGTTGTTTAGAGACCAAAAGAAATTTTCCAAGTATTACTAAATAAACTTACAAAAGATATCCAAAAACCAATCACAGGTAAACATGTGTTGATATTCTAATCTAAGATGACACAAGCACTCTAATTAAATATTGGCATGTGTTATTTTAAATTAAGACACTTTAATTAATTAAATTATGTTATTTGTGTCTTGAAGAACAAGATTTAAAATCCTTCAATTTAAATTATGACACATGCTACCACTCATATCTAATAATGTGTAATTAAACCTCTTCAAGTCTTTTATAAATAGAGGCTCTTATCAGTCTCGTAGGAGGACATTCAAAAGTCTTAAACCTCTCCAAAACCTCCAAGAATTTCAAGAATATGAAAAACATTCAAATTAAAAACCATTCAAGTCATCCTCCTAAATCTCAAAATTCACTAGAAATAAGCTCAATAAAGCCTCCCAAAACTCTAAAAAACTCCAAGTTAGTTAATCTATACGAATTCAGACCTCTAAAGCTTCAACGAACTTCCACCACAAATTTTTTAATACAAAGAACATTCAAAGAATGTTCTTCCAAATCATCCTCCAGGTCTCGGATTTCTACTGTATACAAGTTTCAAAGCCTCCAAAAAGTTCAAGAACTCTAATCAATAAAAACTTTATCTAAAACCCCGAAGAACTTCCACCATAAATCTTTAAAAAAAAAAAAGCATTTAAGAGTACATGAAGAACACAAAGAACAAGAAGTCTCTAACAAGTGCACGGCCAAAGGTTCAATGGAATTTTGTTCCAAAGATCTTTTGATTCACTTTCCAATCAAAGTGAAGGACAACTTATGTTCGAATCAAGCCTGCAGTAGCACAATTCTTGAATCAAATATTTTTTCAAGGAGATCGAATTAGGGGATAATTATTTTGCAATATAATACAAATACGAAGAATTATACCCTGCTCATTCATCAATATACAAAAAATACATTTGTGAAACATTTTCAATGGTTTGATTTTCAAACCTGAAATTTTGGGTTTACAATTGCTATGGCTTGATAACAAGAGAGTAGTATTGTGACATGAAAGTTGTACAGTGAGGATTTACAATAATTATAACTTCTAAAAGTGTTAAAAAGAACAAACACACATACGTACGCACGCACACATACTATTATATCTCATTTTCCGAATCAAAGTGTAAATGAAAGTGTGGGGACCGGCCCAGAATAACAAGTTGGCTGGGCCTTGGGCCCATCCGAGGACCGTTCTGTCCGAGGAGACGTCGCGGCCCATCATCCCTGCGCAAGCCAACTGGGGTGAGGAAAACACGTCCGAGGAGTAACTCCTCATCGGACAATCCAAAGTCCAGGTCAATGATGCATCCCAGTTACTGTAGCCTTTACTCCAAACACGTAAAAAGAAAGAAGGCTCAAGATATCCCAGCAAAGGCTGTCACCACCACATTAAATGCACCACAACTACTCTCCTGGCCGCATTAATGAAGAGAAGACCCCTGAACAGTGTTACCTTGGTCACTGCAACTCACAAAGAACTGGTAAGGGCATCTGATGGGACAGGTGCTCAAGTGGGGGTGTGGATGATCAACAAGTGTAGGGCCCAGATGATAAAAGAGGGCCTATATAATATGTAAGAGTCCCTCAGAAAGGGGGGACGAAAAAGAGGGGAGAGAAGAGAGAAAAGCAAGGATTCATTGTATGAATGCATAGCCATGAATAAAACTTCCACTTTTGCATCCATTCTCTTGATTCACGTTTCTACATCTACTAAGGACATGCAACAAACTGTCTGAGCCAACTGGAACCGAGTTCTTCAGCCCATACTCTACAAAATTCATTGTGTGGGACTTCTTGGGCCGGGGCCTGACCGTCCAGGACTGGGTTAACCAAAATCGTGTCCCTACATAAAGATATAGATTTCTTTGGATTGAGATTAAGTGCAATATGATGTACTAGTTCTCAATTGCTGAAATTGAGAATTGAAAAATTTTACTTTTAAATTCAACCATTTCATAAAAAAAGTGAGATTTTTTTTTTTTTTTTTTAAGTGAAAGTAGTAAAAAATAATTGTGAGTAAGGAGGGGTTAATTGCACTGGGTGCAATACTGATCCAAATCTGATTTATTTTACATCTTAATTAAGGAGTCATAACAAAATTAAACCACATTAAAGTTGTTTTATATATTTTAATTGACTAAAAAAAATTAAGAGTTGAAATAAGAATGTGGGTTGTTGGATATTATAGGAGAAGGATTAAGGAATCAAAAACTTTCTGTTAAGATTTAAAATAAAAATAAAATAAAATAAACTTTGGGAGCCAAGGAAAACAAAAAAACAAAAGCAAATTTCTCGAGGATAACATTCAAAAGAGACCCACTAGACAAGTTTGTTAGCATAAAGAGGCGGTTTTCAATTCACCCTACCATGAACCATCCTTAATTTATATTCCAGTTCTATTATTTCAATGGCTTAGGTTTAAAGTTTAAACTTAAAAGTTAAAACTATTGCACACCGGCATTACAATTTGCAAGGGATCTCTCAATCCCGTCTACACTCTCCTCCTTTCCAATTTGAAACAAGTAGCCTAAATGCTCTCAAATTCTTTATATATATATATATAAAGCAAACTTTCGGCCGACACATCTCTCAGTCTCACACATCGGACGTCCAAAACAAGCAATATTTTCGACGTGTAAGTCCACGGTCCCACCTGGAATACAATACTCAAACTACGGCCCAACTATTAAACTCACAATAGTATCAATTGCTTTCTCACACACGCTTTATCACAACTGTGGATTTTAGTTCATAAATTGTAAATAGTGAAAGAAAAAAAAAAAGGTTGTAATTCTTGTGGCAGTGATATCCATCTATTCATAGTCAGCTGCTTAAAATTGTTGCGGTAAAGTGTTAGATATATTATGGTCTAAGTCGCTCTTACCAATTGTTGGCTCATAAAACAAGTATATTAAGTTATTAACCTTATCGTATGAAAGTTGTGTGATAATTAAATGATAAGTAAAAGCATAAAAGAGAGAGCACAAGTAAATGATTACGTGGTTCGACTTAGTAGCCTACGTCCATTATGAGAAAATTCTTAACGGTTACATATTATATTAAGCATTTGTATTACAATAAACCTAATGTACGATTTATATACTAAAGAATATATGACTAACCCTAAACTAACCATAAGCTAACCATAGGCTAATTAATGTAGCTCAATACAATACAAGGACTCCGGTCAAATTTTTCTTATCTATAAAATACTCATTTTCTCATTAACAAAACATACATTCGAAATACACTCCTTCTTGAAGAAGCAAAAAATGTTACGGGGGAAATCTATCTCCAACATTGTAAAGGTGGCAGTGACTTTGGCCTTGCTGATGATACTTCACAGCAAGCCTCTTGAAGCCGTGAGGCCTCTGTATGACATGAAGTCAAAGCCTGATTCGCTCAATGTGTCAGTTTCACAGAATCGAGCACCAATTCCACCATCTGCACCTAATCCATGCACCTACATACCTGAATCCGATGATGGAGGTTGTTCCTAATTAAAGATAATGGAGCTTTAGCTTTGGTCATATCATATGGCGAGTTGTTTGTCACGTTTGATTGCAAATAAATTGCTATGTGGAATCTTCATTTTACCAACTGATGACGTCGAAAATTGTCACCAATGGGTCACACCGTACTCGCGTCTCGAATCGAACCTGCACGACAAGAACAATCGACGGACGTCCTTCAAAGAGCACCGGTGTGGTGCCGGCCAAAGGTTCTCCGACGGTCAAGTTAGAATTGTTCTGTTTTACTTAGAGCGTTAGAGAGGGTCAGTTGGCGCCGTCTGTGGGAAAGGACCGGGTACGGTAACATTTCCTAGATAAAGGAGTTACATGGTACTCACGCGCTCGATGGCAACCACAAATGACGTCCAAGAAGAAGCCCCTACGACTGCCCTTGAGAGACAGGTCAAGACGCTCGCCGCAGCCGTGGAGCGCCTCACCAAACAAAACCACGACCTGACAGAGCAGCTGAACCAAAAGAGTGCAGCGGTGAATAGCCAAGGAGAAGATCAAGAAGGGAACAGTGAGGAAAGGAGAAATAATGACGGACCACAGGAGAGTAACGCCCCGAGCAAACAAGTGCGACGGGACGCTAGCATCCCCTCAGTGACGGACACAGCTCCACAACCCATCATCGCGGAGATGCAGGCGATGAAGGAACAGATGGAAGTCCTGATGAACGCTCTCAAGGGGCGAGTGTCCAGCGATCTTGACGACCTTGTCAACCGGACTGACTCGCCATTTACGGCGTCCGTCAACTCCTTCCCCCTGCCGAGTAAGTTCCGCATGCCGAGCATGGACAGTTATGACGGAATCAAGGATCCCCTCGATCACCTAGAGACCTTCAAGACCCTGATGCACCTTCAGGGAGTGGCGGACGCAATTATGTGTAGGGCATTCCCTACAACCCTGAAGGGCGCGGCAAGGATTTGGTTCAGCCGGCTGACACCAAACTCCATCGGCACCTTCAGGGAGCTGAGCGCTCAGTTCACTACGCACTTCATCGGAGGACATCGGTATAAGAAGTCCACAGCTTGTTTAATGAATATCAAGCAGAGAGAGGAGGAGACGTTACGGGCCTACATATCACGCTTCAATAAAGAAGCGCTCACGATCGACGAAGCCGACGACAAGATATTGGTGGCAGCGTTCACGAACGGGCTGAAGGGGGGTAAGTTTTTGTTCTCCCTATACAAAAACGACCCAAAGACCATGTCAGAGGTGCTTTACAGGGCCACCAAGTACATGAACGCTGAAGACGCATTGTTAGCCCGAGAAGACAGACCCAAGAAAAGGGACAGACAAGAGGACCCCCGACAGGACCAGGGGCGGAAGAGAGGACGGATGGGAGATCGAAGGGAGGAGAGACGCCCAAAACCAATGGGCGGAAGGTTCACAAGTTTCACTCCGTTGACCGCCCCGATAGACCAAGTCCTAATGCAGATTAAGGACGAAGGATCCCTGACGTTTCTGGGAAAGCTGAAGAGTGATCCCAACAAAAGGTCCAGAGACAAATATTGCCGCTTCCACCGTGACCATGGTCACGACACGGCCGACTGCTATGATTTGAAGCAACAAATCGAAACCCTTATCCGACAAGGGAAATTGAAGAAGTTCGTCAGTAAGGAGAGAACGGATCAACCCCCACAAGAACAACACCCCCGCCGAGAGAACGAGCGACCAAGGCCCCCATTGGGGGACATAAGGATGATAATTGGAGGAACAGGTGCGGCCGGATCGTCGAAAAAGGCTCGCAAAACATATCTTCGGATGGTACAGAATGTCCAATTAGCAGGCACAGTGCCAAAGATGGCAAGAAGGGAAGGCCCTATTATCGGGTTCTCGGAAGAGGATGCAAGGCGCCTTCACCATCCACACGACGATGCCCTTGTCGTCACCTTGCGGGCAGGCGACTACAACATCCACCGAGTGTTGGTCGACAACGGCAGTTCGGCCGACATCTTGTATTATCCGGCGTTCCAACAAATGAGGATTGATAGGGAGCTGCTGATACCAACAAACGCCCCGCTCGTTGGTTTCGGAGGGAGTAGAATATTCCCTTTGGGCGCAGTCACGTTATCGGTGACGGTAGGAGATTACCCACAACAAATCACCAAGGACGTAACATTCTTGGTGGTCGACTGTTCGTCAGCCTACAATGCTATTATTGGGCGACCCACGCTCAACTCGTGGAAGGCGGCAACATCAACTTACCACCTGATGATCAAGTTCCCAACAGAGTATGGGGTAGGAGAGCTACGCGGAAGTCAAATTGCCGCACGAGAATGCTACGTAGCTATGATGGAGGTGGAAGACCAGATCCAGGCCTTGAACATAGAAGAACACCGAACGACGACAGAACCTACAGAGAAGCTAGAGGAGATAACTCTCGACGGTTCCAATCCAGACCGAACCACCAGGATCGGAACGCTTGCAAAACCCGCAATCCGTCAAGAGCTCGTGGCTTTCTTGAGAAGCAATAAGGATGTGTTCGCCTGGAGCCATGACGATATGCCAGGAATCGATCCCTCGGTCATGGTACATAAGTTGAACGTGTTGCCCTCGTTTCCACCCGTCCGACAAAAGAAGAGAGTATTCGCCCCGGAACGAGACCAAGCAATAGCGGAAGAGGTCCGCAAACTCCAAGATGCAAGCTTCATCAGGGAAGTCTACTACCCCGATTGGCTGGCGAATGTGGTAATGGTGAAGAAAACGAGTGGCAAATGGCGGATGTGCGTGGACTTCACCGATCTTAACAAAGCATGCCCCAAAGATAGCTATCCCCTTCCAAGGGTCGACATCCTAGTGGACTCGACGGCTCAACACCAATTGCTAAGCTTCATGGATGCTTTCTCGGGTTATAACCAGATCCGCATGCACGAGGACGACCAGGAGAAGACTTCGTTTGTAACCAGTCAAGGTCTCTTCTGTTACAAAGTAATGCCATTCGGTCTGAAGAATGCAGGGGCAACATACCAGAGACTAATGAACAAGATGTTCGCACAGCAAATCGGGAGGAATGTCCAAGTTTATGTCGACGACATGCTGGTGAAGAGCCGGAAGGAGGAAGACCACTTGGAAGATCTCAAGGAAACATTCGGCACACTTCGATCCTACAACATGAAGCTCAATCCAGGAAAGTGCGCGTTTGGTGTAACGGCAGGAAAATTCCTAGGATTCATGGTATCTCAAAGGGGGATTGAAGCTAACCCGGACAAAATCCGAGCCATAATGGAGATGGCCCCCCCGAGAAACATGAAGGAAGTACAGAGCCTTAACGGCAAGGTAGCGGCATTGAATAGATTCGTGTCGAGAGCGACGGACAAATGTTTACCTTTCTTCCGAACATTGAAAAAGTCATTCGAGTGGACGGACGAGTGTCAACGAGCATTCGAGGAGTTAAAAACCTATCTATCTTCACCACCTCTACTGAGCCCCTCGCAACCAGGTGAAGAGCTCTTCCTCTATTTGGCCGTCTCCACTGTGGCCGTCAGCGCGGCCTTAATCAGAGAGGAGGACAGGGCACAGAAGCCCGTGTACTACGCCAGCCGGGCGCTCCGCGGTGCCGAGGAAAGATACCAACCTATGGAGAAACTCGCTTTTGCGTTGGTCACGGCGGCTCGCAAGCTCAAGCCCTACTTTCAAGCCCATACCGTGAACGTAATGACCGACAAGCCCTTGCGAAGGGCACTAAGTAATCCTGAGGCCGCAGGTCGACTGACGCTGTGGGCAATAGAATTGAGTGAGTTTGACATCAAATACCGTCCACGTGTGGCCATTAAAGGACAAGCTGTAGCCGACTTCATAGCAGAGTTTACGCATGACGCGGACAAGGGGGCAGAAGAACCCCCCCAGTGGAACATCTACACCGACGGATCATCCAATAAGCGAGTTGGAGGAGCCGGCATAGTATTGCTGTCACCTGAAGGAGACGAGATTGAATCTATGGTCCGTCTCGACTTCCCCATTACCAACAATGAATCAGAATACGAAGCGGTAGCAGCAGGACTCGACCTAGCCAAAGCCGCCGGAGCTGAAAGTGTGGTCGTGCATTGCGACTCCCAATTCGTGACCAATCAAGTAAACGGAGAACCTTTGGCCGGCACCACACCGGTGCTCTTTGAAGGACGTCCGTCGATTGTTCTTGTCGTGCAGGTTCGATTCGAGACGCGAGTACGGTGTGACCCATTGGTGACAATTTTCGACGTCATCACCAACTGTTTGTTTTATGTTACAGTTGCATTGTAAATTGGGAATCAATCGTAGAAAATGAAAAAAAATAAATAAATAAATGTTCTCTACGAGTGTACTCTTTTTTAATAAAAAGCTTATGTATAATTCGAGCTACAAGTTTTTGGTTTGTTTCTTTATCTTTACCTATCTTCTCTCTTTACCTATGAAAAAATAAATAAATCCTTGTCAAAAGGCCCAAAACTCACGTGAGAGAAATATCAGCCTATATTCATGATGGGAATACTTGCGTTTCTACTCCGCTAGTATAATCTCTCTCGCTCTAAAGTTACACTTTTCAAGCTTTGGTTTGTTCAAGGTAAGCTCATCTTTTGATTTCTTTTTAATTCTTTTCTTAAACATCTTTGTTTTCAATCTTCTTTTCTCTCCATACTAAGTTTGTGATTTAAGTTTGGATTTGGTTTTGATTTTGTTTAAGGGCAGTTTTAGTTGCCGAGAAAATCAGGAAATTTTTTTTTTTTTTTTTTTTTGATTATTTGTTAGAAATTTGAATGAGCCCAATATGAAAAAAATACTAGTGCTTAGACCTCATTTTTTTTTTTTTTAAACTTTTTCCCAAGATTTCTGATAAACCGATGTAGAATTGGTTCATTTGGGTTTATTTATTTATTTATTTTTAAGGCTGTTTGGTTGGCAAGAAAATTGGGGAAGATGTGGAATCTCGACAACCAAGATTACTAGATACAAGTCCTGATTTAATTCCTTCATTTTCTTATTTCTGTATCAAACAGATGATTTCCTTTAACTTTTATTTTTCACCTAAATTGTGATCCTTTGCGAAATCTCTTCAACTTATTTAATTCTTCACCAAGTCCAAGTTGATAATTTCTCTAAATTTCTTTTCTTGTGTTTGACTGATTGTTGATACTCAACTCACATTTGGATTTTTTTTTTTTTTATAATTTTTTTAAGATAAAGATGAAACACTGTGAAATCCAGCAAAACACTGTATATTTATTTGTAACTTTAGCATTTTCCTTGTTAGAATTAAAGGTAATTATTGTGCTTTAGTTTATTATCTTTACCTCAAACACCAACTTTATTTCTCGGTACCCCTCTATATTTTCCTCTATGCTTTATTGTTTGAGTTATACTATGTTCATAACATTTTTATAACAAATTTTAATAACAAATTGTTATTGATTCTGATATGAGTCCAATACATAAATTATTTTTTCACACTAATAATAGTTAATAACAATTTGTCACTTAGAATTTGTTGTAAAATCAATGTGACAATGTTATGAACATATCAATTTTTTTTTTTTTTTTGGGCTGAGGTGCTATGATAGGTGAAAGACTATGCTTTGTTGTTGGGAAAATGAGAAATGAGAAAAATGGGAATTGGCCCTTCTTTTTTAGTAGTTCAATTTCTTGTTGTATGGCTTTTATCAATGAACATGATAAATGAATTTTTTTTTTTAAATGTTTTGAGAAATTTTATTTTCTTCGAAACCAAACTGAGGCAAGATATTACTTAAAGAGGACATAAAAACTCTTTGGTTATGTTTTTGTCTCATCTGGAATTGACATCTCCTTGGTGTTTCCAACAAAGACATTATACATTTAAATCCCTCCTCCCTCAACTATGGCACTGTTAGAAATGTGACTATGAAGAAAGAGCTAGAAGAGAATCGATGTCTCTTTGCTTTGCAACATGTGGGCACTTAACTGTAACATTTAACAAAATTTGATAAAAAGACTTTAGTTGGATGAACTTGAAATTTAGGGGACTCAATTGAACAAAAATAAAGTTAGAAAACTAAAGTGAATTTTGGTTTATTTTTAGAATGTGCAGTTTGCATTTTTTTCCTTAAGATTTTGTAATCAAGTTTTGCTAACATTTTATTTTTAATTGATAATATGGACAATCACTTAATATTTCTTCTGACATACTAGTAGATCTTAAATAGAATTTTATCAATTTTAGTTTTTTTTAAATCTTTTTACATATGCAATTATAACAAATTTTGTTAGTAAAATTTATTTATCACATAATTCAGTAAAATAATATTTCAAAAGTAATATAACATTTTTACTAATTAAATGACTTGCTAAATGGAAAAAAAATAATAATAAAAAAAAAAAAAAAAAAAGAGTACCAGAAAAGTAAAATTGTAGGCTCGCTTGGGTTGAGTTAAAGACAAATCTACTAGCAAAATAAAGACAAAATCGACCTACTATTTATTATTTTTACTAAAGTTGAATTAATGATTAAAGTACAAAAGTAAAAATATAAAAACTAATTAATTATATAAAGAAATTGTAGTTCATGTGGATTTATAATGTGATAAGTGCACGAGGGAAAAGTGGTGAATGCTTCTCAGCCATAAACACTAGGTCTATATCAGTTTGGAGATAAAAGTTATAAAACTTTGAAAAAAAAGAAAAAAAAGGGTACCATAGATGCAGAGACAAAAGAGAGTTTCTCATTCACGCATTATAAAATAGAGCAGAAAGCCAACGACAATAGATGAGTGCAAGATTGTAACAATAAAAAGTTGAATCACAAAAGGAAAGGGTGAGTAAATAGAAGTCAACCTGAATTAAAGAACAAAGGAGAGCAGTAAACATCGTAGACCTGCACCGAATGATGAGAAGCTCGCCAAGTACAAAGAAAGCTATTTAAAAAAATAAAAATAAAAATAAAGATGGAGAGCAACAAGGAATTAAGGTATTAAATCCAATGTGTGTGTGTGTTTTTTTTTTTTTGACAACATGGTTGTTAGGATCTTAATCTGGCTACATTACCAAATCAATCCAAATAGTAGTGAAATCGTTTATAGGGTGGAGTCAAGGTAAAATTGTGATCTAGATCGTGAGATTGCGATCCCAAGCCCAATTTAGTGAATTCTATTGTAAGGAATACTTTCGTGATTTTTTTATTATTTATTTTTTGTTTTCAATTTTTTTTTTTTTTTTTTTTAAAGGTGGTGAATGTATATGTATACTAGGCTAAACAAGAATTAGTGAACACAAAGTAGGAAGTAGTGGTTCATATAGGATTCCCTAGAGCTCTATTAAATTGTTTATTTAGGAATAACTTTTTCTTAATTTTTGGTCTTAGACTCTTAGGACTTATCCCTTAAAAAATGAAAGAACCAACATCATCAACAAAGAATTTAAAGCGGGGAAAGAGGATTTCCTTTTAGCCGGTTTGATACTTTCTTTTTTTTTTTTGGAATTCTATTGTCTCGTTTTGTTAATGGGTTAAAAGGCATTGTAAATTTGTAATGCTCTGGCTCATAAATGCTGCAAGTGGGAAATGACAAATAATTTTGTTGGGCCTCTCCCCCAGTGTTAACCTTGGGGTGGGTTGGCTGTTTGATTTTCTTTCGTGTTGCACTGTTAGTTGATCATACAATTTTTTTTTTTTTTGGGTAAATCAAAGCTTATATAAATTAACTACTAATAAGTCTATTATAAAAAATAAAAAAAACTCAGCCTTGTCAAAAATCAGCACGTCCTCCACCACAGGCAGTGGATTAACAAAATTAATATAATCAGAAGATATGGTGGCTCCAAGCTTAGCCAATGCATTAACACATTGGTTTGCTTCCCTGAAAATGTGTTGGATAGTTGATCTATGGAATTTCTTCAATAGGGTCCTGCAATCATCAAGCACAAGCTCCAACATAAGATTATTTATCGAGTAATTAGTAAGCAGTAAAACATCAAGCTCGGCATCAAGCTCTACACATAAGCTCTACCAATACAATTTAAATTATTAGCAAACCATATCTTTATTTAGTAAACATGAAAAATAGCATTTATTCACAAGAGAATCTACCAACAAAAATATTAATTTTTGCAAAATAGGATCAGTTCCAGCGAGAAACACATCCTCGACAAAGCAAGAATTGAACACAAGTGTCTTTTTAAGTCCAAGGGATACTAGACATACATTTCCAGAAGTTGCAGTTATCAAAGAACTAAGCAAAGTCACTAAACATAAAACCATGGTTACATATATAGTTGACACAAAACTATATTAACAAACTGATTATTGGGTATTTGGGAGCCAATTTATAAATTATCAACACAGAGAGAGATAGAGATAGTTGGAAACTTGATTTGCGTTTGATTACAGAAAATGTTTTCCGTTGCATTTCTTTTCTCTTCGTACCAGCTAAAATATTTTTTTCTCCAAATAAATGGAGTGTCCGTTTATTTTTGGGAAGGAAAGTGAGGGAGCTGGCCACTTCTTTATCAATGCCTTTTTGTGCAATCGTGTCATTTGGGCTTCAAATCTGCCTGATGTGATTAGACCCCGACAAATCCAACTTGTTATCCAAGCTTGGCCCACGAAAATCCTAAGGTGCTAAGACAAATTTTCAATGGTTTACTAAGCCATCAACCAACCTAAGGTTAGGTGTTTTTTTTGTCGAGCTCTATTGTTTGTAAGCTTGTTCACAAATAAGGTTGGCCAAGACTTGGGCAACTTAGGCCTAAGCCTAAGAGTATGTTTGTTTGGAGGGATTTTAGAGAGGATGGAAGATTGAGAAGAGAAAAGTGGAGATAAAGTATTTTTAGGAGGTATTGGTTAGGATGGGAAGAGAAAAAAAAATGTGGTGGAGCTTGGGTGTTTTCTCCTCTGACCCAGCAAAATGTTTTTTTTCCAAAACAATAAGAAAACAGGAGGGGGGGGGGGGGGGAGGGTTTGAGCTGACGAAAATGCCCATGTGCACTTACACATGAGTTTCATCCAATTGTGTTTTTTTTTTTTTTTTTCCCTGGCTTTTCTTGTACTTCTCAGTAGTGTTTTCTTTTTTTTTTTTTATGCTCATCTTTCTTTGGCTTGTGCTATTAAATATATATATATATATATATATATATTGAAGTGTCTATACACAATTTTTTTTTAATAAAATAATGTGTTGCTTTTTTGTTTTATTTAATGGGAACATAATTGTAAATTTATACCAACTTTATTTTCCATCCTCTCATTTTTCTTCTCAACCAAAAAAAAAAAAAAAAAAGTTTTCCATCTCTCCACTTTTCTATCCTCCCAACCAAACACAAATGGGGGAAAACTAAATCTCTTCTATCCTTCCACTTTTCTATCTTACCCCATTTTCTATTCTCTCACTTTTCTACTCTTCCAACCAAACAGGCCCTAAGGCTCCCACCACAAAAGATTTTTACCTTCTAGAAAAAAGGCCTCATTCCTATTGTAAAAAACCCAAAATTTTATTTAAAAATATGAAATTTTCAAATGATTGTGCACTTTTTTTTATTAGTTATGTTAGGGATACCCCAAATTTTACTATATGCTTACAAACTGTCATATCACCAATCATATAAAAAAGTAATTCAAACATTCATTAATTACATTATTAAAATTCATCGATCACAATTATTATCACATCATATTATGAAAATTATGTAGTACCTTTAAATTTTTTTTTTTTTTTTTAACAAGGCTTTCAAAATATGAGAATATTAGAAAACTAATTCAATTAACGGCTTGGTTCATTAACACCTCATAAAATGGAAATGCCATTTATTATGCTGTCACCATAACCACCTCATTATTAATCTACAAAACATATAATGAAAATGTAGATACTTTTTTTGCTAAACACAAAAATGTAGATACTTAAATGCTATTCTGGGCTAATACGACCACGTGCAAGCTCTAAATCCACGGACTCCTTCTCTATTAGGCCTTTGCAACACAAACACTCACACTTGTGATAAAAAAACACAAACTCACCTGTTTGTGACTCCAAGACCACCTTTAAAGGTTTAGATCATCAGCACATTTGATGACTAGAAAAGGCAATAACTTCTACAACATCGGATCTTGAGATTTTTCAAGAAATAACACTGGTAGAAGATATGAGAGGGTTTTTTGGGTACAAAACCCTAGATACAAAAGAGGCATACTCTTCTCTCTCTAAAAAGCCTTATAAAAATGTGCTTAGGGTTTCCTTTATATACTAGTAGTGTTTTACTTGAAACCCAATACGTTTAAGTAGAGTTTGGGCTGAAATAGAATTCTGTAGAAATTTCAGATCTACGATTTTCGATTGGTCAAGCCTGTTCTTCGATCGATCAAACCAGGCAAATTTCAAATTCTCTTTTCTGCAGCTTGCTTGTTCTTGGATCTTGACTTGTATTACCATGCCAATTGTTCTAAACTTTTAGAACCTAACAACTATCACAAACAGAATTAACAGGAATAGATATACTAGCAGAGATAGATTCAATGGGGACAGAAATAATGTTCTGTATAGGGGCGACTGGATCGACGATCTTGATCTTCTTGGCAAGAGTAATTGACTTGACGGTCTCGATCTTTCTCACGGAGTCCTTCATGGAATGGGTGGCTCCCTCCCATGCCCAATTCTTCAACTCAGTCGTGGCTTCAAAACAATGGCGGGTGGCTTCTAGATAGTGCCTTCTTCCCTCAGCATCAGTACTGCGGGATCTTCATCCATGTAATCTGTGGCTTCTTCGTCAATTTCCATGTCTGTGGGCTTGTCAGTCACAAAAGCATCAAAGCGCTCTATGCTATCCATCCACTCATCAAACAAATCGTGCTTCCCTTTGTTGCCTAAGTAGGTGTGTTGAGGGAGATGCTCTGACTCGCCTCCTTCCATCCTCTCATTATTACGTTCAGCATTCTCAAGTGTCAGGATTCTAAGACCGTGGACCATCAGTTTTTGGTCTAGGGTGGCCAACCTAGCATCTATATTATCTTCCTCTTCGGTATGTGGGGTTAGTGAGCCAAGTTCTGAATCATAATACGACCCAAATTCTAGAATCTCTCTTCCATGCTTGTCATATCGAGGACCATACCTTAAGCTAACATCAGTGATGCAACTCCAATATGAAGGACGCCCATAGGGGTAATCAATATAATCCACATCACTAGGTTGTTCAACCTCCTCTCTTACATCTTCTAATACATTTATCAGCTTGTATTAGTCACTATTAGTGTCACTCCACCCGTTAACTTTAGCATCATCTTCAATATCTTTATCATAGTAGTCCACATCATCATATTCTTCATAGTAAAGATCTGCGTCTTCATCTTCTCTATCACTAGAGGGTTCACCACAATTATTACAATTGTATTGGCTATCATAGTCTTCACTATTGTTGCTCTCACTGTCGCAATTGTTGTCATCATCACCATGCCCTCTGTCACTGCTGCTGTTGTCACTACCACTATCACTCATGGCATCACTTCCTTCATCATCATCACTAGGGGCTACTTCCCCTTCCTCATCTTCATTATTGGCTCTTTAATGCATGCTGGAAAGCTTCCCAGTACTCCTTTTCTTCTAGATTGCAAATGACACCTCCAAGGAGTGTAGTCATGACATCAGGATCCATGTAATCAGTCCAATCAGTAGGAACCCAAGTTGTGTCTTCCTTCTTTAGTTCTGGAACCTTATTGTTGCAATCAAGCAATATCTCGAACCCAGACACCATCGTCCTTGTTACAAGATCAAATCTCGATTCAGGGAATCCCCAATAGCATTGATTTTCTCCAACTTTAACAAACTTCCTGTTCGATGTAGGAGTATAATGCTTTAGGTTTTTTGAGGGACAAGGAAGTCCCTTTGCTTTAGCTTTGGCGCGGTCCATCTTTCTCATTTACATCTCTAACAAATCATCATCAGTAGGCTTATAGCCTAACCTAAAAGGTGGTGTGGCAGCAGGAATTATTGGGTCTTGAACAATAGGCTTCTTCATGGTTCTCCCCAAATTCATCCCCGGAAGATAATTCATTCTTTTCATCATCGCTACTACATTGTTGTTGCTATAGGGAGCAAAGTCCATCAAGATCTTCTCCTCTTCTTCTTCTCTTCTTTCAAAGCTAGGCCTCTCAATCTTAAAGTCATCCAAGGTCAATGGCTCTTTCTCAGAATCAATACCAAAGATGGGCTTAGGTGTACTCAAAGTATGGCCATATATGGTTACTATAGCTCCTTTATGTGGAAACCAAACCATTTGGTATAGAGATGAAGGTACGACCTCTGTGTCATGAATCCACGGTTGTCCAAGAAGCATACTGAAGCATGATGCTATGTTTAGTACTTGAAACTCCACCTTCTTGATCATCAGCCCTATAGTGAGCTCTAGTGTTATGACTCCCAAGACCTCTCTTCTACTATTGTCATATGCCCTTACATACTGATCAGTAGGCACAAAGTTTTCAATGCTTAAACCCAAGCAACTTGCAGTCTTTAAAGGACACACGTTTAAGGCACTTCCATCATCTATTAAAACCATCAAGATTCTCTTGCCCATAGTATCTACCATAATATGCAACGGGTCATTATAGTGTTTCCCTTTCATTGTCAAATCCTTGTCAGAGTAGGAAATAGTGAGCTCCCTATTTATGGACCCAATCATAGCATTCAAATCTTAGAGAGTTGTAGTTGTAGGGACTTGGATTTGGTTAAGAAGGTCTACTAGGTTTTGACGATGTTTGTATGAGTCCATGAGTAGACCCCATAAGGATATGTTCGCTTGTGTCTTCTGTAGTTGCTTTAGGACCTCATCTTCTTCAGCAGGTGTTGGCGAGATTTATTCAAGGCTTCTGCCTAGTTGTCTGTCTCCAAATGTGGGGGTTTGAAGTGTCTCCCCCTCCCCCCCCCCCCTGTGATGTGGGCAATTTTTATTAGGTCATTAGGATTGGTATCTTGGGGTTTAAAGTGTCTCCCCCCATTTATGGATGTTGAGTAATTTTTGGGTTCTGGTACTTTTTCATTCCATATATCATATCCTATGGTGGTGGTGGATGTCCCATCCATCAGTTCTTCCCATGTCATCATAAAGCATTCAGGTAGGTCATGGATCAGTTCAAATGAGTCTTCTTTACATTCTTCTTCAGTCATCACGCAATTAATTCTTGGTCCTTTCCCAAAATTGTGATTGGGTAAGGGATTATTAGTGATGCTAGGCCTTGTAGGCGGCGCAATCACCTTGCTATCTATTAGGTTTTGAATTGCATGATGAAGGCCAAAACAATTATCAATATTATGGCCAGGGCCTTGATGGTAGGTGCATCTCTTATTCACATCAAACCTTGAGGGTAACGAGTTTGGAACTGGTCTTGGGTCTAAGGGTTTCAACAACTCTTTTGCTTTTAACTTGTCAAACACTTGGCTCATAGGCATATACAACTCATGAAACTCCCTCTTGGGTCTAGGCCTTTGTGATACTTGCACAAGTGATATAGGTGCAATTAGCTGATAAGTATCATTTTTATGGATATTAGAAACTTTTGAAGCTTTAGAACTAGATCCTACATTCTTTTTAAACCTCGGTGGATCGTCATTCTTTATTGCATCCTCAATTTGGGTTCCAGCAGCAATCAAAGCTTTAAAATTAGGAAAATATTGTGCAAACAAGTACTTATGGTATACAAGTAATAAATTCTTTACAACCATGGCTAACTGTTCTTCTTCACTTGGCCTATTCATCATCTGTGCTGCCTTGGCTCTCCACTTGGTAATGAAAGTAGAGAAGGATTCTTTCGGCTCTTGCGTAGTGGTCTCGAGATCATTCCTTGTTACGTCCACTCTATGTTGTACTTGTATTGCTTGTGAAACTCTCGGCAGATATCTTCCCAACTTCTTGCTCTAGCATCATCCAAGTTGAGGAACCACCTAAGAGCGGCTCTAGTTAGAGTGTTTTGGAACATTTGAGCAAGTACTTCTCCGGTAGCACCTAGGGGTTGCATGGCCTCATATACATCTTTTCAAGTGGGACTTTGGACAACTAGTCCCTAGGTTCGGTGCACTATTCACGAACCTGCAAGGACAGAAAAATGCAAATGTAACTTTAAAACTAGGTCCCATGGGCACTATTCATAGTTTAAAAATTATTTTGCTACAGTGTTTTCAGTCATAAGCAGTATCCAAACAAACTCTACGTATATAAAGTAATTTATAAACGGAAACAGTCACGCCAGAGCTCTTTAGTTCTCTCTCAATCGAGCGCAGGCCATTTTCAAGAAGTACCTTTGCAAATGCCGCTGATCGAAGCCCATTTTCAAGTGCCGTATCTGTGGGTTTGATTGTTCTGGTTAGCCTTTTAGGACTGCATGGGATTGGTTTGGTTTCTTTGGTTGTGGACATTCTTATCATTTCTTACTTGTTATTTTAGTTGTATCTTGAAATGGGTATTGGCTTATGTGCCTGTTTTTATACATTATTGTTCTTGGCTTCGAATTATTAGTATTATTTTTAATTTATTTTCTGTTGATTAATTTTAACGTGAACATTTGCTTAAATTTTTGACATGAGTATGGTAATAAGTGTGTTTAAAATTGGTTTCTTTCCATTCTGTCACAAAGAGAGTCAAAATTTAATAAGTTGTATATTGTGAAGGTATTCCTTAAAACAGGTGGGTGGGTGCTTTGAGTTTGGATCTTGAAATATGAATAAAGAAATAAATAATATGTAAAATCAAATGAGTCTGGTATGAATGTTCAACAATGCCGAATGGGTGCAAAAGCTAATACAAAACTTTGAATTCTCTCATAGTCCATGTGACAAAGAACCAGTCTTTTTCAATTTCAAGACAAAATTGCTTTTGTTAACTTGTGGACTACGGTTATACTGATGAAGAAAAAATCCATGTTTAGTGGAAAATTCGTAGTTTTGAAAAGTCAAGTAAGGAGGCGTTATTGACAGATTTCATCAATGTGTAAACATATCTGAAATTGCTCTTCCTTCTCATTGTTTAAGTATGAGTGATAAGCAAGGGGGTGTGAAACTAAACAATCAATGGGCATTCTTTCTTTTATTTTTTTGCTTACTTATTTACTCTTTTTGTTCGTAAAGTCTCCTTTGCAGTAGATAGCATTACACCATCTCAATCTATTAGTGATAGAAGTACCCTGGTCAGCAAAGATGGAAGCTTTGAACTGGGTTTCTTCAGTCCTGGTAGTTCCAAGAATCACTACTTGGGAATATGGTACAAGGGTATCCTTTAGGGAATTTAACCGAAATCCCAACCTGTGAGAAACAAAAAAAATAGAGAAAACACATGCCAAAGAAAGCAATCAAATGCACAAGATAATATTTACGTGGTTCGGCAATTTGCCTACGTTTACAGAGTTACAAGGATTTCACTATTATCAGGAAAAGTGCAATACACAGTGCGGCTACAATTTTTCTCTTTATAAAAACACAGCAACCGAGTCACAATAATAACCCTAATCACCAAAGTCGGCTCCACAATGGGCTAAATGGGCCAAAAAAAATTTCCCTCCGACTTGGGCCTGTCGGCCCAAGCCTCCGCTCCATGGACTAAGCCTAAGTAAATCTCCCATTAAAAACCACGCAATATTATTCGTGTCGAGTCGTCGAACCGGATCAAACAAAACTAGGCTCCACAAAGTCCAACATATCCCAGTTAAAACTTTTTTTTGGGTTGCAAATCGACTCAACCCAATCAATGACTCATCTGGCTTGTTGAAAATAAACAGCACAGGCAATCTTGTGCTTATGAGTCAGAATGAGTGTTGTTTGGTCGATAGGATTACAAAAACAAGCCAGGAATCTTGCGTTACAGCTACTAGACTCTGGAGATCTTGTACTAAGAGACGGAAATTCAGGAATCTTTCTGTGGGAGAGCTTTGACTATCCGTCTAATACATTTTTACCAGGATTGAGATGGGATGGGACTTAAGGAAAGGTATTAAGTGGCGTCTTACAGCATGGAAAAGTCCAGATGATCCATCTCATGGGGATTTCACATATGGGATAGAAATGCATCCATACCCTGAGCCTGTTATTCGGAAAGGGACCAGCAAGTTCTACTGTACAGGCCCGCGAATGGTCTTCAGTTCAGTGGTCGTTCACCAGATCAATAGCCCAATCCGATTTATGATTACTTCTTTGTTTCTAATGACTATGAAGTGTACTATACCTACAACCTCAAAAATAAATCATTAATCTCAAGACTTTCAAGAATAGTTTTGAACCAAACTAGCAATACACGTGAGCGCTACATATGGATTGAAGCTAGTCAAGTTTGGCACCGCTATACATCAGTACCTAGAGACTATTGTGACCATTACGGCCTATGTGGATCCAATGGAAATTGTATCATTAGTGGATCACCGGTCTGCCAATGTTTACAAGGATTCAAACCTAAATAAAAATGGAGCTTAATGGACTATTCTCAAGGTTGTGTACGCAATAAACCTCTGAGCTACCATAAAGATGGATTTCTCAAATTTGTTGATTTGAAATGGCCAGATACTACATATTTTTGGGTGAATCAAAGTATGAGCTTCAATGAATGCAGGGCCAAGTGCTTGAACAACTGTTCATGTATGGCTTATACAAACTCAGATATCAGAGGAAGTGGTAGTGGCTGTGCCATGTGGTTTGGTGATCTAATGGATATTAGACAGTTTCCTTCTGGTGGGCAAGATCTATACATCAGAATGCCGGCTTCAGAGGTAGGTATGAAGTTAATATTGTAATAAACTCCTTATTGAAGCTACTTACTGTTTCCATTACGCTTTTCATTCTGATTTGATTTTGTTTCCTGCAATCCTTTCCTTTCAGTTTCATATCCATTAGCTTTAGTTTAACTACATTTTTCTTTGCCATGTCAATTTCAACCATGAAGGGGCAAGTCATGTTCATAAGATAAAGAGAGTAGTGGTAGTTGCTGCCACCCTTGCTGCAGTTTGTGGAATGATCTTAGTTGGCCTTTACATTTGCAGTAGCAGAACAAACTTAAAAGGTAAAATAACTTTACCCTGCAAACCATTGCATACATATGGTAGTACTCTCCTATGGAATCACTTGATAGGCCTTTTGCTTTTAAACAAGATCTCTTTGTCAATATGCGAAATCTACTTATTTCCATTTGATAATACAAAATTTGCAACAAGGATTGGTATGAGGTATACTACAGTCATGTTAAATGTTCAAGTGCACTCCAAAAGAATTTCACAGACTAAACAGTGTCATTAGACTAAGCAAACTTTGGACAATTTTTTTGGGTTCTAATTTCGTGTCAGCAGAAGCAAATACACACAAACAAGAAATAAAAGCATTCACACAATACAATATTTGACATGGTTTGGCCTTTTTCATGCATACACTCATTTGTATATCAACCAAAATCCATTGTTAATGACATGGGATACAACGACACTTAATTTAACCACACACAAAAACTAATATGCTCTCCCAAACAACACTTACAATTCCAAAGCTCTAATTCTTCCAATTATGCTCTCCCACTCAAGAAGTAGATATATTTTTAACTCATATACTCTTAAAAAAAAACTCATTCCAAGATCTTCAAAGACTCTTCTTCTCTCCCCATGTAAGAAAACCTCATGGGCAAATGACACCAAACCCTGAGGCCTCATTTGGGAGGAGGGAATAAAATGAAATGGAAAAGAATGAAAAAAATAATTTTAGAATATTATTTCCTTCCCTTGTTTGGGAGTTTTAATAGAGGGAATGGAAAGTCATTTCCCTTGTTTAGGAGTTTAAGTGGGAGGGAATAAAATGGGTAGAAGGGAGCACTCATTCCTCTCTATTCCCTTAAAACCTCAAATTTTCATTCCCTCCGAAATTGGGAGGAATGTGAGGGAATGGAATTAAATTTAATGAATTTTTTACTAAAACTCCCAAAATACCCTTATATATTCAACCCTTTTATTTTAAAATAGAGATCTAATAGTAATATTGCCATAAAATGATTTCATTACATTCCCTCCACGTTATTCCCAAACAAAATTACTTACATTCCATTCATTTCTATTCCTTTATTTTAAAATATCCAATCAAAGTTACTTAATTCCATTCCATTTCATTCTTTTTTATTCCTTTCCCTTACTTAAATACATTCAATTTCATTCCATTCTTTTTCATTCCCTTATAATCATTTCATTCCTGTAAGGTTGAATTTATTCAACCATCTAATTGGCTTTATTCCGTGCCAAATTTGCTTGTAATTCAGCATTTAGTAACCCTATATTTAGGTGGGTTTGTTGTAAGGGTAGTGAGTGAGATAGAGTGAAGTTTGCTCAAGAGTGTGCAAGAAAACAGAGACTCGCGGCTGGGACTGGCGAGTGGACTCGCGACTGCAAGCCGCCAGAAGCAGCACACGTGCCAAGCATGCTGGAAGATGAACAGTCATGTTAGCTAGAGCACTACAGGACAAAACAGGACAACTGGCCATACGGTTAACTCGCGACTAGATCTCGCGACTTGGTTAAGCCGCGAGGTCAAGCCGCGAGCCACCCCTGTTTTGTAAAACCTGACGTTTCACATTCCTCTCCCACTCCAGTATAAATACCCCTTTAACCCACGATTGAAAGAGAGCTTCCAGAGAGAATTTTGAGAGAGAAACCCTAAAGAAAAACAAGATTGTTTCACCCACAATCTATACTTTAGAGTCTCTTCAAATTCCCCCACTCTCTTCCTCTCCATTGACAAATCCTTGAGAGGCATTATACCAAACCTGGTTCTCACCATTATCATCTCTGTGAGACAGTTGTTTGGATTTCTGGGAAGCAGTTAGGAAGGAGCCAATCTTCATTGGTTGATGCTATGGTCTAGTAGCGGAATCCGGAAAGTTAGAAAAGAAAAAGGTTCGGCGCAACCTCGTTGGAGCAAGAAGCTTGGAGGGCTTAGGTGCACTGGGTAGATTAGGCTTGGAGGGTCTATTGCTGTCCTTGTATCCCAACTGTATTTTCTAGTGGATTGATTACCGCTTGGAGGGCGGCGGAGAGGTTTTTCGCCGAGGACTTCGGTTTCCTCTTCGATAACACATCGCGTGTTGTCTTTGTGTTTGCATCTTCCTTCCTCTCTATCTTTGCCTTTTATTTATTTGCTATGGATTTTATTTTGTTATGGCTTAGATAGTTTATAACCAATTTCATATTATAGCATGTGTTAAGTTTTCGCACACTAGTTGTTTGACATATTGCTTGAATTGGTTAAGTTGTATTTTGGGGGTCTAAACGTTCAAAGGTGTTTTGTACACGTTTTTGAACTTTCAATTGGTATCAGAGCGGGTACACTTGTTGTGGTTTTATTACCTAAGTGTGATCCTAGACCCCTGAGTTGTGGTTGTTGTTTTGGATTATACCATGCTGAATTGTAGCTTAAGTGTTTGTGAAAATGACTCTTTGCATATGTCTGAAAGGTGTCTTACTAATGATCTTGTAGAGTTATTAAAAACTAAGAAACATGCTAGAGTTATTGTTCACATGCTGGAATATCTTGAAAATCAGAATCTTGTCTTACACAGTAGCATATCTGAATCTAAATCATTGATTAAGAAATATAAAAGAAAGAATAGAATGTTGTGTGAGATGATTGAGAATCTGAAAATGAAAAATCAATCTAAAAGAAGCATGAAAACTGATGATGAGTTTGTGTTTGAAGGTCAAGAATGTCTGTCACATGTGAACCTATTTGTGCATACCTCATTGAAGGTGTTTAATGCATGTTTGTGGTATCTTGACAGTGGGTGTTCTCGCCATATGACAGGGGATAAGTCACTGTTTAAGTCACTCAAAGAAAAGGTTGGTGACTATGTGACCTTTGGTGATGGAAGCCATGCTCAAGTCCTAGGCAAAGGAACCATTGAGATACCTGGTTTGCCTCTGTTGAAAGATGTGCTGTTCATAAAAGGGCTGAAGGCGAATTTGCTGAGCATCACTCAAATTTGTGATGACGATTTCCTGGTACAATTCTCTAAGAAAGGATGTTTGATCATCAATGAAGAGGGGATTCAGGTTTTGGAAGGAAATCGGACTACAGATAATTGTTATGGAATAGTTCCCACGGCACCAATATCGTGTAGAAGCGCTCGGGTGGATATGTTGGAGCTGTGGCATCACAGATTTGGGCATGACAACTTCAAACAAGTAGCAAAAGTCTCCAAACTTGAAGCAGTCGAGGGACTTCCTAAGTTTGGAAAAGTGAAGAAGACCGTTTGTGGTGCATGTCAAATGGGGAAGCAAACTAAGGCAAGTCATCACAAGGTAAATGTGATAGCCACCTCTCGGTGCTTGGAGTTACTTCATGTTGATCTGATGGGGCCCACCAGAACTGAAAGCCTAGGGGGGAAGAGATACATTATGGTCATTGTAGACGACTACTCAAGATACACTTGGGTTGAACTCCTTAGAGAAAAATCAGAAGCTTGTGAGAGGTTGGAGATTCTGTGCAAGAAACTACAAAACGAAAAGGGGATTCCAATAGCCAAAGTTAGAAGTGATCATGGAAGGGAATTTGAGAATGCAAGATTCGAGTCCTTCTGTGAGAAGAATGGAATTAAAAGAGAGTTTTCAGCTCCCAAAACTCCACAACAAAATGGAGTGGTAGAGAGAAAAAATCGTGTGATTCAGGAGATGGCAAGAGTCATGTTGCTTAACAAGCAAATACCTCAAAAATTTTGGGGAGAAGCTGTCAACACCTCGTGTCACATTGGCAATAGGATTTTCTTTCGAGTTGGTACAAAGAAGACTGCATATGAGATATGGAATGGGAAGAAGCCTAAAGTGAAGTATTTCCGGGTTTTTGGAAGTAAATGCTATATCTTAAATGATCGAGAGAATCTTGGGAAGTTTGATGCGAGAAGTGATGAGGGTATTTTTCTTGGCTACTCTACTACAAGTCGAGCGTATAGAGTGTTTAACAAGAGAACAAAGGCTGTGATGGAGTCCATAAATGTCAAGATTGATGATGCCTTACCTAAGGTGGAAATGATTGATGATGTAGAAGGGCCGAGCACCAAAGAGCCTGATGTTGAGGTAGAAGCTTTGGATATAGAAGGTGAAGAACCTATACCAGAAGTAGAATCGACTCCCATCAACCCAAGAATGGAAACGAGATCGATGTCTAGAACTTCAAGTCCTCTTACTCCTCCAGAAGTTCATCCTCCTATCTCTCGTAGTGATGAAGTTTCCACTCCAAAAAGGCCATCTTCAAGAGTTATCAAGAATCATCCGGAAAGTAATATCATAGGATCTCTTGATGACGGTCTTCGCCTCAGGAAAGGAAATATTCTGCTAGCCAATCATGTAACATATCACTGTTATCTTGCACAGTTTGAACCAAAAAGGGGTGAAGAGGCTCTTCAAGATGAGAATTGGGTTGAGTCAATGCATGAAGAGCTGAATCAGTTTGTGAGGAATGATGTGTGGGAACTTGCTCCACGGCCTGAGAACGTTCATGTTATAGGCACAAAGTGGATTTTTAAAAACAAAACTGATGAAGATGGAGAGATAATTCGAAACAAGTCTCGGTTAGTAGCTCAAGGATACACTCAAGTAGAAGGAGTGGATTTTGACGAATCATTCGCTCCGGTGGCAAGACTCGAATCCATTCGAATCCTCATGTCCATTGCGTGCACTTTGAATTTCAAGCTTTATCAAATGGATGTTAAGTGCGCTTTTCTGAATGGATATCTAAATGAAGAAGTATTTGTTGAGCAACCAAAAGGATTTGAGGATCCTCATTTTCCAAATTATGTATTAAGATTGAAGAAAGCCCTTTATGACTTAAAACAAGCGCCTAGAGCCTGGTACGATCGTCTTACACATTATCTTCTAGATAGAGGTTTCAAGAGAGGGTACGCCGATCGAACTCTGTTTGTCAAAAATGATGAAGATTATCTCCTTGTGGCACAAGTCTATGTTGATGACATAGTGTTTGGGGCAACTATCGAAGATCGTGCTACTGAATTTTCTGAGGAGATGAAAAAGGAGTTTGAGATGAGTATGGTGGGGGAGCTCACATTCTTCTTGGGTCTTCAAGTCAAACAACAGAAGGAGGGTATATTTGTATCTCAAGAGAAGTATTCCAGAAACATTGTCAAGAAGTTTGGACTAGACTCCAAAAAACATGCCTCCACTCTCATGAGATCTTCCACTAAATTGAATGTGGATTCGTCGGGAGTTGAAGTAAGTCCTACATTGTATATGAGCATCATAGGGAGTTTGCTCTACCTTACAGCCAGTAGACCGGACATTGCTTTCAGTGTGGGCGTTTGTGCCAGGTACCAAGCTAATCCGAAGGAGTCTCATCTGACTGCTGCTAAGCGAATCATTCGAAATGTGAATGGTACTGCAAACTATGGTCTGTGGTATTCAAAAGACTCAAATGCTTGTCTTGCTGGGTATTCAAATGCTGACTGGGCTAGCAGTGTAGACGATCGGAAAAGCACTTCAGGCGGCTGTTTTTATCTTGGTAACAATCTTGTCTCGTGGATGAGCAAGAAGCAGAATTCAGTGTCTCTATCTACTGCAGAAGCAGAATACATCGCTGTTGGAAGTTGCTGCACTCAGCTTCTTTGGATGAAGAAATTACTTCATGACTATGGAATTCCTCAAGAAACGATGTGTGTCTTCTGTGACAACACCAGTGCCATCAATCTTTCCAAGAATCCTGTCCAGCATTCAAAATCCAAACACATAGAGATACATCACCATTTCATTCGGGATTTGGTAGAGGAAAGAGTTGTGTGTCTTGAGTTCATACACACCGACAATCAAAAGGCGGATATCTTCACCAAGCCTCTCGATGGTCCACGGTTTGAATCACTCCGTAAGACCATTGGTGTTGGTACAATTCCTTGACTCTCTTGTGTGTTGTGTGCTTCACATATTTATAATATGATAAGTCTGTCTGTGTTGGGGCACACACCTCTTTGATTAGCTTTTTGTGCAACATGTTTCTTGTTTGTTTGTCCATTTGTGTATACTGTTGCTTCTTTTTATGTTTGTTCAATCATTTTTGTTTCTTGTGTCAAAAATCCAAAAATCACATAAAAATTAGAAAATCAAAAAGCTTGATTGACTTTGTTGAGTATTGTCTCAAAACTTGTTTTGCCTTGTACCTTTGTGCTAATGGCTTTGTGCATTTTCGAGCATTGCTTGTTTTCATGCACTTATATCACTGTGGAAAAAATCTTGAAATCTATGTGTTTGTTGTAAATAGATCTTCAAACTTGTCATGAATGATTAGTGAATGGTTATGTTGATCTTGAGACATGCATAGACTTGTGTCTATATATCTTCCCACTTTTTATTTTAGTTTTGCTAAAAAGAGCTCACCAAATGTAAATCTCCAAATGAAAAGAGATATTGAGCTGCAAAAGCCTGTCGCACATTCTAGTATTTGACTAGGAAATAGGGTAAGCGACCTTATATTAAAGTGAATGTTCATTCAAAAAGGCCAAAGGCCTGTTCCTCAAAGAGAAATGTATATATCACTCTCACAATGAGAGATGATTGCCTCAAAAGATCAAAAAGATCAAATGTTATGATTGAAAGTGGAGTCAAATGATAAGCTCCAAGTTATGTTATCAAGTTGTGTGGGAGGTCATATATACATATTTCTATAATTGAGATGGGTCACATGATCTAGTGCTAATTGTGTATGCCTTGGTTGAATTGATCATTGAAGCTTCACATTAGACGAAGGACTATCTCATTGTTGATATCCACACACAACACACAAGTTTATGTTCAATAAATGTCATATTCATTTGTGTGATTGTACTTGATGAAATATGTTTTCACATGCTCAATCTTTGTTAATTCAAGCACAAAAAGATTTTTGAGTGTTTTAGGTGTTTTTGGAAAGTATTTTGTTAAAAAATCTGAAAATTTCAAAAATCCAGTTTTGCCCTGTTTTGGCGGCTCAGTCGCGGGTATGTCAAGTCGCGAGACTCAGTCGCATCTTCGCTGGTCATTTTTGGCGACTTGTTCGCGAGTGGAAGGTCCAGTCGCGAGGTTCACTCAGAGATTTTCGCGACTCAGCTCGCGACTCACTCGCGGGTAGACCTTCCAGTCGCGAAAAACACTTAGAAAAATTTTTCAACTTTTTGTCCTTGAGTGTTTTGGCGGCTTGATCTGGCAACTTTTTGGCGACTCGTTTCAGTCGCGAAAATCGCGTGTTTTGGATATACAGGGGCAGTTTTTAAACTTTTTATTTTTCCCTCGATCTTTTTGTGACTGTTCATTGTCTCCCTCATCTGCACTTACACATTGTCACCATGCCTCCATTTTCGATCTCCAATACTTGTCTCTTTTCAGCTCAAAATCGTCGACTCACAGGTATGGTTTTCTGTCCTGCACTCTATCTTACTTGTTGTTATGGTTTTCCCTCTGGTTTATTCACATTTGATTGTGATTTTGTGATGGGTTTTTAGCTCAATTATTATTCTTTGTCCATGCCTCGCTTGGATGCTTGTGTTTCTGTTTTTGAGCTAGTTTTTTGTTGGTGGTTGTGTTCTTCATCATGTGCTTAGCTAGGGTTAGCTATTTTTGTCTGATCTGCTGTTGATATCGTGTTTCACTATGATCCTGTGTGGTATCATGTTGATGTGTTGTTGAATTTGGTCCTTTTTCAGCTGATTATGTGGTTCTATTTGGTCTTCCTATACTGTGTAGTTCAAATTTGGACCATTGGTGTCCCTCATTGCTATTTTCTGACCATTCTCATCCAGCTATTAGGGTTTCTTCATTGTCCCTAAAATTCCACTAACCCACTGCTAATCTAGTCTGTTGGATTGTGTTCTGTCATTTCCTTTGTTCATAATGCAGACTAATAATGTCGCCTTTCAAGAAAGCTGCTGTGAAAGGAGGTAGTTCCAAAGGGAAGGAACCAGTAATTGATGTTGATGATTATCCACCTCAGCCAAAAGGGACTCGCTCTTCATCAAGGAGATTCGATCCCAACAAGTTCAGATCTTATGCAGCCAATCAGTCTTATGAGAATTTCTTTCTACATGCCACACCATTACTAGAAAGAGCTTTGGATCAGTCCTCACTTCATGACACTGACATTCCGAAATGGTTTGCTCACAAGGATTGGAATTACCTTCTATCTGATCCGGATGTCGTGTATGAAGAGTTAGTAAAAGAATTTTATGCTAACGCAATTGTGGAAGGAGATGAACTAAAGTGCTGGGTTCGGAACAAGAGCTTTTCTGTCTCTCCTACATATCTGGCAGAAATTCTTCACATCAACAGACCCATTTTCCGACATTCACCGGTCTATGATGATCTCTGTCCTGATGAGGAGCTTCTCAAAGAAATTCTTGGTCAAGACTTGGAGTTCTCACCCAATGGCAAATCCATCAGTGTTTCCTCCCTTTCTCCAAAGCTGAGAGTGCTTACAATTGTGATGTTTCACAATTTGTACCCTTTATCAAGCACTGGGTATATGAACCTCGGACGTGCTTTGTTTCTTCATGATCTAATCTCTGATGTGGAAATAGACATCTGTGCTCATATCTTTCATGTTCTGCGCAAAACGGTTCTTCGAAATGAGTCTTGGATATGTGTTCCTTTCTGCAGTCTCATTTCCCGGATCTTGAAGCTCAAGGGAATTTATTCAACAGCTGATGAAACTCCTCTCTCCAAACCAAGTCCAATCAACATGCGTACATTCAATGCAAGCATTGGACATAGTCGGAAGAGAGCCAAACCAGAAACTTCTGCATCTCACAGTGACTCTCAGTTTAGCACTCTCTCCCTAGATGAGAAACTTGATCGCATTGTATCCTCTGTCCATGAGTTGAATACAAAGATGTCTGGACTCACAGCTTCTCTACACCATCACAGCACTCGATGGGATATGAAGCTTACTTCTCTTCAAACTCAATTGGATCAAATTCAAAGAAAGCTGGAAGAGGATGACTAGCCTATTCCATGACAAAAAGGGGGAGTGATGGGCATGATCAAAGGGGGAGAATATATCAAAGGGGGAGAATATTACTTAAGGGGGAGTGTCTTTACATTCTTTTTCAGTTTCAATTTTTTTTCTTTAAGTTGATATATTGTGTTTTGTAAACCGTTATTCAGGATGTTTTTTTTTGTGTTTGTACCCATGTGCTTTTGTAAGCTTTTAGGGTTAATGGTTTATGCATAGTTTGTAGGCTTTATGGTATGTACCTTGCTTATTGCAGCCTTTATGCTTTGTTGAAATCAGTACTTTAATCTAAATGTTCTGCATTTTGGTTTATGTACTGTCACTCTTGTGCCCTTGTAGGATTGTTCCTAGATGCATATGCCTTGTGTGTTATGCATTGGTTGAGTGTTGAGCATACAAGTGTCTTGCCTTGTGCTTGTTAACTTGTATGTCCTTGTGTTCATTCCAAGTGTGAATGAGCACTGTGATCACTACCTTGTGGTGTTCACTTGGTTGATCAAGCCATGGTTTGTTTATTAACTCCATCTTTGCTTGATCACATATTGCCTGTTTCATATGCATTTATAATTTTCTGCTTACAATGATCATGGTGTATTGTTGTGTTTCAGGAGTATTATGTTCATATGATTCAAGTGCTTCACAGCTTCTAGAGTTAGGTGTGAGTGAGTTTTGTTCAACTGTTCCCAACTCACATGTTAAGTCTAGAGTCTGTTTTAGGGTTTTGTCACGGAATAGCCAAAGGGGGAGATTGTAAGGTTGAATTTATTCAACCATCTAATTGGCTTTATTCCGTGCCAAATTTGCTTGTAATTCAGCATTTAGTAACCCTGTATTTAGGTGGGTTTGTTGTAAGGGTAGTGAGTGAGATAGAGTGAAGTTTGCTCAAGAGTGTGCAAGAAAACAGAGACTCGCGGCTGGGACTCGCGGGTGGACTCGCGGCTGCAAGCCGCCAGAAGCAGCACACGTGCCAAGCATGC